>NW_023597054.1:61804174-62003127 GCF_011947565.3 Pollicipes pollicipes | reverse complement strand
AAGAGAGAGGAGGAGAGAGGAGAGAGAGAGAGAGGAGAGAGAGAGAGAGAGGAGAGAGAGAGAGAGGAGAGAGAGGAGAGGAGAGAGAGAGGGAGAGAGAGAGGAGAGAGAGTGAGAGAGAGCCCCAGTACGCCGCGCCGTTCATCGCTCTGCTCCTCATCCCCACAGCACGCGCGACCTAGCCGGCTGCCTCCTGTTTGCACTGCGCCGCTCTTTATTGTCGTTCGCGGAAATCGTTGTTGCCGCCGTCCGCCGCTGCAGGCCGCTCAGAACCGGCTGCCGAGCTGGCGGAGCGAGAACCGAGTCAGGGGCGAGTCGGCACGGCGCTCCGGCAGAGTCAGGAGTCGAGAGCGATTCGGTGCCGCTCTTCGGTAGAGTTGTGAGATAAGAGCGAGTCGGTACGGGACGCCGGTAAAATCATGAGTGGGGAGCGAGTCGAAATAAAGGTCTGAACGGGTCAGAGGTCGGGAGTGAGTTTAAATGACACTCTGAATGAACAATGAGTCATAAGTGGGTCGACGTGACACTCTGATCGAGTGGGAAGTCAGGAACGAGTTGACATGGGACGCCGACTGAGCCACAAGCCAGCAGCGAGTCGGCACGGCACGCCGCCACGGGTTAGGAGTCAGAGCGAGCCGGCATGGGACTTGTCCCAGGTCACATGGGCTCGCCGGTAGGCTTGCAGCCATGTCAAGTACAGTGTGGCCTGGTTGCAGTTGCGTGGCGTTGTGTTGTGTCCATTGGAGCGGGCTCCGAAGGCTGCTTGCCGACCATGCTTGATCGAGTGATGTCCTCCGAACGTGGGGACGAGCTGCTGACTGTTTATAGAACCCCTTAAGAGTCAGGTGAGTCACCAGAATTCCAATCCGATCGTGCGGGAGGCATGGCATAACTAGACATGGCACAATTTCGGACGCGGCGGCGTCCCCTCTCCGACCCCGTCTCCGCAGCGCCTTTCCTCACGGCGTCTCCTCCCCGACACCGTCCCCGCAGCGTCTCCTCTCGCGGCGTTTCATTCCCGATCACGTCCCCGCAGCGTCTCTCCTCACGACTTCTCCTCTCCGACCCCGTCTCCGCAGTGCCTCTCCTCACGGCGTCTCATTCCCGACCACGTCCCCGCAGCGTCTCCTCTCGCGGCGTCTCATTCCCGACCACGTCCCCGCAGCGTCTCTCTTCACGACGTCTCCTCCCCGACACCGTCTCCGCAGCGCCTCTCCTCACGGTGTCTCCTCTTCGGCCACGTCCCCGCAGCGTCTCCCCCCGCGGCGTCTCATTCCAGCCGGTCAGCGGCGGGTCGGTGTATCGGTGTCAGGCCGCGAAGGTTTGCCTAACCGCGAAAGCCGGCGAACTTTCCCCGGCGTCGGGTCCGCAGGCTGGGCCGGCGCCCGCTGCAGCGGGCCGTTAAGCTTCCATTTCCTCCGAGGGCATGTGCTGCTGCACGGGCCTCGTTTCCGCCGCGGCGGCCCGCCGCCCCGCCGGCTCGCGTCGTCGGCTCGCCTCACCCGAGAGACAGGGAGGGGAGGGGGAGAGGCACGGGACGGAGAGGCGTCAACCCCGGAGGTGTGCCGGTTGGGCGCGTGGGCACACCTTGTCGCTCGGACGGTCCGAAGGGCCCCCTGAGTTATCGCGGACAGACGACACCTGCGTTTGTGCGGCTTTGTGCGGCTGAGTGCAGGCCGCCTTATCAGACCCAGTGCAAACACGGCGCGAGATAGGACACATCACACGACCCCGTCGGACAGGGACGACGACAGGGGTGAGCGCGCCGCCGCAACAGCCAGCCGCTGTTATCTTCTGTTGCAAGACGTCGCGGCCGCCATTTCTACCCCAGCCGCAGTTGGAGGCGGTGCCAGGCTCGGGCGCGGCCACTGCTGCCGCCACCAGTGCACCCCGCGCCGGGGCGGCTCTTTGCGGAGCTCCCGCTTTCACCGGGCGCTCCGGGGGCGGAAAGGAGACCGCCGCACGCCGCGGTTCCCGCTGCTCCTCTCCTCCCCGGCCGGCGGAGCGTCGAGCGCAGCCCGATGCTGCATGGCTGTTTGCATGCATAAATTGAGCATCGGGTTTTTAGCTGCCGTATAAAACTGGCAGCGGCCGCGGAGCAGTTACCGGGGTACAGCCTCGGACAGCGAGCGGCCGACGCCGCCGGCGGGGCCGGCCGGGCAGTCGCCGGGCTCTCGCTCGCCGCCCGGGCTGATTACACGGCGGGGGACGTCTGCGGCCTCGGCCGAACGCTGGGCCTGCCAGGGGGACGTCAAACCGCCGGCTGTCTGTGGCGCCGTGCTCGAATGCCGGCAAAAAGCGAGGGCGAGCAGGCTTGACTGACGGCTCCGCGCCGGTGTGCGGGGAAACGATGTCAGAGAGACCGGAGGAGACCTTGCATGATATCGCGCAGGGCGCTGAAGGATAATGCCTCGCCCTCGTGGCGTCTGCCCTCTGATGCCATTATCAGTCACCCGGCGCGTTGCCTCTTCTACTCTTTTCTGTCTAGGGGATTTTTGGTAGCTTTTTTTTGTTGTGCGTACTTCAATGGGAAAGAGCTAACGTCTGCTAATTTTGTTCGGTGGAAATGTGAGCATCCGTTAGTTGTTAACAGGGCATGCACTTGCAGTCAGGCCATCAAAAGCGCACTCAAACCGTGTCCAAAAATGTTACATGTACACGGAGTGGTGTTGACAAACAGAGCTGCTTTCTGATTGCTGCGTATTGGGGGCCTCGAAGACACAAGCTGCAAGCTACCATGTCGCCACTCGTAATAATGAAGCGCCCAGCTCTCTCTCCCTTCATCTCCATCTCTCCCCCAACAACCTTCCAGGAGCCGTGGTCCCGTTGTGGCCTTGTGATAGAGCGACCGAACAAGTCGTTTCGACAGCTACAAGGAATCGAGAGGAGATACGAGCTCTTAGAAACACGACACCACGAACACGGATGTATGTCTCAGAAACCTTTGTTTAGCTCGGTCATCATGCCCCCTCCCCTCCCTCTTATGCAGACGCGATGGCCGATAACGGCCTAGTGGTGGTCTCGCCTTTGTGCGGCGCCGTGTCGCTCTCGCGTCGCTGGACGCGACATGCCCGCTGACTTGAAATTATTCTGTTGCAGGGAGACGGCGGCGGCGGGTCCCGGCTTCGGAGAGGCATCGCTCACCACGTGATGGAGATCGCGCCGGAGAGAATGGTGTCTGAGTGACAGACCGCGGCAGCTGAGTGCGTTCGAAAGTGTCAAAGACAACCTCAGCGGTCTCGTCGTCTTTTGAAATGAGCGTATCATATCCGAGGAGCTGAGTGGCTTCAACACGGCCGTCTGTGGCAGACAGGGCGACGGCAATCGGGATTTGAGTTATCTGAATTCATTCTTCGCCCGCAACCACTCATGGGAGAGTTCCAGATGCACCCGGCAGGTGGCAGCAAGCGACACATGTCGGTCGGGAGCAGCGCAAAGATGCGAAACGATGCCAAAGCCGTGGTGAAGAGCGCCAAAATATCAAGCACCAACAAAGTAAGCAAGGGCGAAACCATCTACCAGACCGTCGGCAAAGCTGGCAGTCACGTGACTGAAGATCTCGGGTCTCTGACGAGCGCAGAGGCCAACAAGGAGAACGCCGTCACGCCGCGGCGCAAGAAGATGCCGTCGCCGTCCGTGTTCGGCTACGACATCGACGACATCAACAACTTCCTGTCGCAGGCGACGGCGCGCACACCAGCCAACATACCGATGGTGGTCACAAGTCGGACGGAGTTGTACGTGCTGGCGCCGGCGGCCACGCCCGAGGACCCGACCGTGCCCATTCGGCTGGGCCTAGTGGTGAACGCGCTCTTCAAGCACCGCCAGTGGCTCTATGTGCAGACGCCGCACAACCAGGAGGGCTACCTGGCCTACAGCGCCTGTACGCCGCTGGGCATCATCCCGCGCGGTGCGCCGACCGGCCCGTGGGAGGACGCCGACGAGGCGCCACCGCGGCACTTCCCTGGCCTGGCGCCTGCCGCCGCGCCGCCGGCGCCGCACGGCCGGGAGGAGGCGGCCAGCGGCCAGCCGCTTCGCCAGCCGGTGACGCGGGCCGACCGCAGCCCGCTGCGACCCCTGGCGGCGGCTGACGCGGCCCGCGACGGCGCTGCCGACGCGCCGCCGCCGCCGCGCCGACCGGCGGAGCGACCCGCGCTCGAGCCCGCCCACCGCCGTCGACGCCGCGCCTCACGCCAACAAGACGGACACGGAGAAGCTGTACGAGAATGTGACGAGCGACGGCCGCGCGCTCGGCCTGCTGCTTGAGCTGCACCTGCGCCAGGATCGCGCGCGCGGTCGCCAGAGGGCGCGCAGCCAGTCGACGGGCCGCGAGGCCGCGCGGCGCGTGCGGAGCCGGCCGCGACGCGACCAGTCGGCACCCGGCTGCGAGCGTCCGCTGGCGCCGCCGCCCGACGCGCTCGACCGCTCGCGACCGAGCGCCTTCCACCCACTGAGGCCGTGCTCGCCGCCGACGGCGCGCTCGCTGGGCGCGTTGCGGCGCGCGGAGGTGGCGCCGCCGCGCGGACAGATGGTGGCGCCGCGCAGCAACAACAAGGCGGTGATATGGGACGGCTTCGTCAGCTGCGGCCGTAACACGCTGACGGTGAAGCGGGGCGATATTGTGATACTGCTGAACACGTCCGTCGGCGACTGGTTCTGGGTGAAGGATGCGGTGGGTCGCGAGGGGTACATCCCATCGGCGTGCGTGGGCTCCGGGCCCAACTAGCGGGGCCGGGCGTCACCGCCGCCGGAGGGCTGCGGCGGCGGCGCCTCCGGCTCCTCCCAGCGACGTGGTGATGTGCAAGAGGTCTTTCAGGAGTGGCGGTTGGTAGGTCGCTGGCAGTGACGGAGCCGATCGAGGACTTTCAGAACCCGGAGATAAATGGCTGTACGTCTGGCGGATTTTTGCGCGGAGTTTGTTGTTCAAACCAAAAACACGTATCTGTGATTTGTGCTTGAGTATCGCGTAATGGCCGAGGCGTGCTGTTCACCAAGCTGCTTGGACTACGTCTGCCTCGGTCAATAAGCGCGGCTGATGACATTTTGTCGCCAGCTGTTTCATGATCGAGCTATGCTGCATGCCCTCAGCCGTGACGTAGCATGTAATGTCAACAGATGGTGGCACAGCCGTGCATAAAGAACGAGAGCGTGTAATGCGTTTCACGCCAACCATTTCAGTTAAATGCTTCGTAAGCTTAGCGTGACTGCCAAATGTTATCGGTGCCACAAGCATATATATGTTCGAACAACATACAGATGGCTGTGAGCCCTGTACGCCATTGGATCTGTATACAAGCGAAGTGAATGTTTTGGTTTTGTACCACCAATGTGTGTTTCTTGGTATCTCCTGCGAAGAACATGCAATATAGGTATGTGAAGAAACAGAGATGGCATGGCTGCTTTATCAACAAATTCGGTTAACAGCAAACATAGGCAAGCAGGCACCGTGATGCTAAATAACTTCTACAAGCCACTACACCACTTTACTGACAACCCCTCATCGTCACGGCTCGGGTGTCTCGGGCGGTGGTGCCGAGGGGCCCACGCAGAGGCTATACCGCGGCGGCAGCTCCCCGGAAGGAGGAGGGAGGCTCTTGTCTGATCCCCGCTGCCGCCTCCGGTGCCTGTCCGTGTTTCGGCGGCGACTTAGACCCATCACAGCCGCCATCACCCCGCCAACAGCCACCAGGAGGCCGGCCGAGGGGACCAGAACCGCCAGGACGAGGCGCCACCTCGCTCGGCCCCGGGTCTCGCCAGCTCCATTGCCAGTCCCGCCGCTGGTGCCGCTGTTGGCTCCGCTGTTGGCGCCGCTGTTGATGCCGCCGTTGGCGCCGCTGTTGGTGCCGCTCTCAGTCCTACCTGTCGGCCGCTGCGGGGAGCCTCTGCCCAGGAGACACCGCTCCCCCGACCTCTCGTACCCGGGCTCGCAGGCGCAGCGGCGGCGCACCGGGTCGCAGAGCGCGTGTGCCACGGCGGCCAGACACTGCGCGCCGGCTCGGCACCGCTGTCCGAGCCGGCGCCGCCCGAGGCACTGGCCGTTCAGCCAGGAGGCCAGGCCCGGCGCGCACAGGCAGAGGCCGGTCAGATGCGACTCGCACGCCTTGTCCGGCGGACAGTCGGCATCCGTGCGGCAGCGGGTCACGTGGCAGTCGCCAGCGCGGCCGCACAGGGTCACGTGACCAACGGCACCCAGCGCCGGGAGGAGCAGCAGCAGCCAGAGCATGTCGGTAGGTCGGGGAAGGGAGGGTCCCGGTACGGACACGGATACGGCCTCGGTGCACACTCCTGGCAGGAAAACGGTGGGGAAGGGGGAGGCCGGCGCACTTGCTGTTTCGGTGAGTTGGGTGGCCGCAACGCTCTCGACAGGAATGCCCCGCGTCGGCTCCTGAACTTGATCGTCTCGCAAGATGTGGCAGCAGGGTCGGCCGCGGTCGAAGCACCCGGTCGCAAACACCCTGTCCGTCTACTGGGCTCCACCCACCCGATACGGCCACCTAGATCCGCCTCTGCCTCCAGCACAGCTCTCTTTCCGCGGGCTCGCTCTCCAGAGTCGCACAGCTAGCTCACAGCACTACGCACTGGCAGGTGCTCAACTGTCGAGCGCATGTTCGGAGGCGTCGGCGGCGGCGAGCTTCGACCCGCATGGCAGCGGTGGCACGGCGGCGTTGCCATGGAGACGGCGGACGCCACCCAGCGACGCGGTGGACGGCGAAGCGGTTTGCGAATCGTGCAAAGGAAGGCGCCGGTTTTCAGTTGATAGAGAGTAATCATGATTGGGTATTTACATACCACTGACTGCCAAGGTCATTTCCAAATGGATGTTTTTATTTAGTAGCATGTGGGATGCAGTAGGGGCGTGCCCGGTGCCTGAGCCCCGGACCAAAATGTCCACAGTCGGGCATTCACCGAAACGTCCACAGTCGAGCATTCACCGAAACGTCCACAGTCGAACAATTATCCCATCCTCAACCCCCATTTGATGACTGCTAGAGCGAATGACTGCTTTGGAAGCATACAGGTTTGGTTATTCGGTACATGGTCGACTGCAACGTCTGGGCCTTCCGGGACAGTCCATTCATTGACGCAAGAGTAGCTTTATGGTGTAATGTAATTGGCAAAACACATTTTTGGGCTTGTTGGCCATGGGTGAGAGCCGTTGACCTGAGGTAGCAAAATACGCGCGCCACTAAATATGTATATATATATATATATATATATATATATATATATATATATATATATATATATATATATATATATATGTGTGTGTGTGTGTGTGTGTGTGTGTGTGTGTGTGTGTGTGTGTGTGTGTGTGTGTGTGTGTGTGTGTGTGTGTGTGTGTGTGTTGTGTGTGTGTGTGTGTGTGTGTGTGTGTGTGTGTGTGGTGTGTGTGTGTGTGTGTGTGTGTGTGTGTGTGTGTGTGTGTGTGTGTGTGTGTGTGTGTGTGGTGTGTGTGTGTGTGTGTGTGTGTGTGTGTGTGTGTGTGTGTGTGTGTGTGTGTGTGTGTGTGTGTGTGTGTGTGTGTGTGTGTGTGTGTGTGTGTGTGTGTGTGTGTGTGTGTGTGTGTGTGTGTGTGTGTGTGTGTGTGTGTGTGTGTATGCACACATATTGGCACGGGTAACACCGGTCTTGAGCTCCTGGTTTTTCAACTTTACGAGATCTCATGCTGCAAATGACACGTCCGTGACTAAGTCACTGATTTCAGCTTCACCGAAGACCAGCAAAAGACCGGCTCATGGCTCTTGCGCACTGCCGATGCACATTCTTGGACCACAAGTGCTGCCTCGAAACGCCGAATATCCTCGTGATTCATCCCAACAGTTGCTTGATATCGTCGTTTAACTTGAACATACCTCCTGGTATACTGACGGTCCGCTATCGTAATCAAACGATGTCAAAAACATAACGTACTACCTCAATATAGAAACCTCTAAGTGTGATGGGGATTTGTTCGTGCTCTTTCATCACGAACAGTAGGTTGTTCCTTGAAATTAACTGAAGAGTCGTGTTATTGTACACAATCCTGAGATCGTCCTGAAAGTGGGACATATTGTTGTTTACGACGAATAAACGTTAAACGCATCTGCTCGGTTTTTCGCCACGAATTTGACCCCCCCCCCCCCCCGTCATAAGCGCGAACGGGGCATGATGTTGATTGTTTGAGAACATGCACCGTGCAGCGTTCTAAATCAAATCAGGGGTATTGTGCCTTGCTTGAGGGTTTGCTGACAAGCTGTCATCAGCATATTGGGCCATCAATCGTATAGGTGACAGAATGGACAGCTTATTAACATGCTGAGATGTCATGTAAAATGGTGTATTAATGTATTGGGCACTTTGTGTTAGGGTAGGCTTCGGGACTCTCTACGCGAGCAATGCAACTAACAAGTCATGCTCGGATATATTAACATTACTTGTACTAAATGGGGTACGCTGGCGACTTAAAGACCGGCTGGGCGCTGTACAGCACACGTGTCTGGCAAAGAACAACGTGGACGGTGAATAGCGCCCAGTATCACACCATACAAAATGCACAAAAATGTTATTTTTATTCTGAAGCACATCAAAGGATTGTATGGAATCACGTAATCCAAAAGCATCTGCAAGGATATCAAATACACGAAACAAGATAGCAGGGGACAGCACAAAGCAAAATGCACAAATCACCATTAAAGCATTGGGTAGGAAGTAAGCGCCTACTACATATATCTTCCAGCGATTCACATTCCGCGCTTCAAGTAACTGCATATTGGGCTATCTGCATATTGGGCAGTTCGCCACACAAGGGCAAATCGATCGAAAAAAAACCTTGGCCCATGATTCCTAATTTTGTTTAAACTCTAAAATGGCCTATGTATAATTAACCGCAACATTAAAAAGTGAAACGATCGAACAAACGCCCTTAACGGTGCACAACAGACAAAAACGTAACAACAAACAAACGATTCGCTCCTCGTCACTTGAATGGAAACGCAGTCGGTGAGCTCCCGCACATCAGAACAAATATCACATGTTACGGGTCGGCCAACGAGGTCAGCGACGTCAACGAGGTCAAACAGGTTAGAAAGCCTCCGTCAATATCCCGCGGCGCCCGAGTGCCCTCCGTGCTCTCCCTCGACCTTTGGTGACCTTTGACCTTGCGGCCAGCGGCCCGGCTCAGTACGCCTTCCGGTTGCGTTCGATCCAGTCGCGCAGTGACGTCACGCGAGTGTAGACTCCCGGGTACTCGGGCTTGGCGCAGCCGATGCCCCAGGAGACGACGCCGACCTGGTAGACCAGCCCGCCTTCGACAATCATCAGCGGTCCTCCAGAGTCGCCCTGAGGCCGGCGGCGACCGCGGTCAAGGTCACGTACAGGGGCGCCGGGCGAGGGAGACAGGAGTGAAGGAGTCAGCGTGAAGGATGGACCAGGCGAAGTTAACTCAGGCGGGAAGATAAGCCCAATCAGACATGAGGCCTAATCCGAAAATCAGGTTATACTTTGAAGAGACCGTGAGAGTAACCAATAGCAAAATGGACCGATTTTGGGTGCGTGGGAATAATAGGCTGCTCAGCCAAACGAACGGCGAGGACCTAGCTCTGACATCAAAACCATCTCGCATAGAAATCATATCGCAGCATATCCCATGGCTATGCCCGCCGTTGCCGCTCAGATTATGATCCAGAGTTTGCGGTGTAGCCCAGTTGGGTGGACAGTCTGCCGGTATCTGCGTGCTGTGTTACCATTTCCAGCCCGGCTATCGGACCTGCGTTTCGCCATCCCCACTACGAACCGCGTGGACGGACTGCGACCTCAGTGACCACAGCGGTTGAAGACGTCAAAAAAATATCCCTGTGCTTATCTGAGTCGGGATTGACCACGGTAAGTTCTACTCACGCTGCACGAGTCCTTGCCATCTCGTGAGGCACATAGCATGGAGCTGATGATGCCTCCCGGCGCCGAGCTGCCGTACGATGCGGCGCATTCCGCGTTCTTCCACACCTTCAGGTCCACCTTCTGCAGCTTGTCCGGCTGACGGCCGGCTGGAACAGCGCCCCATCAGCTTGTTATTGTAAGCTCTTCAGTTTGGGGGGCGTGTCATGTTAGCCTCAAGGTGTTGGTGTTTATGGAACGATGTTTTGAATGTTATAGCGAACAGCATGCGAGAAGTGGCTATGATATATACATATATATATATATATATATATATATATATATGTCTCTCTCTCTCTAATTGTATATACATAGCTACCTAACAATGTGGCTAACAATAGGTTTTCAAGGCGTGGAAAGGGATCAGAAAGCTGCCGTTTTCTTTTAAGTCTATTGAGGCACCTCTCAAAAGAGTAATGATCACCAAGCCGCTTTGTGACGTTATTCAGCTGTGTTGCCTGCCACACAAAAGTTTTCTGCACCCCTGCCATTCTCACTTCTTTATTTTCTTGCAAACAACACCTTGTCATCTCTCAAACGGAGCAACTGGGTTCGTTTGTGAGACGGACCTGTAGCACTGACTGCCCCCGATGCCGCCCGCTCTGCGCTCCGTGGCCTCTGTCGGCCGCGCCAGCTACACTAATCCTCACTGAGCATGCCCCAGCCGACACTAGTCCTCGCTGAGCATGCCCAAACTGGCACTGCCCTCGCTGAGCGTGCCCAACCGACATGAACCCTCGCTGAACGTGCCCCAGCTGACACTAACCCTCACTGAGCGTGCTCCAACTGACACAAGTCCTCGCTGAGCGTGCTCCAGACGTCACCAACCCTCAATGAGCGTGCCTCAGCCGACACTTACCCTCGCTGAGCCTACCCCATCCGACAATTACCCTCGCTGAGCGTGCCCCAGCCGACATTAACCCTAGCTGAGCGTGCCCCAGCCGACACTTACCCTCGCTGAGCGTGCCCCAGCCGGCCACGGTCACCAGGTTTCCGGTGTAGTTGTTGCTGCCCTCGGCCATACAAACCGGCCGGATGTGGTCCCGGTACTTCACCGGCTCCGTCAGGGTCAGCAGGGCGATGTCCGTATGCTGGAATTGCCGGCGAAGGTTAACAATTCGCTTTGCGGACAGCATCACGTAGCTACAGGGTACCACGGGGTTCGACGGGGCACGACGGGGTATGACGGGGTACACAACGGGGCATCGCTACGGGGTATGACGCTGCAACCGGCGGCGAATACCTATGCGTGCACCCCGTATTCCACAGAACACATCTACCACCATGATCCTATAGCATACGTTTTGCACTAGGCCACCATTTCTCAGCATCCGTCGCGGAGTCGATCACAAAGTGCTACAGCGTGTCGCGGAATGCACTGGTCTGCTACCTGCCGGAGTCTGCCCGTTTGCAGCTGTCTGCACGAATCCTGCAGTCTGCCACCGTGGGCGCCTCACCAATGTCTGGTCGGAGAAGCCCTTGTGCCGAATGATGCGGGCCACCTGGTACTCTTCGTGTGATCTCTCATCCGGCGTGCTGATGTCGTGGTCTCCCAGGCGTACCACCAGTCGGCGCACGTCATACGACGTCATGCTGCGTGACACGAGCAGGTCGACTCATGTGTACTCGGCTTGACATGCCACTCAGAGACGTCACGTCATGCTGCGTGACACGAGCAGGTCGACTCATGTGTACTCGGCTTGACATGCCACTCAGAGACGTCACGTCATGCTGCGTGACACGAGCAGGTCGACTCATATGTACTGATGGCGTGTGACTCAGGGTTATCACGCCATGCAGCAAAAATTTGCCTCTAGGGATGTGGAGATGTGCACATTGGCATGATTAAGACAATTTGTTTGTCATACTAGTATTGCGTGCCAATTCCGGTCAATAACGCTGCATGATCAAGCTGATAAACGCACAGCTATGTAATTTTATAGTGCATGTAAGTTTAAGCAACTCGTCAGTGCACGATCTTCAACGATACAGTTTCTAGCATTAAGTTTCGTGTGGCATTCAAAGCATGCCGTCGTGTCCCTGGATCAAATGTACAACTAGGACACTGCGGCCGCAAGTCAGGTGGTGTGCATTTCACCTAGCTGGGAGCCTCTCGACGGCGTCGGCGGAGCAGTCCGGTACTCACTGGGCGACGCAGTGGGCGGCTGTCAGGATGTGGGTCTCGTCGATCAGAGAGCCGCCGCAGAACTGCCGACGTCCCTTGAAAATACCCGCCTGCCAAGACAGAGAAATGCTACTGAACAGCTCAGAAGAAGACGACAGTTGCACTCGCTGTTTTTGAAGACCGGAACCAGCCTTCCTCGTTTTAAACGAGTTCAAGGCCGTATTCACCAAATAGCAATGCTGCGCGCTGTGTGCGTTACCTATTGCGCAGTGCTCTAGCTAACCATAAACACCTGAACCAAGAACTGTGGGTCTCGCTCTCGTTCCCTCCTCACCCCAGCACTTACGATCCAGGGAAACTCTCCGGGGGTAGCCTCCTGGCCACCCACAATCCGGTCCGTCTCCAGATTTCGGGTGCCACACGCACTGAAGTCTTGTGTCGGTTTTGTTGTAACGGCCGCAGCGGGCGTCGAGGGGCTGGACGTCACCTTAGTGGTGACGTCCCACCAGGCGGTGGTGGCCGGCCCGCGGCTGGTGGTGGTGGTGGTGGTGGTGGAGGTGGTCGTTGTCGCGCCGGCGGTGGTCTGCCACCACCCGGTGACCTGAATCGGTGATGGAGTCGAGGTGGACTGCCAGGGATGGGTGATGATTGGCGGAATGGTGGGCGCCGTCGGACGCGACACGGTGGTGCCGGCAGAGCTGGTGCTCGGCCGCTGAGTGGTGCCGGCCGTGGTCTGCCACCACTGGGTGATGTCTGCTGACGGAGCGGAGGTGGGCCGCGTCGTGGTTGTTCGCTTGGTGGTGGTAGTGGTGGTGGCGGGCGCGGTCGTCTGCCACCAGTTGGTGACGGCCCCCGACGGTTCACCGGCCTTGGTGCTGGTGCTCGGACGGCTGGTGGTGACGGCAGCCGTCGTCGGCGTGGTGGCGAACAGCCCTGGGCAGCAGACGCCGCGCACCAGGGGGCGCCCTGCCCCGGAGGCATCCCGACCACTGCCGCCCGCTAAGCAAGAGCCGAAGCTCCGTGCGAGACTGACGTCACCGGCAGGCAGATCTCGGGTCCAGTAACATACCGTCCGAGCCATGCAGACACCCGACCTGCGCCACAGGGCGGAAAACCCCGATTAGCAAGACACCCGCCATCTGAGAGCTGACACAATCACTCAGTCGTGACGACATCAAACTAAGGATTTTACGCGGCAAACTTGGATCAGTGTGGGTTCAATGTTTGGGATTTCGTAGCTCTGAGGGTAAAACATGACTATGTTTTGACTGTGTACTGTCAAAATCAAAAAGTGACAGTGCCCTCCTCTTTATCGGAATAAACAAATATTGGTGCTGGCAGACAACGAAATCAAACGCTCCAGCCATCGTCGCCCAGCGCATTGTGCTTTCGCCGTCTGGTCACCTACCGGCCATCTGGTGTATCACAGGTGTCCGTCACTCCCGCCGGGAGACCTGGCCAGCCAGGTGGCACCACCGTCTGCGACCGCTCAAACTCGTTCGTCAGCTGCCGTCCCTTCCGGAATGTCTCCTCCTGACCGGCCGCTGCGAAGGACTGCTGGTCAATATGGTAGTGGAGTCGTTATGACCAAGACTATTGTATTATCGCCACGGGAATGTAGGCCAAGTCATCGTTAGGAAAAGGGCCAGCGCAAGTGACATTTCACCCCCTCAGCAAGCTGACAAAGAGGTCAATTTGGCTGAGGCATAAGCTGATGAGATGTAAGGCACCTTAGATAGAGGGGTCATCCAAGCTAACTCCTGTTTCTGTAAGGATTTTGTTCAGTTTGTTTAATAAACATTAACTGTAACCGCTCCTTTGTTTCCAAGTTCTTTTTCAACTCATAAAAACGGGCTGTTTCGTCTTAGCGTCGGATGCATGGCACGCTAAATGGAGTAACGCTCATCGTTACTCCACATGCACCGCAAGCCCGTCATTTTTCTGTCGTCATGTAGCTTTAACCACTCCGTGAAAATATGTAAGGGCATGCATGCATCATTCCTCCACGTATCCGCCTGAGAGAAAAAGCCGGGGGGGGGGGGGGGGGGCGCATCCTACCCCAGTAAGCAATTTCATTTGCGACTTTAGTGTGTTGATTTAGTCTTTAATTCAGTCAGCCCAGTCTTCCATTGTTCATGTTACATATGATATGATAGCGCTCTCATTACTTGGCATGGTCAATTCACTCGTTAATAGAAGATATGCTAATTGTAAGTAAACATTGCCGCAACATAAAAATATCCAGCTTTCTTATGAGAAACAGTCCTGATAAGCTAAGCAAACTTAAGCACACCAATGTAGAATATCCATTAAGACATAATCTCGAAGGCTGCCATCTTGGTTCCAAATATTACACTGGTGTAACCACGACGCCCGCACGACGCATGACGATGTACATACAGCGACTGGTAACCTGCCTGTGGAGCACATGCGACACGAACATGACAGAACATTAACATGACAGCAGCTGAAGAATAGCACTGGCATCCCTTAGACATGTAATAACGGAAGAATCAACCAAATTTGGGGAGCATATTTATTAGTGAGTTCCCCGCTAAACCCTAAGCAGTCAAATTATTGCACAGCTCTTGTGTTACTATGTGATGGGTGGTAGCTACCGTTAATGTTATTGTGGCTGTGGTCTTCGAAGTGTTCTGTTTCCATTCCGATTTGTTTTATTGACATTGAAATGTTTATCCGTCATAACTATCGCAAAATTTGCTGTCTCTGTTTTAAAATATGTTATGAACTCGTATATACTGAACTTACGTCATTGCAAGCTCAAACTTTCCACTTGTTCCAGTTGTACTTCACCGACGGGATAAGGCCCAAAACCCTAGACCATAACACGTCGAAGAATCGTGCAGTGTTTTTGTACGAAAGCCTTTTATCTCGTTAATTTGCCTTATTTTCAACTTGCTTATTTACATTGCTATTCACATTGCTATGGTAAGCGACCGTTAATATGTCTTTAATATGTACGGGGCAGTCCAGCACGCGGTTCCAATAGTGAGGCATGACCCAGACCATTGCTGGATCTCATACCGGATCTCATCTTGCAGTCAACAGAGGTCAACAGCCGGAGGGTGAGGGCATCGGAGCCGAGACGCCCGGAGATAGAGGGTAAAAGAAGAAGGTGTGACCATCCCCACCATGTGATGTCCGCAGGGGTGAGGAGGGGCGGTCAGATGACAGTGTTTTCGGCCAAGGTCATGGGCGGCCCATGCGTGCTCAAGGTCAGCAAACTCGAAAATGCTCAATGGAGAACAGAGGAAAAGGAGCGATTGTTTTTGAGCCCGATGCGATAGAGGTGATACAAAATTATAACAACTTTTCATGATATGAATAATATTCGTGCGTGTGAATTCACTTGCATTTGTATGGAACTTATTTTTATCACATCGTTTTAAATAACTTCCGAATGAAATGAGTAAACCCATCAAATAGCATGCACACATCATATAAATGCTAAAACCACATGGTCATGCTATCCTACCCGGGTAGCGGCTTGAGCTTATTTCAGTTCCACGACATGTGAAATAATGATACCTGGCTGTGAGACTGTAATCTGGGTGTCGGAAAATGTCCAACACTTCGACTTGGTAGGGAGTCATCACGCCCTCGGTAAGAAATATCCGCTATTAAATGAGCGTTTGCGTGAAACACAAACAAGGACGTAGGAACGGATCCGGGACAGCTTGCTGAATGGTGTTTAGTGGATGCTATGTCATCGAATGTGAAAAACTCGAAAGCTTTTTGCGCCGTCTTTTTGCCGTGATGTTAAAAAGGTGCACGGCTTAAAGGCGAAATGCATATCGATGCTATTGCTTTTTGACAACCTTTAAGCTGCCAAAACACACATAGTTCAAAATGCTAAATATCCGACAACTGATAAGACGAAATGTTGATTACCCGAATATGCCGAATGGGATCCCGACGAATGTCAATTAGACGAAAGGAATTTTAGCAAATGGTTAAGTAACCTAGTGCCTGCTTGTGGAAATGTTAATTTGCCGAACAGCAATCAGACGGATATAAATTCTGAGTCGACAATTTTGTTTTCTCTATTAACGTAGACGTGTCAGGCGGGCTTCATTTCTTATCTGTTCAGAGTGGGGAAATAACCAGAGCCACGCACGCGGCGAACCCAGGAATTCTGATCGACGAGAGGAAACACGTGTTCCCAGTTGGACGCCTATGCATGTAAGCACCTACCTTGCCCTCGTGATGGCTGCTTGGAAGAGAGGGGCGCCTATATCGGCCAGAGGAGCGCCTACATCGGCCAGACAGGCACCTATATTGGCCAGAGGGGAGCCTATATCGGCCAGAGGAGCGCCTACATCGGCCAGACGGGCACCTATATTGGCCAGAGGGGAGCCTATATCGGCCAGAGGAGCGCCTACATCGGCCAGACGGGCACCTATATTGGCCAGAGGGGAGCCTATATCGGCCAGAGGAGCGCCTACATTGGCCAGACGGACACCTATATTGGCCAGAGGGGAGCCTATATCGGCCAGAGGAGCGCCTACATCGGCCAGACGGGCACCTATATTGGCCAGAGGGGAGCCTATATCGGCCAGAGGAGCGCCTACATCGGCCAGACGGGCACCTATATTGGCCAGAGGGGAGTCTATATCGGCCAGAGGAGCGCCTACACCGGCCAGACAGGCACCTATATTGGCAAGAGGGGAGCCTATGCCGGCCAGAGGGGCGCCTACATCGGCCAGACGGGCACCTATATTGGCAAGAGGGGAGCCTATGCCGGCCAGAGGAGCGCTCACCTCGGCCAGACGGGCACCTATATTGGTAAGAGGGGAGCCTATGTCGGCCAGAGGGGCGCCTACATCGGCCAGACGGGCACCTATATTGGCAAGAGGGAAGCCTATATCGGCCAGAGGAGCGCCTACATCGGCCAGACGGCACCTACATTGGCAAGAGGGGAGCCTATGTCGGCTAGAGGGGCGCTTTCTAGCCTAGACAGGAGCCAATGTCTCTCAGACTTAGGAGGAGCATGCCTTCAGGGGCGGATTCAGGATTTTCAGGATTTCAGTAAAGAGGTGGTCTGGTCTGACAGGTGAGCTGTGAACGTCGGTGTTTTATGTGCAATAGACTGTATGTGCCGCTTGATGTTAAGGCACCTAAAATTTGCATCTAACTGCAAATTCGATTTAAACTGATGATTCATATGAGGTATGTTGTGAGCCTATTGCAATGCGGATTGGCATGTAAATGATAGGTGGCACGATTAAGCTTTCACAGCCCGTACACATGTCAGCGGCCTCTACATTCAATCTAACAGCATCTCGACGCATAAATATTTGACTGAGAAGCATTTGTGTAAGCAGCATCTCGCCAGAGAACATTTCAGTCAATTGACTTTCAACTTAACATGTAGTCAAATCAACATTCGGTAAATATGCGTCTCGACTTCTCAAAATTTTGCCAATTTGACATTTAGAGGAAAACGTATGTCGGTAGACTACAGTTAAACTACTCGCATTTCGTATCTTTAACACGGCGCCAGACAGACGCGTTGACAAAATAGCATTCGACTGAATCTGTTCGGCCAAAATGCATTCTTTTCAATGCATTTTGGTATCTTCTTCCCATACCTTACGAATAGGGAGCCAGGGAGCCATGCCCCTTGCTTTTTGAGTCTGCCAAAGATTGACCCGATGGTGATGCATGGAAAGAATCAACTTTAAAAGGCTGTCACTGCTCTCCCTCCGTGCCACTTTCTCAGACCTCTCTACGCATATGAGCCCAATATTACTTTTCATGTGAGAAGCCTGACGCAAGAATAGACGTACCTTCATGGATTTGCAGCAAAGCTGAAAAACCGACCATTTTATTCTTCTGTTTTTGGGGTAGGGGAAATTCCCTGTAGGTTTTCTTTGGCTAATTTAAGCCGCTAATAAGCTGTCCAATAAGCCTCAAAACATTATTTATGTATATATATATATATATATATATATATATATATATATCTCTCTCTCTCTCTCTCTCTCTCTCTCTCTCTCTCTCTCTCTCTCTCTCTCTCTCTCTCCTCTCTCTCTCTCTCTCTTCTTCCTCTCTCTCTCTCTCTCTCTCTTTCTCTCTTTCATTTCCCTCCCTCTCTCTCTCTCTCTCTCTCTCTCTCTATCTCTCTCTCTCTCTCTCTCTCTCTCTCTCTCTCTCTCTCTCTCTCTCTCTCTCTCTCTCTCTCTCTCTCTCTCTCTCTCTCGCTCTCGCCCAGTCTCGTTTTCTCTCTCTGCAGCGTCGGAGGTAATGAATTCTCAAATATTGCCAGCTGCGTGGTGTGATGCATGTTTACAAACAAAATAAAAATGTTTTCCAACTTTGAAAATATCAATTAAAAATCGCAACTGCCAAAAGCTTGCCTATGTACCCCAAAAGAACCCGGAGACAGCCCAGCGTGGTGGCATGCCAGCATAGCCCCCTCGGCTATCCGCACCAGTTGACCACTTCCATAACCGCCAGCGATCACCGCACCAAGCTCCCACGCGCGGTCCAGGCCGTCCCTTGGCAGCGCGCGGCGGTCGCGGAGGCCGAGTGCGGTGACCCGGCCAGCGCGGTGCGGTGGCTGGCGATCGCCGACAACAGGTCACGGATCAGGGTCAGTGCCCTTTGCGCCCCGGCCGCCGCCGGCCGCAACGATCCCACGCACACCCGCGAGCGGCGGGTGTTTTTCGACGTAAGGCACCAGCCCGGTCGCACTCGTTTCAGGCGCCAGCGGTCAGTGCTTTTTTTCGCTGACTTCCGAACGGTACAGTGAGGCAAGCTGCGTCCGTCGCGAACCTCATTTCTATCCAAGCTCATTGAGCGTCGAGTTGGCCATTCAGCAGCAGCAGACGCAATCTGCCCCTCGTCGGGCTGCAGCGGCAGTTAACATGCGCTGAGAGGGTTCTGAGCTACCTGCCAGCCGTGGGGAATGCCTGCGCACGCGGTGGCGGTGCCCGCGGCGGCGGGCGGCATCGGACGCGAGCGGGCGGCGGAAGGTGGCGGCAGCCTCTGGCCTCGCGAGTCCGGTACGGCCCGCGTGGCGCCGCGCGCCGGGACGAGTTCAGCCCGACTGGTTCGGAGGGTGAACGGCCCCGCAGCGTCCGGATGCGCCGCGGCCGCCGGCGGCGCGGCGGCGGACGGGGTGGCCCCGTCAGCTGGACCGTCCGCCAAGGCTGCGGCATCTGCTGGGCCGCGTCGGCCCGCTAAACTACTGCTGAACCATCGCGCTTCTAGACCTCATAGATCACCCATCATCGGTTATATGATCGATGGCGCAAATTAAGCCGCGCAAATTGATCGGGGAATGCATCCTATTTGTATCGTGCGTACAGAAATTAGCACACCGCTTTTAGACTTTTGACAGAGAATTTCCACGGCGCCGGCATATAGCCCGGGGGGAGTCTCAAAGGCAAGATGGTCGCTGAGTCCTTAGTTCATTGGCACCGGAGTGCTGGTGGCAGGGGAGGGGGAGGCGCCGACCGTGCCAACCGCGGTATAATACAGTTATGTGATGCGAACTGCATTTATCACCAACTCAACACTTGAAACTGGTTGCGCTGGCTAGCCGGTCCCGGCGCTGGTTCGTTCTCAGAACTTGAGCTGAGAGCGTATGGCTTGCAAGCTATGTTAGGCAGCTCGCACCATGACACGGTACTTGTTGACCAACACTTGTCACCGGTATATACGACGCAACTCAAGGCCTCCATTAATACGTTAAATGGGGGATAAATATTTCCCATATGCCATGGAATACTCCAGTTCCACGAAATCAGTGGTGCAACAAAAACTCCTCCGACAGACCTGCTACGACATAACTTCTGCTGTCAATACTGATACACGACATTGGAGCTACATGTCAACATTTATGCTGCAAAATTATGTTTGTCACTACTTCTACTGCAAAAACATCTCTAGTCGTTACTTATGCACGATTTTACCTCCACTGCAAAGACTTAAACACGCCAATAGTGCTACAAGATAAGAATTGTACTTCAAAAACTTATACCCGTCATTATTTCAACTGCACAAGCTTATGCATGCATTACTTGTAAGCGGCATTATTTCTACTGCAAAAACTTTTACGCTACATTAGTACTGCACGACAAAACTTTTTTACACAAAGCATTTCGCCAGTGCCTCGTTATGTAACTTACCTGTAACTTGAAGTAATGCCACGCATGAGCAAAGACCGTATAAGTCCTTGCTGTAGAAGTAATGAGGGGTGTATGTTTTTACAGAGTAAATTGCATCGTTGAACTCTCATATCATGTGTAAGTCTTTGCAACAAAAGTGAAGTCGCGTGTAAGTTAAGGCTTTAACTCTTAGCGGTACATGTAAAGATGTGCAAAAGTTGTTGAAATATAAATTTTGTCGTGTAGTACTCATGTTGTGCACAAGTCTTTGCAGTAGAAGGTAAGTTGCGTATCAGTTAAGTCTGTGTGGGTTCTTGCAGTCGAAGTAATGTCCTGGATAACTGTTGTTAACACTACTATCCGTAGGATTTTTGTCGTGGCACTAATGTGTGACACCAGCTTATGGGATATTTAAGCCATGACACGGTAGAAAAGAATGCATTTTGTTATTAGTAGTGCTGGTAATTTGAATGGATGGTCCGACTGCCAAAGGTCCGTCCTGATAGTTCATCAACTGGTTCAAACGAACGCTTCCCGGTTCACCCGCTCGTGCCGGGGTAGGTTTGAGTCTCTAGAAGTGCCCACTTTTTCCCCTTGACTGGGATGGTCTGCGGCCGGTGGCAGTGCCCACGCTAGAGGTCAGGTCAAGTTGGAGGGCGGGACGGACCGCTTTGAACATTGCGGCGCGTAAGCTTTCGCTACAAAATGCTGCCGTTAACACATAATTTAATGGTCGGATGGTGGGGTTAAAGCTCGCGCAACAGGCACTGCTTGTCATGGGCGTTGATCCCAGCAATTCATCCAGTCAAAGATTCGGATGACTGTTTTCAGATCAAGCCCCGAGGGGTTCCTGGTTTGGACAGGGGCCTCATTGGTTATGTACTGAGCGCAGTGGTCTGGGCTCGTCTGGCTGAATCAGTTACGTCCATGCTTTGTGAAGTTGCAAAGAAGCTGGTATGAATATAAGTGAATGTATCAGTAAATTCTGACACAGGCAATAAACTACACACAATTATGAATAATCTCCAGGGGCTATTCTTGTCGTCTGCGCATTTACAAAGGGTTGCAGGGTGGCAATGCCAATGCTCCACGTTTGAAGATATTGAGATAAGAATCAGATATGATAGGACAAGCTTACTTGTGACAATATAAATGCTTTCTAAGTGCAACAGACCGCTCTAGAGACAAAACATCACAATTCAGAAAATATGCTGCTCGTTATGCAATCGTTTGGGCAAGTCATGAAATGTTTTATGATGCCAGAGTCGCTGCCAGACTGGCCGTGTCAGAATTATCACTGCAGCGGGTGGGCTGACTCACTTGTAATACTTCAGCTTGCGACAAGGTGGCTTGTTAACTTATGCTTGTGAAAAACTGATTATTGTTATGTGCGCTTATTTTTACTTTTTTGTGGTGTTCTTGTACATTTTTCCGCGATAGCATGCTTTGCTTGCATTTCCATTTTCATTTACGGTGCTGTTCTTAAGTTCTTCTATTCCCAGCTTCATGTCCGTCATAACCAGTACAGCTGCCCAAATGCCTGTACTATGTATTACCAAACGTTGTTCGTAATCGGGGCTTGCAACACGTCAAGCTGGTTGAAAGCCAACTGGTGTCCGTCGATGTTTCAATTTGTGTCGACGTATTTCTTAACTTGAACACAACACGCCCATTGAAAAGGCGCAATTCGTCTCATGTTTCTATAAGGTCATGTATCTCTGGGTCACTTACACCAAGGCAGCGCGAAATGGTCTGCACAAGTTCGCATGCGTCTAGCTCAGAATGATATGATGTAAAGTTTTACAAAGAGCTTAGCCGTGAACTGCAGGAAATTGCCGCGAAAATGGCTACCTTAGTATACAACCCGTAGAAGTGTTGAACAGTCCCTTTGAAGTCTAAAACGACATGTCTCCGATTGGGTTAAAAGCCTTTTTAAGAAATTAAGTGAGAAAAAAGAGTCTAGGAACAGGTGCACCATATCTTAATTTGTCACGCCTCTCCCTACCAAATCCTCCTAAAGGAGACGCTGATGTAATTCTCCACCATTTCCTTCCGAGATATTCCTGATTTCATAAAGTCTGCACATTCATGTGGAGCTCGTCGAGCGGGGCTTTCTTCCTGCTCTCCTCAACCACTACCTGGCCACCGCAACCATAAGGATCATACCAACGCCCACAAATGCATGCTTTGCCGCCGGTCAGACAGCCACCGCGCTGACACCGGTCGGCATGTCCGGGATTGTGGCGTGCTGCGCGGGCCCGGACTCGCTGCAGCTGATCGCGTTTGATGTAGGCCATGACCGCTGGGGAGGCCGCAGCCGCTGACCCCGGCCTAAGCTGATGAGTGGGGTCGGTGAACAAAGAGTAGCGGTCCGGGCCGGACATTATTGGCGATTTTTGCTGGATGTTGTGCTTTCAGTTCGATGAAACGCTACCTCGCCGCCGAACCGGATCGGGCTTCTTCGTGACTAGCGAATGCTCCCGTTGAACTCGGTGCGGTGTCGAGCTGGATACAAAGGTTGGGGACTGAATCCTTTTGAGTTCATAACCTGCACTCATTCTATGGGTAAAATTCACATCCATGATGCGCCACAAACTAAAATAGCAGAATTATATAGAAATCCGACGTGTTGAAATAATTATATAATAACGCTCTATATCGATATTTTATTCTTGAGAGCTTTCTTTCAGGCTTTTAGACTAAAGACGGGGTATGGGAAACGAACGGTGGCTGGCTACCGTACGGTGTCACCGAGGCTGACGAGAAGTTCGCGTTAGGCGACTTTGCTCCATCTGGCATGCCAGCAATTCAGTCTATGTTAATGTCGTAAGCCAAGGCTAAACCCGTCAGATGTTACGGCTCATGCTGCTTGTTCAACGTCAAGAGGCAGACTATTCCTTGCATAGCGGCCTTGCCTTTCCCTTCGCATTGATCTATCCCAGCTTCTTATGACTTGGCTGTGGCATCGAATTCAGGTGTTGGATGATGCTTTCCTAACGGTTGCAAGACAGCGGCGAATGACAGTTTTGTCCGTACCATTGTGCATCTGCATTGGGGCACCCTAGCCGTGAAGGAGCCCTTGGGTGCAACAGCCGGTTGAAACGGCATTGGTCTGTTTTGCAGCTGTCTTTCAACCCCATGATGTCATTTGTGACATTTTAAATCGCAAAAAAGCATTGCAACTTGTATATTTTGCTGAAACAGCAAATAAAACCTGTCGAGCCAGGTATGTTTTGACTCCAAATGATGGTTTGCGTTACAGCAAAAAGTCGAAAAAAGCTTTGAATGAAAGCATTCAACAATGTACGTGATGCCATCAATGTTTTTGCTGTTCAGCATTTTGAGTGAAATATTATTAAACGGATATGTTCAGCTCCAATACTTCAAAGTCGCATTACTTTCGAAGGGTCACCATTTCCTGTAACCTTCGCAAGGCGATGTCCCGCAGGAACTCTCCCAGGAAGTTCCTGAAAGGTGAAAAGTTCCTGAGGAAAGTTCCAGGAATTCACCTCGGGATACTCTGAAATAACCGTTGAAGTTGTGAACGTATCGGACGGAAGCTAACAATTACTCACTTTACGGCAATCTGCGCCTTTGGTGAACACCTGATAGGCCATTGGTGATAATCTTTTTCTTGAGGTTATTTGGGTCGCATTTTTGGTTCATGCCTCTTATAACGTAGGTCAGTCGCAGAATATGCCGTCTAAAGCACTGCCATGTTTGAAATTTGCTCTTCATCATCACAGTCCATGCTGCATCATTATAACAACAAACTTCACATAGCTAGTAAGTGCTGGCTGTTAAATTTGATATAACTAACTGCCAATCAGTCTAAGCCAGAGCTAACTCGCAAATGTAAGATAAGAGAATATAATGGCTTTCAGGAAATAACATTTCACCCTCGTTATATAATGTGGAGCGCTTCAAGCCGCTGTGGCCATTATTCTGGGGCAGTTTGATAGCTGTTTCCCATCGTTACGTGTCCTGTTGTACCCTGAATGATTCATAAAACCACTTGATGCGTGGCATTGGTAGATATGGCTCGATTCGAATGACTTTATTTTGACATGTCGCAGATTACATCTACTGAAAGCCTTTCAATGAGCACGTTATGCGGCTTCCTGAGGGGGCTGTACAGTATCACTCTTCCGACAACCACAGCGTATGCAAGATATCACGGATACCTGGTTCCTTTTGTCCTTATCTGACCCATTGAACGTCACTTACGCTGCTGCTCAGTGACGCTAATCCGACGCTGTTTTACACGATTTATCCCAAGCAGCCCCGCGCTTGGGCAGCTTTAGCCAGCTTTCCAGCGTTTTTAGTCTTTAAGAGCAAGGGGCTCTGCAAAATGCGCTCTGGTCCGACGACGGTAATGAAGCTACCCGTGCAACGAGCCCCAGGCGACAGCCTTGAATCTAGGTTAATGCAAGAGGTCAGTAATATTCGAAAGAGCTGCATTGCTGTGATGTACATGGAATTGTGCTCATGCTGCAGTTAAGTGTTTACTGGATTCAGAATGTTTTAGTTGCGCATACCTTGACGTTATTGTGATGCTGGATGAGTAGTTTGCGTGATGACATACAATGCGTATTGAACCTCATTTGCATGTGGCGCACGTGAATAGCGGGCATCGTGCATGGCACGTGGTAAAACGATGCATAGCGAAGTGATATGTAAGCTATAGTTGCAATACTGTGTTTATTTCGCCTCATTGCGACAATCACGCAAACAGTTCTGAAACACGTCGATATCTATACGTGACGCCGCAGACCCTTTCAGCACAGATCATGTCATGGGTGTTCTGCAAAGCATTTACGAGTCGCGGTAGTCAAATACTTAAGTCTCAACATTCCCATAAGTGCCAAGAGGAGCAACCACAGCGTATTGATAGAGGTGAATTCCCCCTCCTGGATAAACGAAAGCTGCCAGCGCATTGGCATATTTAAACCGGCGCTAATGAACCGTTGCATAGTTACCGAAGAGGATTAACGGCACTAATCGCATTACAAGCCCGTTGAGCAGCCAGCACGTCACAGCATGACATCATATGACATGATATGGTAAGACTGCAGCTGACATGTGGCATGACATGATATTGCATAATATCGCACATTTGGTGTAAGTATGAGGGAACGTGCTCGAAGGCATGTGCGAGATCTTGTATAAGTTTGGTCATAGCGTGCGTGAACAGTCGCTCAGTATTCAACCGCTGAATATCATAGCTGACAGTTGAAACATATGCATAAAGTGTGCTGCCTTTTATTCAGGAAAACTTGCCGCGCACCAAATATAAATATATCGAACACTTCGCATGGACAAAGTGACAGATATGAAGTAACAAATCGCAGCAATGATAACATGACATTTTTGCATCGTTCATGCAACTTAATGTTCCTGCACAACATCGACAGAAATGGTTTAGTTTAGCGTTAAACGGAACGAATTAAATTTCACATCTCAATGCAGATCGGTTAAATCCCAAGGCGGTTACAATGTAGCCAAGCAGCAGCTTCAAATGCAATCAAATGCATTAGTTATTTAACTAAGATATACTCACGGTCAGCATATTATGCAACGCGAGTTATCGAACATCATCAATGCATGCTTACATGAGCGCGTTTCTTATTGGTACACGGTCAAGAAAAACGTGATAGTTTTTCCAGAAACAGATCGTTTGTTTGTGCAGTGGCCAGTGCCTAACGCATCATGAGCCCCGTGCTCTCGATTGACCAGACAGTTGCATTCGGAAGCCGGCGAGCACAGATGGCCACTACTACAATCAAGCTCTGTTGTGCTCAAGGCTGCTGCCAACAGTACACGCATGGGTTCCGCTCGAAATGCATAGCTTCACCCTGCAGCTGTGGACCATGTATCGGATGACATTCCGCGTGGCATTAAAACGCGCACACAACCGACCAAGTGTACTCCATCGAACAAGGTTCATTTTGTTTGGTACTATTTGAACTTGCTGACTCACACCTAGTTTTGCGAGCAGGCCATGAGATGCAACTCACGATGCACCATGTTATATTACTCAACGCCACAACACGAGCGTTCTGCACAAATGCTCGCCTCGTGCCAATCATTGGGCTCTCCGATATTCCACATACCTTTCGATGCTTTTTAGGGAAGTCCCAACAAAAGGGCCAAGCTATGCAACACACAGAAAATATTTGAAGGAGGAAGTGCGCGGCAGAAAGTTGTAAGTAAGATTGTACTACATTTCAGATCTAGTTGTAGTTTAAATTTGCAACCTACAATCTGTCGTTGTTAAATGCGTCAAATGGTACATTCCACGCATAAAAAACTTCCCATTTATTTAGAGGGAAGCTTTTTTTCTTGATAAACTTTCCATGCATTCTTGAGCCACGTTAGATAATCCTGTATTTTAACATGACCTATACTGGTGTTTTATGAGAAGGATCCCTACTTAAATTCTCAACACGCGTTCCTCAACCATTCTGAAAAAAAACATTTGGAAGATGGCGGACCCGCAAACGGCGACATTGAAACCTCCATGAAGATGCTGGTAAAGTCGATTTATAAGTCGTTTCTTGCTGTGCAGCGCCTTATCGTTGAGGCCAATGTTTCCAGAGTTGGAGGAGGGAGGCAGCTGCTTCTCCGACACTTAAAGCCACCTCCCTGCATCTCGATCCAAACATTGTAGTCTCTAGTTTTTAGGGTTCGCTGCTTTTTGTTTAACAGTGGTTTGGAACAGCTCAGTTGATCATCTCCGGCAGCGTCACCTATCATAGCTTGCAACTGACATCAAACTTCACAAGCCAAGGACCAAAAATATAGTGACACGCAACGGCATAAAAGTCCTCGTCTTCAAGTACTTAGTGAACCCAAAAATACCTAACAACCTAGTAATCACCGCCTACCATTGGCGGGGAAAAAAAATTTCAAGTGAGCGTAACATATTTCAGCGGGGCACAGCGGGGCAGCAGCGCCAAATTGAGTGTAACCACAAAACCCATAACAACTCTTCAACCGCTCATCGCCTCTCACCTTCCACGATGACGGCATCGTCCTGTCTCGAACACGCCCCTGTCGACGGTGGCGGCGCGGGCGAGCGTCAGCAGGCAGGCGGACACGATCAGCGCTCCGGTCGTCATCGTGGCCTCCCCGCAGCGCTGCTGGTGGCCGACTGGCGGCGGCCGTGGGCCCGACCCCGCTTGCTGTGCGGTCACCAGCGGCGGCCGGGGGCACCGGCATTCACGAGACGTCAGCGTGCCAGGTCTCTGCTGTCATCGGGCGGCCGTGACAGACATGTCGCGATAGCAGCCGGAGGACGTTGGCCGCGACGTGGGGCGGAAGAGGTGAGCAGACGTGATGTTATGACCATGTAGATGATGTCCGCCTCCTGGCCTGCTGAAGCATGGAAATTTTAATCCACGAGAATCGACGAGGAGGATGACTTTAGAAAGTTTACGCTTTGTTGCCGTCCAAACCACGGTGTGATGCACAGCACTTGATAGTAACATATAGTAACCACCGGGTGCGCTTGGTCTCCCTTTACCAAACTGATGTGCTTATGTAATGTATGTAAATGTATGGAGGGCGTGCGCGACTAAATGTTGACTCCTTTACCAAATTTATGTGCTTATGTAATGTATGTTAATGTATGGAGGGCGTGCGCGACCAAATGTTGACTCCTTTACCAAATTTATGTGCTTATGTAATGTATGTAATGTATGGAAGGTGTGCGCGACTAAATGTTGACTGCTAAAAGACCCAGGCAGTGCATGCAAAACAGAACACCGAGAACACACAATGTTGTTTTACGAAACGCACAATATTTGGCCCGATTGCAGCGCGCTAAGCCCGCTTTTCAGTGGTTCATTTTAGTCGTGCCCCGTTCCCCTTTCTCAAACCCATCCTGCGTCTCTGGTATTCCATTTATGTCCCGTTTCGAAAAAGGTAGCATGTGCTGCCGTGCTATTGGCACACACATGTGCTCCGAACGGTACTGAGATCGCATAATGGTTTGCTGACTGTACGTCTGTCTACACAATAAAGTTGGTTTCCTCTATCTACTCTGGTCACCAAAATCGCACACTTAATCTTAGCAGCGTTCAAAAACGTGCGGATTGCACGCTTTGGCTGGCATACATTGACTGACGCTTATCCACGTACGATTGTATTTTCTCCCCCTTCTGTCTAGTTCCTGCCACGTCGCTGAGATCTTGGCCTGGAGGGTGGAGAGAGGGTGAAATTAATAGTGATGGCACTACAAGCTGCTAGATTGATCAAACAACCAGCATTCAAGTCACTTGCAAATATCACGGCATAACTTCAAATCAGTTGTGCTACTTGGCACCAAATACTTCATGTTGGTTCGATGGCTGGTTCCATGAAGGACCTAAGCCCGCCACACGCGTGACTGGGGGCACCGGGTCTGAACAGCCGTCTCCAGCTGCACGACGTTTCCGTCTCGGTGCCATTAAGACTGACTCGGCCTGCAGCTCCGCTTGGTTCAGCGTCAAAACCGTTGTCAACAAAATTTTCAGGCCAAAACTTCTTCAGGAAAAACTTGCGATGAAAACATTTTTAGCACGTTTTTGGTAGCGAATGGGTAATGCTGGGTGAATCCGCCATTTTTCTCTCATTTGGACTATATTTCGACAAGTTTCCGACATCACCGGACACCGCCCTGGCCATCCTTACTACATTTGAAAGATCTCAATGCCACATTCTGACTAGGTCATCATTTCATCTCAACTACCTCGCTTCAGATATGATGAAGTAGAAGCTTCAATATTTTTAAATGTGAAACATTTCCTTGAAATAGCAAACTGTTCGCGCAGGATGAATTTGCCCAGTGCTCCTTACCCTGCAGCCAGCTACAAGGACAAAAACGACGTGACAGGCTTTTGCTCTTGTTCCTCGAGGCGTTTGCATTTAAAACGAGTCGCGAGAACATGAACATGAACGTTGACCACTCATTGTATTGGCATGCAACACCTCGCACATCTGCTCAGTTCCATCAGCTTGAGCACGTTTGACATGGCACATGGGACGCGATTGTCTCTGGGTCAAAAACCTTCGAGGGCTAGATCAAAGACCTTCGAGGCCATGCCTCTAGACAAAAGACCTTCGACACATAACTCGGTGTTGCTGAAGTGGTTTACGTGCTAATGATACAGCCTATTTCGAGAGGGGCGCACATAAATGTCCTGTGCAATATTTCCCATGGGAGTACATGAAAAATATTGCCAAAACGTCGAATCAGGTTTTATGCAGTGGTAGCTTGCCATGTGTTATGCTCAGCCTAGTCTATTGTGGTGAGTTGTCATACCGTGAGTCAAGTATCAAAGACCTTCGAGGCCATGTCTTTGGGCAAAAGACCTTCAACCCATAACTCTCGTCGCTGCAGTGATTTAAGTGCGCGTGATACGGCCTTTTTAAGAAGCGATTGGAAGCAATTGAAAACTGCCTGGAAAGATTTGAAAAGTATTGTCCGCTACACATAGCATTGCTGACGAATTGTAAAACCTAATACAAAATGTTCAAAATCGCATTGTCCAAAAGTGACGGAGCATGCTATCCAAAACGAACAGAAAACCAAGGCTGTCTGCATCGGTAATCGGCTTACCGCATTTTGAGTCTCCAAATGACACTAATATTGTGCATATGTATAGTGCGCACGGTCTCCGCAAACGTGCGTCTCCAATGTGTTTATTAAACCAGTCGCGGACGCTACGTTACGTTTCTCCTAAAGAGCATATCTCCGGGTAGAAGCCACAAGAAAACTTTGTGCCACGTTCCTCCATGCATATTTTCTTTTCAACCGGCTGACACATTTGTGGCAAACCGTACTCCCAGTTGGCCATGCCGTGGTCCCGCGGCCAACTGAACTAGCGTGGACATTAAGACGGGACCATTAGCCCTAATGCGGTGCCAACCACTCGATGCCATGGTAGCGTTCGCCTGTCTGCACAACTTGTCAACTATATACGGAAGCTTTACATGTACAAAATCGTCTCGCGTCGCATCTCTACGGCCTCGTCGCGGACGTGATATATTGTTATTGAAGACGTGCGGCGCGGCAGCAGGCCACAAACAGTGTTCTGGGTATCTGTTCCCACGGTAAAGAATGGGCGTTTTGATCCGACCACGCCCACACGACTGGGGACCAGAAGATACACAAGTATCCGTGGCGAGCGCCGAGCTTTGGCCATGGGTTTGAAGTACAGTTCCGCGGTGTATTTTCCATCTGAGCTTGCGCCCGACTGTGACCCTAGTAGGGGGCGGGGGAGGGGGTGCGCCGATCGCTTGTGCCTCGCCTCTCCGATACTGCGAATGTCATTTGTGATCATTTCTGGCCAATGACGAAGGATGTAATTCATGAAATATGGAAAATAGCTCTCGTCTTTTACAGTGCCACGTTACAGACAGCAGCATCGAGATTGTCGCATATAGCAGCATACAGATTATAGCGGGGCTACAATATTGAAAGTCATGGGAAAGGAGCGACGGGATACGTAAGTTCCTTCGGTTTGATTTGATATTTCTGACAAGTCAGAAACAGGATTTATGGATCTCCAGTTCACGAGTCATTACGACCTGCACGACGAATCCCATGCGGGTACCGTCACGCTGCACCGCCCCACTCCTGTCGACTGCCTGGTGTCCGGCCAAAAACTCCAGTGGAAAGAAGCCGATTGCAAAAAGGTGAACGAAGAGGATTGAACGACAAAAAGTCGACAGGAATGACGGTCGACAGGGTTAAACGTCGAATCAGGAAAAAGTCGAAGGACAAAAAGCTGACAGGGCTAGCAGTCGACAGTGGTAAAAATGAGAAAAGACCGAAAGGGATAAAGGTTGACAGGGGTAAAAGATCGGAGAGCACTTCAGTAGTGGGAGCCAAAGCACCAGTGGAAACCATGAGCCAGGGCAGAGCTGTTTGTAAAAGAGCTGGTGAGAACCAAGGAACCTAAGTCTAGTGCTTGCGGAAATCCAAAGTGAGCCAAGAACAAGGTTCTGGGGTGGGTGAAGGAACTAGTGAGAACCACGAACCCATATTTATATTCACGAACGGACCAGTGATGACCAGAAACCAAAAGGTGGGGTTTGGAAAATAACCGACTAGAACGAAGGATTCAAGATCACGTTTTCAGAAGGGAGAACTGGGAGCCAGGTACGTTTCTGTCTGGCACCAGGAATTATGGAAAACGGGACTCGCGACAGGTGCCGTCACCGTGCACCGCTTCACACCGTGTGCGCCGGTGTTGCCCGCGACCGTCCCAGAAAATGGCTAGGAACTGAATCTTCATCGGCATAGTTAGGGGTTAACAGGGTACACACAGAAGATCGTCCACCTCATAGCCTTGGGAGCGTCCCACATGCTTCGGTGGCAGGGACGTGACTTTCTAAAATCGGTTGGAGGGAGCCTGAGTCAATAAGGTTTACTTAGTCCGTCTCCAAATCATATCTCTCTGAATTTCGGTCAATGGGATTTGCGTCTCCAATGTTAAGTTAAGATTGCTTCAAAAACTATTTGTGGGTTTCAAATTGTTTTCATGTCAGGGAATGATATCCAATTTGACGCCGATCTCATGGTGATAACGATGACATGATGATAATGATAAAGATAGCTATGCATTTAGGCACCTAGTTACCAGCAGTTCAGAGCTATGCTGCATTTCATCGGCCCAGTATTCCCTTATTTGCTTATGTGTATTGTGGGTGGGGGGTCAGCGGAGCTTTGAGGGGGCTCAAGCAAGCATTGGGGGGGGGGGGGGGTGGAGTATGAGTAGTATTCAGGAGTATTCGGACACTATAGGTCAGGCACTACGGGTACAGATGCTATTGATCTGTTGCGATGAACCCATAGAACCCGCCATGAGAGATCCGCAATTTTACAGTCCATTGGGAGCAGTGCACAATGTCAAAAATGTTCATTCCGTTCTTTGCCTACCCTTTAACAATCAGGCCACTAAAAATAGAAGCCAAGACTGTTGAAAAGACGTGATATACGACAGTCTGTGACTAATCACATGAAACTACTAAGTAGCAATATTTCCGACACATTTACCTTTCAAAAAGTAAGGTGGGTGAGACGCTATCGGTTAATGCAATATGATCGGTCACGATATAATGCGCTGCCAAACGTTACGGTTGACAATTGCAAGGGCCGAACTGAAAAATTATGTTCCCTGTACCACACAAACCACCCCACGTATGAACGACGAGCTTTACAGCTCAGGCACAAATAACTCCCCTTAAATGAGCTTTAAAGCTCAGGCACAACTAATGAAAATCGCGGACGATTTGTGATAATTTCGATATGACTAGGCATTCCCATTTCCTTGGTTTGAAAATAGCGGTTCTAACTTCATATGCAAGCACCTCAGCCTCGCGCGTGGCGTCGATGAATTGAAGGACTTCCTGGGGCTGGAGACTGAGCGTGTTCATAGCATCGATCCACTCAAAGTGTGAAGAGTGCTCTATACCACCGTGCGTAGCATAGATAACAATATATTCCGTATGTTCGAGTGGATTTTGAAATTGCGTGGTGATCGCGTAACGCGTACGCGTAATATAAACACATATTGGAAACGTACAACGGGGAAAGAAGTGCCATGACCAACTAACACCAAGCCATTGCACATTAAGCACCTACCAAACATGAATATACTACCAAGCCATATTTCATGTTTTAAGATAATGCAACACGCGTGTATCCAATAAATTCCAAGATGTCAAAACAAGTAAATAAACGCTTTAAACAATGCCTGGCAAACACAACAACCAACAATGCATTTCCGTCACATGTGCGCCAATGCGGTCTATGAACTCCCGTCCATCCGAACACCGTAGCACAAACCCGATCTTCAAGGCACACGGCACGGGTCTGCCAGCGGGGTCAGACAGGTCACGACGCCTTACACAATGCCCCACTGCACTCTGCCCTGTACTGGGTACTCCTCCGCACCCTTCCTTGACCTCTGGTGACCTTTGACCTTCTGGTCAGCGGCCCGGCTCAGTACGCCTGTCGGTTGCGTTCGATCCAGTCGCGTAGTGACGTCACGCGGGTGTAGACTCCTGGGTGGTCGGGCTCGCCGCAGCCGAGACCCCAGGAGACGACGCCGACCTGGTAGACCAGCCCGTCTTCGACCCGCATCAGAGGTCCGCCAGAGTCGCCCTGCGGCCGGCGGCGAGCTCGGGTCAACGCCACGTAGGTGCTGGTGCTGGTTGGGGGGGGGGGGAGGGGAAGGGACACTGGCGCGGTGGCAAGGCGGGGAACGAGACGGTTAGAGGGGACGCGGAGGGACGGGACCAGATATCGGTCGGGGAAGCAAGTCAGGAATGAACGGTACACCCATACCAGATGTTAGTGGTTCGAAAGAAAGATAAACCCTCTGCGGAGTTTTGGAGCGCGCGCAGCAACAGCAAATAAAATAAAGAGCAAAATCCCGGCAAAATGTGGCTATCACGTGACTTTGTCACACATCACGTGACCTGACCCCGTCAGCAAATCCGCCTTGTCCATGGATCATCCCGCAGCGAACCGTGCGCCCGCCCCCGCCGTTCCTGTTCCGGTGATCGCTATCTAGCCTGGTGTGGGGCGGTGGATTAGAGCACCTGTCCGTGGTCACGTGCTATGCCGCGGGTTTGGGTGTGGCTGCACTCTAGGAGTGGTGTTTTGCCAACCCCTCTCACATTCGGCACAGTATATACAGCTGGCAACCACAGGTGGTACACACACCGTAACGTGTCTAAAAATTGTCCGGGACGGGCTTCTCCGCGGCCGTCATGTGGGAGTGAGAAGTCATAATTTATCATAATAAATCATAATTTCCCGGTATTTTCAGACTTTCTGACAGGAGGCCTTCAGGAGGCCTTGTCAAAAGACCGGGCGGCTGGAAAGGTGTACTTTGGTCTTGGTCGCAGACAGTGAAAAGGGTCTGCTACATGTGAGCACAATCTGACTTCACACAAGCTCAAGACCGATATTGCTTGTTGAAGGTCATCACCAGCGGCGATCAACTGCTAAATTAATGCACTCATTACCTCCGGGTATTCATGTGGTGTTTCAAAAAGTGACTTCCGGGTTGATGACAGTTTGCGTACTGATAGTCTGTAAATAATCGATGCGTCGAGTGACGTTTAGTCTTAGTCTAGCAATGCACTGCGCGCGTATGGAAAAGGTTGGGATGTGGGTTAGTGCCGATGGCGATGGTATGTTTTGCGATGTCATGTTCTTGGTTAATTTGAGTGATACACGTTCGCGATATCTGCTTGTTCGTAATCTCATGCGTAATTTTATAAATGAAGCTCAATTCTCATTGTGAACCTATGCGTTTAAATGCCTATCTATGTACTTTTTCTCAATTGGTGTCAAAAATTCGCATATTATTCTCATGAGTCCTGGTGCTTGGCCCTAGGACTTTGACCTTGCACTCACTGAACACGCGTCTTTGCCATCTCGCGAGGCGCACAGCATGGATCTGATGATGCCTCCCGGCGCTAAGGTCCCGTAGGAGCTGTCGCAGTCCGCGTTCTTCCACACCTTCAGGCGCACCTTCTGTAGCTTGTCCGGCTGAGGGGCGCCTGAAACACAGCCCGATTCTTTGGTTATCGCATGCTGTTCTAGTTCGGAGGGTTTGTGGCACGCACAAGCACCTGTGCTCGCAGAAAATGTCTGGATGCGTGCAGCCTGAGACGAGTGACTGTGACGTCCGCTACTGCTCAAAAGGGACGACAGCGGCGACTTTCCCACTCCATCGGATTGGAAACGAATTCAGAATGTCTGAATACTAACCCCTGCGCTGCTCCAAGAACAGTGAACTGCGGTCATCAGCGGATCAAATTAAATTTGTTCACGCCAACACGCTTCATCCTTGCTTTATAAAGGGAGGACCATAAAATCGAAAGGCACCGAAGGTACCGTGGGATAAATCCCACGGTACGGTCCTTCTTACTTTACAACTTCAGAAACATCCACCGCACCCGTTCACTGCAGCAAGGTCAAGGGTTGGATCATGTACCCAGTGCCGGAGCAGCCAGTCCGACGGGTCCCCGTCTAAGCTAGTTGGTAGCAAGACGGGCCTACGAGGTACATTTCCTCCTAATACATGGGGTTTACGCTTCATGTGCTTGATGTGTTGATACGTACTACGTCTTAGAAACATACCTTTCAGAGAGGTTTAGATCGAATGTTATTTCCCCGATTCCGATGAACCATTAAATGAAAGATCTGTTTGTTATCTTACGGCAACCTCTTGCTCGTTTTAACCTGGAGGAACCAAATTCCCACGGCATACGGGGTCAATGGTTTCGTGCAGGGTGCCCCGGTGCATTTGTCTGCTTACCAAGCACGCCCCCTGGTATAAGCGGCGCACTCGGTAGGGCACTTCGTTCAAAATTAGTAGGTCGTGCGTACGAGTCCTAATAAACCGGGGACATTTCGGCCAGTTCCCAAGGAAATATGATAACTTGCTTGCTGAAATTGATGTGTGCTGTGTGCACCACGTGACATTCATTTCCTCCGCAGTCCCTTGCAAAAAGTTGGGTACGATATCCACTTAAATTTAAAAAGCATGCGCAATCGAAATATCTGCATCACGAACAATGCAAGTTGCCAAATATCTGGTGGAAAGTGAAATCCAGGCACAACAATTTATTGTTCGGTAAATTTCAAGTACCATGCTGAAATTCCTGCAGCTGACTCCGCTCTACCCGTCTCCTACTAACGTCCGACAACCCGTCCCCCGGCTGTGCCCTAGTCCCCGCTCGCAGCACCCCTCCCTCCCAGTCAAACCGCCGCAACTGACCGTCCGCGAGGGTGCCCCAGCCGGCCACGGTCACCGCCTCGCTGGTGTAGTTGTCGTCGCCCTCGGGCAGGCACACGGGCCGAATGTTGTCTCGATACGTCACCGGCTCCGTCAGCGCCAACAGAGCGACGTCGTTGTACTGCAAGCCACCAGTGCAGGTCACCAACAGGAAAAATGCAGCAATGCAGCGGGATGCAGCCGCATAAGAGTTGGTAAAGTCCGTCGCAGTCGAGCTGGCTCGACTGATCTCACTTTTATCCTGTTCCACGGAACAAATACACTACTGCATTCTTATGCCATCACCTGACGCACTCCGCCAGTACGTGCTAGTCATCTGCCAACGCGTTTTTCACAATTTATGGCAGTCTGCCACAGAGTGCAGCAGTCTCCCACAGGACGCCACACAGTGCAGCAGTCTCCAGCAGTCTGCCACAGAGTGCAGCACTCTCCCGAAGTCTCCCACAGAGTGCAGCACTCTCCCGAAGTCTGCCACAGAGTGCAGCAGTCTCCAGCAGTCTGCCACAGAGTTCACCAGCCCCCAGCGTCCTGTCATCAGCTGCTGCGTCGCACAGCCCTCCGGAGTCTGCCAGTCTGTAGCCGTCAGCTCCAACCGTCTAGTGTGCGGCCTCTGGTGCCTCACCAGCGTCAGTTCGGAGAAGCCCCTGTGCCGGATGACCCGGGCCACGTGGTACTCGTCGTGCGGCGCGTCGTCGGGCGTGCTGATGTCGTGGTCCCCCAGACGGATCACCAGCCGGCGCACGCGAGCGGACGTGATGCTGCACGACACGAGCAGGTCGGCTCACATGCACGTGGCCTCCGATATAGTTTAGAGGCCTCGACGAGTGCATTAAATTGTACTTACAGCGATACTGAGAGATCGATATTGACATGGTTAAATGGCCTCTTAGTTTCCAAAATACGTAAGCCTGTACATTTTAGCATCACACACCGCTCTAATTCATGCACAAGTCGACGCAGGTTCGAGCTCACAGGCATGCAATCATAGGTGCGAGCTTTTCTTATTCAGCTGGGGCCCCAGTCACCTAAATTTGAGAACAGAGTTGATTAAACTGTGGAAACTCCGCTTTTTGTGCATTTTCGGCACACTTTAGTCCATTTTGCTCTGCTTAACTTTCCGTATTTTAGGTTGGGAAACTACGCCCCAGCGCAATCACGCTATTAAACTGGACGAGAGTTTAAGCGAACGTTTGCTGCGTGCTCTTTTAGTATGTTATTGATCCACAGAAGATTGGTGCATGATATTTCATGTATGTACCATTAGCATTGATCTCGAGGCATCTCAAACATTAATGGGCAAAACGGCGGCGTTTGAGTCACAAGTCAGGCGCCGTGCATTTCACTCAGGTGGGAAGCGCCATCTGCTCGGTGTCGGTGGCGCAGTCCGGCACTCACTGGGCTACGCAGTGGGCGGCTGTCAGGATGTGGTTCCTGTCGATCAGAGAGCCGCCACAGAACTGCCGACTCCCATCGAAAATACCCGCCTGCCAACATATACACATGCTGCTCTCACCGCTCTCAGTGCATGGCACTGCTCAAAAATGTCATCAGAAATGGCTGTACTGTTCACTGTTTGAGGGCAAAAATAGCTGCATCCATTTTAAGCAGGCTTGAATTGTACTCTTAGTAATGATGCGTGCTGTGCGCACCGCCCAGTATGCTGACGAGCCAGCCATGTAAACCAGAGCCAAGAACTCTCCTCAGCTTCAACACTCACGATCCAGGGGAACTCGCCGGGCACGGCCTCATTGCCGCCAACAATCCGGTAGGCGTTCTTGCTCTTCGTGCCGCACGCGCTGAAGTCCTCGCTGGGTTCTTTCGCAAGGGCTGCGACGGATGCGACGGTCGTCGTCTCCCACCAAGCGGTTGTGGTCGGCCTGGTGGTCGTGGCGCTGGTGGTGGCGCTGCCGGTGGCGCTGGTGGTGGCGCTGGTAGTGGTGGTGGTTGTGGGGGTGGTGGTAGTAGTGGTCGCGCTGGTGGTGGTTGTGGTGGCGCTGGTGGTGGTGGCCGACGCGGCGGCTGTCGTCTGCCACCAGCCGGTGACTTGATCTGGCGGCAGGGCCGAGACCGGCGGGATGGTAGACGCCGTCGGACGCGACACAGTGGTGCCAGCAGAGCTGGTGCTCGGCCGCTGAGTGGTGCCGGCCGTGGTCTGCCACCAGTTGGTGACATCCACTGGCGGAGCGGAACTGGGCTGGGCCGTGACTCCATCCGGTTCACCGGAAATGTTTGTGCTTTGCCTGGTTGTTGTGACAGTGGCGGGGGCCGGCGTGCTGGCGAAAAGCCCCGGGCAGCAGACCTTGCGCACCGAGTTGTCTCGACCGTGCCCGGTCGACGAGAAGCAGAAGCCGAAGCTCCGCGCGAGCCTGGCGTCATTGGCCGGCAGGTTTCGGGTCCAGTAGCATACCGTCCAAGCCACACAGAAGCCTGACCTGCGCCACCCGATGGAGAGCCGTGATCAACATTGAAATCGACCATTTCAAAAACTCAGACTCAAAGGCATGACTTGGGCAATCTGTAGTTGTACCGTAGGGGATGGAACTAGCTAGGCGTTTCATATATCTATGGTACTCGGCTCACGCATTTGTACCATCCGAGCCAGCAAGTACTAGTGTTTTTGCCTACGTGGAGATTACCAAGCGCTGGGTACTGGCGCAAACAAAGGAAAGGCAAGGCTTCATACGACAGCACCCTGCCCATTCTAACAAATTTTGTCGAATCGCCTACCGGCCGCTTGGTGTAGCACAGGTGTTCTTTCCTCCCGCCAGGTTGTCGGGCCGGCCAGGTGATGCCGCCGCCTGCGGCCACTCAAATGCGTTCGTCAGCTGCCGCCCTCCTCGGAGCGTCTCCTCCCGACCAGCCGCTGAAAAGGGCTGCTCGTCAACAACACTGTAACGCACCAGAAGCAGCCTTGTCTTGTCTTACCGGCGGGGGAGTGGAGGACAAACATGAGTCAGAGAAAAATGAGCGCGAAGGGAATGTGGCACCATTCCAGAAAGCGGTCAGTGATCAATTTGGCTATAGGGTAAGATAAAGTGGTATAGCCGGGAGTCGAATGGGTCGCATTCTCAGACCCTGTAAAACGCCAAATGGTGACGATGGCAGATTTAGAGTAAAAATGGCATTCGTTTTTCTATTAGCCAAACTACTTCGTGCAATTATTTTCGATTCCATGAGTTGCTTAAGAAGTTATTTGTCATCTGGCATATCAGCTGCTGATGTCGTTTTCACAACTCACGTTTTTGTATAGTGCCTGCCTTCGGAGAACGGTCAAAAATTACCTTCATCTGGTGTGATGGCCTTAAAAGTGATGGCCGCGAAGTCCTCAAAACCAGGCCGGCACAAAATGACGCGTCACCTACGTGGCAAATCACTGAAATCTTATCAAACATTTGGATATTGAAAAAAACATATATGAAAGATGTAAAAATCACTTTAATGCTGCTCATAAGATGAAGGGAAGCTCTGTCGTTTGGCCTCTAATAACTCGAGAACCGTCGGTGGCAGAACCCCAAAACCTGGCAGGTTTTGAGCAGCGTGGCGGGAGGAAGGCTCATGTGACCCTTTGTTTCAGAGCGGACCAGCGTACCGGCACAATGTGAGCTGACCTGCACCATAGGGTTAACATAGGTGACGGTTGGCTCCGCGCCATTTGAACCTCATCAGAGGAGCGAGGAACATCGGCGGCCGCGTGTTCATTGATTTCACATCTGCCAGTTGCAAAGAAGCGAACAGAGAAAACCAGAATGTAGCGACCAGTAGAAGCCATGAACACAGGTCGATGAATGGTTGCAAAAGAGGATCCCTGTGCGGTTGTTTATCCATGGTGTCACATTAACAACAGTGTGACAAAGAATGAGTGACGAAAAGAGCATCGGTAGGTACCTGACCACCAACGTGGTCATCGAAGGTCAACTCGTATTGAGAATTGATCTTTGTGACGAGATTTTACCATTTGAAAACCTTACTGGTACTTATTTACGGCTTTGGAAGCCCTTCCTACTAAACCCGCCGTTCTCTCCAATGATGTGACTTGCGAAACAAGTATATATATATATATATATATATATATATATATATATATATATATATATTCTTAGTATAAGTATAAGTATTCTTAACAAGTATATATATATATATGTTAGTATATAAGTATATAATACAAGTATATAATGAAGTTTATATATGTATATATAAATTTCTCTGAAATTCCGCGACTTTTGACCGAATTTCTGTCCAATCGCCGAGCATTCAATACAATCCCTATAGCTCAGGAGTGCCACAACCCTCATACCCCTCCCCTTGGCCACGTTCCTGGGATGAGTGTTGTAAGCTGTTTTACGCTCAAGGATCACACGGACGCACACTATCCGTCTAGAGTCCAGCCGCTGCTGTTCGCACTCCAGATATCAAATAGATACTGTTTAGTTGTAGTCCATGCTGGCTTTGCTGCACAGAGAGCCGGAGTCGTCGGCATCGCTGTAGCACCGCCTTCAGGCGTATCACATTGGTGCGTTTCTCAGTGAAGCTCAGCAGATTTATTAGTCTTCCTTATGTTTCAGCACCTGAGCGATTTGGCGTTTTCCTTCATGCGGATATATATATATATATATATATATATATATATATATATATATATAGGCCAGACGTTTGCACGTCTCATCTCCCCTACATATAAGCGTGGATGCAAGGCGTTGATACCTAGGAATAGAAAAGGTGTCTCCTTGCTGAGTGTCATAACACGTCACGCTCTCACGTGCGCTGTGACTGACACCGGCATGGTGTGGGCGTGAATCTATGTTATGAGTCCGTCGCGAAGGCTTAACTTATTTTATAACGTTGAACCCATCGTACCCATGAGCTTTACAGCCATACATGTAGCCCTCTGTGCTCTGAGTCTGGCTGAAGCAATGCGAACAGACAGACGGACAAACAGACAGGCATGCGTGTGAAAATGAGTGAATTAGACAAGCAATTTGGCTTGCCTCGCTGTGTGAAGGTCAACACCGTTGGGGCTTAGAGTGCCGCCATTCCAAATGTAACGTTTCCTCGCGTCTCAAATTTAATTTTTTCAGTATGATCAGCCATAATTCCATCTATTTGCTGTTATTGTATAACTTAAGGCTTTTTCATTCAACAACGTGCGGATAGATACGTGCGACCATTATTTCACATGTCTGCCCGAGAGCCTTTTTGTGTTTGCTAATACACGCTTGCTTTGAAGTGAATCTGCTATGACTTTTCGGTAGTAGATAACCACGTAACTTTCCGGTAGCAGATAACCACAGCTGCCACATAAGATCAACAGTCTTGACACACCCAACCACATGGCCACTTAATGCCGTAAAAAGTCCCAAGCTGGTGCAGTGCTTGCGCCAGCAGACCGAGACGTGACTCATGCCACTACCGGGTCTCATCTTCGTCCTCATCCTGCACGGCGCTCGCCGACGTCTCGCAGTCCGCAGACCGAGACGTGACTCATGCCACTACCGGGTTTCATCTTCGTGCTCATCCCGCACGGCGCCCGCCGACGTCTCGCAGCCGGTAGAGGTCAGCAGCCGGATGGAATGAAGGCATCGGAGCCCAGGCACCCGGAGAAAGTGTGGCCTCCTTCACCCAGGAAGTGGACTGACCGCGCCGCCCACGCCACCCCCGAATCGAGACGCTGACCGGGCTCTGCGGTCGGGAGGGCGGGAGCGGGGGAAACATTGCGGCGCAGTGTGCCATAATAAGGATGACGATCGCTGTGAGCTGAATGTTAGAAGGCTCAACGCGGTGCTCGGTGAGGACGGGGCAAAGGAAGCAATTGCTGCTGAACATGCCATGATAAAGGCAATAGATGTAATGATGCCTCTTTCTTCGTTAATGAACAGATTCATGACATTAAACAGGCAGCTGATATTCGCTCATAAATTGGTGTCACAGGTTTACGACGACCTGAGGGAATGTCGTGCATTAAGTGGTGGCACAGCTTTACGACGACCTAAGGGAATGTCGTCCATTAAGTGGTAGATCTGGCCGACAGTGCAGTACTTGCAATGCCGCGCCACGACGGTGGAACTCAAGACGGAGGCGCCTTCCTGATTTTTAGACCGATAGTGCAAACTGAGGTCCGAAAGGTAAAAAGCATTGGGGTCTTCAGAATTCATGTCGGCCGAGTGTGGAATAATTTCTACTTCATGCCAATCAGTGGTGAGCTACGCCTGAGCCCGTTTCCCAAACAAGGTGTTTGTAAAGACGTTAGATAAATAAGGCTACATTGTGTCTCCCTTGTAGTACTGGTTTGAGCAGGGTGAACGTCAATATCTTGCGGTTAAAATGTGATCTGACCCCTTCAAAGCCATCCTGGCAGTCGAGGAAACAGGCAATGAACGGCACAATGAACAGAATCCGGCGTTTAGAATAGCATGGTGTAGCTCTGTTAGATTCCTGTGCAGTCTGTGTATATTTTCTGTTGGTTGTTTTCCCATCAAATGTTTTCAGGTGTTCTGGTATTGGATTTCTACATTCTTATACACCAGATGACTTATCTTGGTGCCCGAAATTGTACACTAGCCTCTGCCATGCGGTCCGTTAGGTCACATTTTGCTATCTTTGGTACATTTTTGAGGCTCCTTCAACGCACCTGTCCTTAAACAAAATCGTGTTCTTATTTCATCCAAAGTTTACTTGTATTCAGCAGATCTTACCTACATGTAGGCACTCACTTCTCGTAATCTGCAGGTGTTCGTGATCTTTGTCACACGCGATGATGTGGTCATCTTCCAAAGAACTACTACTGGTACTAAATATCATGTGAACCGGGTTACCAGTGACGTACTCGCGGGGGCCTAGATTTGTTTCCGGATACGGTGTTTTATCGGCTAGACCACTGGGCTAATGCGGCTTTCCTCAATAATATGGCCACTGGTGAAAAATGAATGCAATACCATCCGAGCGCTCAGTGTATGCTGTAAAATTTTGATTGACTTTTGCTATTGTAAACCGGATAACCGAAGCAAACCGATAAAGGTAAACCGGAGCAATTTAGTAGATGTTTTTTGTTGTACGCCAAACATTTCAGTAGTGCTAAATTTAATACTTTACAAAACCCATTGCAGTTGTCGTCATGGTTACAGGCACGGGTCTCCACAATCTCATAGCACGGTATAACTTTGCGAAATAAAGCATCACAAGCATCATAATTTAAAAGGTTTTAATTTCCGACCGGTGTTTCCAAATCTGCTATGTATAGCCCCTGGAGCTAACGCCAAAAATAAATATGCATGTTTACGCCAAGGACGTTGCTTTCTCCAAAATAATAGCGCATTGTATGTTACTTGGCACGACATTTTTCAGTGACGTTGTTTCTTCTTGCAATTATACACTTAACCATGTTCTTAGTTCCGTTCTTGCTTTTATGTGTACTTATTTTCAGATGTATGCTTACAGGCTCCATACGATAAGCAGAAAACACAAAGAAAACACAAAGTACAAAACTGAGCAGAAAGCTATTATTCACTCTCCGGCAACCTTGCACTCAAATCACTCATACGTGCGTTTGAAGAACCTGACGTCATCTCGTTATTTAAACTGAGGGCTCTCGTAATCAAAGTGCATTTTATTGGATTTGTGGTTAGTTGCATGACATCACATCGTACCTTAAATAGCGTGCTATGCCGCCATGCCCACCGTTTACAACAACCTCGTGGGATGAGCGATTCAACCACAGGGTTACGCCATGCTGCAGGGACGTTTACAACATCGATCAGTCTTCACGCGGTGTGCAATGTTTTCCTGGCAGCTGCCGGAAGAGAGTCCCAACGGTTCTTGCACAGCCCGGGCTGAGCCGTCTGCTGTGCTGCATACAGCACGCTGCTCAACAGATAGCTGGACTGAATACAGCCCGCCGCCCAACAGTCAGCTGGGCTGAATGCAGCTCGGCGCTCAACAGTCAGCTGGGCTGAATACAGCTCGGCGTTCAACAGTCAACTGGGCTGAATGCAGCCCGGTGCTCAACAGTCAGCTGGGCTGAATACAGCCCGGTGCTCAACAGTCAGCTGGACTGAATACAGCCCGCCGCCCAACAGTCAGCTGGGCTGAATACAGCCCGGTGCTCAACAGTCAGCTGGGCTGAATGCAGCCCGGTGCTCAACAGTCAACTGCGCTGAATACAGCCCGGTGCTCAACAGTCAGCTGCGCTGAATACAGCCCGGTGCTCAACAGTCAGCTGCGCTGAATACAGCTCGGCGCTCAATAGTCAGCTGGGCTGAATACAGCCCGCTGCTCAACAGTCAGCTGGGCTGAATACAGCCCGGTGCTTAAAAGCCAGCTGAGCCAAATACAGTCCGGTGCTCAACAGTCAGCTGAACCAAATACACCCCGGTGCTTAACAGTAAGCTGGGCTGCGCAGTGTTGCAAAAATGGTATTCAATCATTTCACCTGTTGTGCTGGGAAATCACCCATCGGCGATGTGGTGCACGGGCGGGCAAATTTATACTACAAAGGGAAAAACATATGGAATTTGTACCATGCGCGCAACATAGAGGGATGTCGCTGCTAACGAGGTTCTTCCGCGGCTCACCACTCTCATATCTTCAGCACACAGCTACCAGCACGGTCACGATTCGCTGGGGTCCGGGGGCCGGTGGAGGCGGCGGCGGCGACGGCAGCGACCGCGCCGACCACGAGGCGACAGATCAGCGGCAATGTGATGGGTGCATTATTGCAAGTCATTACTTGAACCGGTCAGGCTGGACAACTGGTCCCGTTGCTGGCCTGCTGCCCGGTCTTGAGCCGAAAGAGGTTGACTGGCGAGGAACTTTAGGCAGCTGGTGATCAAGGCACTGTATCCATGGACTGCCATTGGTGAGGGAGGCATCGCGCACAGGTCTCCGCCAGTTCCTCCCGAGCCGGCCCTGGGCTTCGAAAAGGCTGCGGATCAGTCAGGCGATCGTCAAGCAAGTTTTTTCTGATGCCTTTCGTCGCTACCTAGCCACCGCAACCGTGGGGATAATACCAACAGCCACAAAGCCGTGCTTTCCAGCCGGACAGGAAGCCGCTGAACCGGCACCGGTCGGCACGTCCGGGGTTATGGCGCGTGCGGCCCGCCTGGGCGTGCTGAGGTCGGAGCGGACTGGGGGTCTGACCGCGGGGAGACCGCAATCTCGCTCCTGGTCTAGGCTGATGGACACGTTCAGTGAACAAGGAAGAGCGGGCCGGGCATTCTTGGTAGTTTTTGTTGGCTGTATTCTTTAGCTTGTGAAAGCCAAAAGCCGCCAAAACCGGATTGCGGTTTTGTACGGCAAGAGGGTTTTGTACGTCTGAACTTGACGAAACATCCAGCTGAAGAAAGTGGGGCATGTATTTTGTCAGTCTTCTTGTTGTGCATGCGTTAATCATCGTTCCTGTCTTGCTCAAGGGAATAGGCAGGCTCTGAGCCATGTATTTAACTGCTGTAAGTTAGCTGTAGCTGGCCTGTTCAAGCATACTAAAGGTTAACAGAATTATCGAGATGCGCTCGGTATTGATGGAGATATTTATTCGTCACTGATCATTCTCAGAGGCTCGTGTAAAAAAACATCAGTGTTATGGAACGAACAAAATGCATTAATTGACTGCCTTAAGACGTCATTGAACGCGACGACAAGCTCGCGTTAGGTGTTTCACCTTATTTTGTTGACGTTTTGGAAGGTCAGATATCGCTGATATCGATGTCTTGAGTCCAGGCTTTGGTGACAGCACCATGATGATACCCGACACCTCCCATGCCAGCGCTAATCTTTGAAGCATAAATCAAGCGAACTTTCTTACTGAGTGACAACTAAGGTAAGGTCTACCAGCCGCAGTTCCTCTAAAAGCTGCTCAAGGCATGTAAGCCAGTTCTTGAGCGTCTATCTTCCTCATGGTTGTAGCATCACGGTGCGGAGATATAGTTTCATATTAAGTAGTGTGGGCTCTAGCCTTCAGCCCCCACCTCCCCCACCCAACCCCAGCCTCTTTCCGACTTTAAGAAGAAAAGTCCAAAATCCGGGAAAATCTGTTTGTTTGCGAATATTGGGGGTGCGTTACGTCATTTTTCAATGCCCAGCAAACCCACCCCTAAACTCAGTTTGCACAACTGCGCCTCCGCCACAGTGATAAAAATTGCCTTGATATCGCCCACTTACATTGGGATGTCAACATCGATCCATTGTTACTTAGCTTACCTGAACCGATCAACAGCGCCTAGAGCATTAAGATGCTGTTTTGCAACCGGCATGACATCGAGTGATATGCTGTGACGGCGAACAAGCACATTTTGATGTAGGCATGTCGAAACGTGTTCTGAGGAATGCACGTAATGGTGTATAGGCGTGTTACATGCTGCTTATTAACAACCATCGGTGGATTAGAGGGAGGAGGCAGGTGAGTTCACCGAACTGAATATTTTTTCTTCGAACGTAGACGGATGCCCCCAAACTTGTTATGCTTTCCCGAACTTTGGAAAAACTGAAGGTTTTTCTACCTCCGTATTGGAAGAAATAGCAAACGTAGGTTTGCCCCATAGCTTTTGAAGGGGTGCCGCTGCCACTGACATTTTATGGTCATCGCTTTCCCTGATGTGTGAATGCTCCAGCATGTTATCCGAAAAATATAAACGTTCCGGAGAAAATATTCGAAGGCTTGCTACAAGCTGAAGGTCACTTCAGTTTCATTCAAAAATCACAGGCACCTTGCAGCATCTAGTGGAATTCTTTAGTTTGTATAAAACAGAAAACTTTGTGAGCAGTCGTTTTAAACCTTATCTAAACTCTCGGCCTGATTAAATTGCATCCTGGCAGCAATGCAATGACGGCTACGGCCTTGCATCGTAGTGCATGGCCGTATCCATCGTTTAGCGCAATGCAGGTTGTGCAACACCACCAGTGCATGCCGGAGCTACGACAAAAAAAGGTTTATCTCCTGATCACCAGCCCAAGAACAGTCAAATCAGCCTCCTAAGATATTGGTTCCGTCCAGTATGCAATAGGTGTCGTAGGCACCTACATCGCCATAAGAGGCACCTTCCTGAAGCATCGAAAGCTCCAGTGACGTGGCGAGGCTCGTCATCTGCAGACAGCATGAGTCCGTTAACGCCGGAACTCAACTTTGTCCTGCCCAAGGCCTACTGCAAGCGGTGCGTAATGCTTTGTTTCGAAGTTCATGTTTTCGAGCTTCAGCTCCGGGCCAGTACGCCGCGGCCATCAGCGTGACACTGAAATATGTATGAGGCCGACCGTATGTCGTCGTGAAAAGCACTATCGAACCACATACGAGATGCCGCGTCCGGTTTTGCGAGGAAATCGCATTGATCACTGTCACATGGATAACTGTTTGCACGGGTTTTTGCCGACGTCGACTGCGCTTTATCACTGCTATGAACTCAGACTCTTGTCCTCCCCCTGACCTGACTGTCGTCTGCTGTCTGTCAAACTGTCTGCTGTGTTGTCAAACCGTGCGAGCCAGTGGTTATAATTACAAGACACACACAGCTGCAAAACGTTTCATTTTCGTTTTTGCATGGGCCCACAACAGCATGCCAGCCAATCACCATTATCCCCTTATCTCAGCAAACTAACATTGCAATCGCCTCTCACCTTCCACGATGACGGCATCGTCTGTCTCGAACACGCCCCTGTCGACGGTGGCGGCGCGGGCGAGCGTCAGCAGGCAGGCGGACACGATCAGCGCTCCGGTCGTCATCGCGGCCTCCCCGCAGCGCTGCTGGTGGCCGACTGGCGGCGGCCGTGGGCCCGACCCCGCTTGCTGTGCGGTCACCAGCGCCGGCCGGGGGCACCGGCATTCACGAGACGTCAGCGTGCCAGTCTCTTCTGTCCTGTTTCTCTCGGGCGCTCTTCTGAATTTGTTTTCACATATCGCAGCAATCTCAGAGAGGCTTCTTTGGCAGCTATTCCACGACAGTAATTTTTCATTGCTATATTATTGATGAGGTCGTGATCTCAGCTGTTATGTGCAGTGCAAGAGGTACCATTCTGAATTCTTCACTGAGGTCGTCGACTCACATCTCTCGCCCAAACGGCGATTTCCACCACCGTAGTAGCTACAATAAAGCTAAAAAGGCAATTGGGGGGGGGGGGGACTGAGGAGTAAAAACAGACTCAACCTACCGTTAAGTTACACTGACAAACGGCGGGTCTCTCCTCGGATTTCGCTCACCCCAACTGAATAAGAGGCTACAGCAAGGTCACGACCGGCCTTTCAGCCGTAGTACCGACCGGCTGGTCAGCTTGTAGCCACAACGGGATGTGTATAACGTGGATCAACAGCGGCTGGGTGCCCTACAGGAACCGCCGTTCCTCTGCCGCCACCTCACCTCCCGTGTACCCGTGCGGCGAGCCCTCGCCACCAGCGGCAGATGCCCGGCACCAGCGGAAAATCCTCGGCACCACCGGCAGATCTGCGGGCGTTGCATGTTTCACCCGTCGCCTCTGTTCCCGCCGAGATGCTCTAGGACGGGGGGGAGGGGATGATCACTTTTCGTGGACTGATCGAGGAAATGTTATTCGTTCCAGCCACGTTGCTATGGATGTGGAGGAGCGCCGCGGGAGTGGGGAGAGTAGTGCGACATGCACGTATTTGTACATAGCGCATGTTTTTGTTTCGGAAACGCATTGACTTATTGATTGATTGCTGTAGTTCGACGGTGCATCAAGTGCACTGTGCGGCTCGAGAGAGCCACCGCGACAGGAGGTGTCGGGAGGCCAGCAAACGGGCACCTCTGGATACCTAGCATGACAGCTGTTACTGATGCAAATCTAAACTAACCTAACCTAACCTGATCTTAACTGAAGCACTACGAGCATAGCCGCGGGAGCTTCATTTCTTTACGGGGAGGGGGCTTTAAGAAACCCCAAATTTTTGGGAAATTTAGCACAAGGCTCCGGTGATGCATGTGAAAATAGGCTCAAAATCCCTATGAGTCCCCCTCACCGTCGATCCTGGACATTTTCCCTCGCTACTGCCTACGAGGCTGCTGCAAGAGCGACCTTGTTGGACGTTCAAACGTGAAGAGATTTAAGTCTCAAGCATGCAAATGCCTTTACGGCACACCAGATGCTTACTTTCACAGCCTAAAATGGATTCCTTCCTGATTAATAAGGACTCTTTTGAATCTTCTCCAACCTTTCCATACCTGAGAGGGCCCTTTCTGAACCTACCACCGGCTCTTTCCTAACCGAAAACGGGTCCTTTCTGAGTCTACAATGGACCTTCCCTGATCGGAGATGGGTTTTTTCCAGGCCTAAACTTAAATGACGTTTCTTATCTGGAAATGCGCTCTTTTTCAGACCTGAGACAGGCCCATCATAAATTGGAGGTGGGCATAAGCGGGGGGGGGGGGGGACATGCCAGGAATATGCATGCCTCCCTTTACACTTTGGTGCAAACCGGCGCTTGGAACTCTTAGGGACCGACGGTTAAGGTCCCAATTAGAGGACCCAAAGAGTTGGTCATAGACTGTATTAAGGGATCCTGGCCCTCAAATGTCCATCAGGGGGCCTCTGGTACTGATTAGGGTCCCCTCACTGTAATAGGGCTCGCCAGTCGACCCACGACCACGAATTTGGCCGTTCTGTCCCGTGGCGGCCTAGAGTACATTTCCAAAACCGGGACCATCCTGTTGCCCGCGATTGTCATTTAGAGGATTCTTTGCATTGGCTGGGGTTTCTGAGTGTTGTGAGTGAGTGTGTTGGTCAGAGGGCGACAGTACGCTTAACGGGAGAACCGACGTCGGTAAGGCCCCGTGTCGGCTGTGGTTCGGTTTTCTGAATAGGGACAGGAAGGTGACGCCGAATGTCAGGGAGCCCCTTAAGTTGACGGGGCCCGCTGATGATGAAAAGAGATAGGATAAATGAAAATTAAAGACTCTATCATGAGACAGCGAAATGGCCGTGTGTCAGCCACGTGCCCAGTAATCAAAGTGGTCCCCGATTTCTACCCTACTTCAGTCAGGGGCCCGATACACCGAACTGGAGTCATCTGCCAATTAGTAAACCTCCTGTGTCGGTAGGCGATCTTTTGGCGTTACTAAAGCCCTCGGCGTCGATACGGGATCAACTGCTCCGGTCGGAGGGCCTTGCGCGTCCTGTGGGGGGGGGGGGGGGGCGATGCATGATACATCCCTCTGCGGGACTTCTGATCGACCAGAGGGCTCCGGTTACCGTGTCTCCAGAAAAGTAGCCGGCAATTACCCCAGGTGGCGGGTTGGAACGGGAATCCCCTTCAAGCCCTGACCGGGCTCCCTAGTGTTCTTCTTACGGGGCTCCCAGCCCGCGAAAGGTGAAGGGTCTCCTTGGTGTTTAATCCAACGGGCTCCCAGCGAACGCATTTGTCGGTATTATGATGCCAAATGAAGAAAGCCAGGTCCCTTCGAAATCAAATGATCGAAACTGTCGATTTTTTGGGGTGTCTTTCCACCGGGAGCTCTTTATCGAGCTGCGTGCCGCCCCCACCTCTTTTTACCAAAACTTTGGCCTCTCCTCGTAAAAGATGGAGCTCATAGGATCTAAAACTAGCTCTTCTCGGGTTTAAGTGTTTATATGGGCTCTTTCCGCACCCGAGATGCCCACTTTCTTAATCTAAAATGTGTCATTTGTGATTTAAGGAGGGCCCTCCTTGACTCCTCAATGGGCTCTTTCCAGACTTGAAGGGGCCCTTTCTGTGCTCACGACGAGCCCTACTCAGACCTGAGACGGACTCCTTCTAAGTTTACGATGGACCTGTCCTGACCAGAGACGGGCCCTTTTGGGTCTACAATGGGCCCTTTTCACACGGGAAAAGGACCCTTGCCGTGTCTGAAACTGCTATCAGGGTTAACTGCTTTGAAATTGACCCTTTCCAGACCTGGAATGGGCTCTCTTCGCTTACTTTGATTACACACAATAAGCCAATCTTTTCCGCAAATCTGCAGGGGTCCCATTTGGGCTACGTGAAATCTGGGGGACAGTTTTGCCGCTTACGTCATACGGGGGGGGGGGGACGGTTTGCCCCGCGAATGCACCACCACTGACTTTCTGGGCCTGCGGCAGGCCCGTTCTCTATCACAGATGGGTTCTTCCCAGGTCCAAAAGTGAGATAGGCCTTTTCCGAGCTTAAAGTTCTTCGTTCCTCTGCTTATATCGAGTCCTCACCATGTCCGTGAAGTTAATGATTTAATCAGTGGTTTATTCAGCGACGAGTTCCGACTTCTCTGAAGCAGTCTCAAGGTGAATCATGGCACGACAACATCAAAAATGACCTTTATTTTGCCGTATCATGTGACCTTCAAGGTCAATGGCTGTGTAAAAGGACGGGAAACCCGATATCACCAACAAAACTACCGGCCGATATGAATATTGCAAGCGTCAAAATCTTCATTGTTGTGTCTCCAAACTGTTTATTAACGGTAACGTGAGTTCAATTTACAAAGCAGGAGCAAGCAACCGCGCGGCACAGCGGCTCCGGGCCGACTGACTCGCAACGCCCGGCAGTGGCACCACTCGCGTTGCGCCCATGAACTACGACTACGATGCGACATGAGGCTACGATACAACACCCTCCGCCCCCATACTGCAGCTTCCCTACAGCCTGAAACGCAGCGGAGGTCGGATGGTGCGCGCTGATCGGCGCGGCTGCGTCTCGTGACGCGGCGCGCTGGCCGTGTGCGCCTGTCTCGTCCGCAGGGGCGGCGCGCTGACGGCGCGCGGCTGCCCCGTCTGGTGGTACTCAGCGTCCGGCCCGTCAGGAGCTCGGTTCTGTTGAGCTGATTCCGGCTCCGTGCTGGTCTGGTCGCGACCACCTGCCTCTTCCCTGGCCGGCGCCGGTCGCTCTTCCTCCTCCTCTTCCCTCTCCCCGAGAGAGCTGTGAGCCTCCGGGATCTGATGCTGCTGCCAGCCGGGAGCAGGGTCGGCCGGACACTGCTGCGACGGCTCCAGCGGAGCTGACTCGTTCGGCTGCTGCTCTTCCCGTCTTGCTGTTGGCAGGAGCTGGTCCGCATGGCGGGCCCAGACGGCCTCGCCGACGTCTACTTGATACGAGACGGGGCCCGTGATGCCTACCACTTCGCCGCGCCGCCACCGTCGGGGGCCGCCATATGTCCGCGCCCACACGGTCTGGCCTACCCTGAACTGGCGCGACCTTCCTCCCACTGCCTCCCTCTGGTCTTGCTGTTTCTCTTGTACATCTCGTGTGACGCTTGGGTGCACGAGGTCGAGCCTGGTGCGCATCAGGCGCCCGAACATCACTTCCGCCGGCGTCCGACCTGTCGTCGAGTGTGGCGCCGCGCGGTATGCCATCAGAAAAGTGCACAGCCGGCGAGACAGGGATCCCCGTCCCTCAGCGCCGCCTTGAGGCCGTTCTTAACGGTCTGGACCGCTCGTTCGGCAGCCCCATTGCTGCTCGGGTGGTATGGTGCTACTCTGACGTGTCGTGCACCGTTCCCACTCAAGAATTCCGTGAACTGCGACACTGTGAACTGAGGTCCGTTGTCGGGGACAAGCTGCTGTGGTATACCGAAACGAGCGAACATGGCTCGCAGCTCCCGGACCGTGCTCTCTGTGCCCGAGTCTCTCATCGGACACACCTCCAGCCATTTGCTGAAACTGTCATGTACCACGAGGAAGCTGGAGCCCTGAAACGGCCCGGCAAAATCCACATGGATTCGCTCCCACGGGCCGCCAGCCGGCTCCCAGGTGTGCAGCGCGCTTCGTGGCGGGGCTCCTCGCTTTTCTACACATGCGGTACAATCCCGCGCCAGTACCTCCAGTTATGTGTCTATTCCCGGCCACCACACGTACCGGCGCGCCACTCCTTTCATCTTGGCGCTGCCGAGGTGTCCGGTGTGCAGCTCCTGCAGTACTCGCGACCGCAGCCTCTGGGGTATTACCGCTCTGCCTCCCCACAGTACCACGCCGTGGTCTGTGGACAGCTCCGCCTCCCGGTGTCGGAACGACTCCAACTCCAGCTCCGTTTCTGTCGGCCATCCGTGTCTTATATACACAAGCACCTTCGCCAGCAGCGGGTCGCGCCGGGTGACGTTTTCAATCTCGCGGGCTGTCAGCGGCGCTCCCGCGCCGTCCATGAACAAGTGGACTCCCGCCACGTCTCTGTCCGCCTCCGCCCGCTCGTTTCCGCTGCACGGCAGCGCCACCCGCGAAAGACTGTCCGCGAGCGCCATGTCTGCCGTTCTGCGTAGCTCTACGCTGTACTGGTATGCTGCCAGTTCCGTGGCGATCCGCTGCAGACGTGCCGCGGTCAGACCGGGGAGGTCGCGCTCGGGACTCAGCATCCGGGACGGAGCCCGATTGTCCACGGTGAGAGTAAACTTCTGGCCGAACAGGAACCTGCTAATCCTCAGAAGCCCGAACTGCACAGCGGTGGCTTTCCACTCAACCTGTGCGTTACGTCTTTCTGTCGGTGTCAGCGTCCTCGACGCGAACATGATCGGTCGTTCTGTGCCGTCCGGCATGCGGTGCATGAGAGCCGCGCCGACTCCGGTGGCGCTGGCGTTTGTTACCAGTTTGAGTGGCAGGGCGGAGTCATACCGCACCAACACGCGGCCGCTCGCCAGCAGCCGCTTTACTTCATCTACTGCAGCCGAACACCTTGGCGTCCAGTTCCACGGCGAGCCGCGCTTCAGCAACGCGTTGTCGCGAGCCCGGGCAGGAGACTACTGTATTAGTTCACCGATCCCAACAGGGATCTGAGCTGGTGAACGTCACGTGGTTCTGGCGCCTCCAGCAGCGCGGCTGCCCCGTCTTCCTCCGGCCTGATGCTGTTCGCGGTGATCCGCCATCCCAGGTAAGACACCTCGCTCGTCCCGAGAGTGCATTTTGAGCGTTCTAGCCGGAGGCCGTGACGCTCCAGCCGAGTCAGGACCCGGCCCAGCCGTGTCACCAGCTCTGCCTCGTCTTCCGCTGCGATGAGAACGTCATCAATGTAGCACACGCAGCCCGGCAGTCCCTCCAGCACCTTGTCCATTGCCTACTGGAACAGGAAGCCGCAGCTGGCAAAGCCATACGGCATACGGATCATCCGGAATGAGCCGCGGTGCGTCGTCACTGTGGTAAGGTCCCGTGACGTCTCGTCCAGCTCCATGTGCTCGTATGCCCGCCGGATGTCCAGCTTTGCGGACACTCGACCTCGTGTGTTCGCGAATAGGTCCTCTGGCGCAGGCAGTGGGTACGGATCCACCCCGAGCTGTGGATTCACTGTCAGACTGTAGTTTGCGCACAGCCTGACCTGACCGTTGGGGTTCAGTACTGGGACCAGCGCGGTCCCCCAGCCTGACGGTCTCTGTTCTGGGTCAACCTTCTCTGCGACTCCCTCCGTGATCCAGCGCTCTAATTCCTTGTCAATTAGAGGCGTGAGGGCGCACGGCGCAGACCTGGCCTTCCTGTACACCGGACGCGCGTCAGGCTTCAGCGTGAGATGGGTCTTCATCGACATCTTCCCCAGTCCGTCGGTGAACACTGTCTCGTGCGCCTTGACGACCGACTCCAGCGTCGTCTTCGCGCCCGACTCCGGCGTGTTTCTCCCGTCAGCGTCCCCCGGCCGGCCAACCATGCTAACCGCTCGCCAGTTCAGTCGGAGCTGGCGCAGCCAGTCTCGTCCAGCAGCGGCGCGCTCCCCTGTCGGTCACATATTACCAGTCGCAGTGACCGGGCCTGGCCTGCGTGTTCCACCTCCACCGTTGCCTCTCCGCGGAGGGGCACCGTCTGACCGGTGTAGGACTGCAGACGTAGCTCCGATGCCCGCATGCGCAGTCTCGGGATATTGACATCTCTGCCGACGATTGTCACCGGCGAGCCGGTGTCGATCATCATCGTGATGTCCTGACCGTTGATCCTCACTGTGATGAGTGGCAGGCCATACCTCTCGCTCGGGATGTCGATTTGCAGGAGAATGTCCTCGAGGCGCTGTGGCACACCTCCTTCAGTCTCAGTCACATGGTCCACTGTGCGGCGCTGTGGACAGTTGCGCTGTAGGTGGGCGTCCGACCCACACCGGAAACAGCGTCGGACGGGCGGGGGACGGCGGGTCTGTCCCTGCTGCCGCCGCTCCTCACGCCGTCCATTATCCCCGGACGATGGCCGGTCGGCAGCGCCACACTCCCGCACCCCGACCGGGCAGTCCCTCTTCCAATGCTGTCTGGATCCGCATCGGAAACACTGGCCTCGCTGTGGCCGTTGTGGCCGGTCCGGCCGCACTGCGTTCACGGCCGTCCCCTCACAGTCGACTCCTGTGACTGCTGGCTGACTCTCTCTCAGCTGGGCGCTCAGCTGACGCATGTCTCGGTACTCCCGCGCTGTCTGCTGGACGTTCGCGAGCGTCAGCCCGTCTCCTTTGGTCGCCGCCTCCTGCAGTAGCTTTTCTCTCAGCCCGGGGCTGCTTCAGACACACCGGTCCCGGAGTTCCCTGTCCATCTCAGCCGCTGTATAGCCGCATTTCTGTGCTTGAATCCGGAGTCGCCCGAGGAACTGTTCGAATTCCTCACCCGCTTGCATTCCCATTCGGTGGTATGCAGCCCGCTCAGTCACAGCGCTTTTGACCGGCGACAGGTACGCCGTGAGCTTCTCCTTAAGTTTTTCAAAGTTATCTCCCGTCGCGTCTTCGTCCGGCAGCGTCTCGCTGAGATCTGCGACGTCCGGCCCAACCAGGTGGAGAAGCACTGCACATTTCTGAATGGTATCAGTTATGTTCACGGCCACCAAATACCGCTCTATGCTTCTCACCCACCTTTCAAAGTCCTCCCCTGTATCGTAGGGTGCCACCGTGGGCAGATGCATTCCCGGCAGCGCCATCCCTTCAGCTTTACCACGTCCCGATCAGCTGTTCGATCCGGCGCTCCGATCTCAGCTGTTTTCCCACGGTCCGATCAGCTGTTCTGTCTCGCGCACGGCGTTCAATCATTTCCCACGCTCCGATCAGCTGGCTCGCGCCCGGCCGCCCAGCCGGCTCGACTCCTCTCCGGCCGATCAGCTGATGCCGTGCTGACTTGCGAGTCACGCCTCCGCTGGCTATCACAGCACCTCTGTCGGTGAGCTGCCGAACTGCGCTTCTGGAGGTCGTTGACCCGACGACGCAGCGACTCTGCCGGGCCCCCGCTGAACTAACGTTCAAAATGGCGGCACGCCGCTACGGCAAAACCACGTGTCAGTCCTGGAGCCTTTGTGGCAACTGACGCCCCTGCGCCTGTCCCAGGGCTATCGGACCCCGTCACTGTCCTGCCCCTGACACACTGTGACAATAAATGGATGACACGACACTGCCCTGTCCCGTCGACCGAGTCAGAAAACTCCCGAAGCCCGTCGATTGATCACCTGCGTTTTCAAACACTGCTGCCATCGGCTCCACGCGCCCTGCCAGTCCTTGCAGTTCCACACGTCCTGCCAGTCCTCAGCTCTACGTGCCCTGCCAGTCTTCGCAGTCCCACACGTCCCGCCAGTCCTCAGCTCCACATGCCCTGCCAGTCCTCGCAGTCCCACACGTCCTGCCGGTCCGCGCGTCACTTGCACCTGTCCCTACTTTAAAGTCCCATCCTCGTCGCCAGGTTGTTTTGTCTCCAGACTCTTTATTAACGTTAACGTGAGTTCAATTTACGAAGTAGGAACAACAACCGCGCGGCACGGCGCCTCCGGGCCGACTGACTCGCAATGACCGACAGTGGCGCCACTCGCGGTAAGACCATGAACTACGACTACGATGCGACACGAGGCTACGATTCAACATTCATAAGCGCAAAAGCTAGTGTCCGTCACAAAGTCTTGACCTTTCAAAACCACCCTTAAAGGCGAGTTCAGAAGACGGGGAACTCAGTATCACGCAAAATTGCCGGCAGATTTTAAGCTTGAAAACAACAAAACATTCATAAGTTCAAGAGCTAGCGTCCGTCAGTGTGATATCTGAAGGTCATGCTCTAAGGTAAAATCCAGGCTTTAAGGACTGGAAACTCCATATCACCCCAAAATTACTAGCAAACTTTAAGCTTCCAAGCATCACATGTCCTCCCCTGACTTGAGAGAGCCTCTTCTGAACTTATGACGGACGCTTTCCTGACTTGAGAGGGGCCTCTCTGAGCAAACGATGATTTGATGATGATGACGATGATTTTTTCGACCTGAGACAGGCCTTTTTTGAGGTTACGATAAGCCGTTTCCAGACTAGAAAGAGGCCCCTACCGTGCCTGGGAGTGACATGAGTGTTTCCCTTTCTTAAAATGGCTCATTTCCGGCCTGGGTCCTTCACAGACACGAAAGGATTCCCTTCTGACCTTAAGATGAGCTCTATCCGGAATAGACAGACCCTCTACGCTTGCTTTGGTATTGCAATAAGTAAGCACTACCACATATCCGAAGTCCGCTTCTGGGCCACCTGACATCATGGTGGAGCATAAAGATGCTTTTGCCCCTACCTCAACAGATGGGGGTTCAGTTTGCAAGATACGCTGCCACTGATCAAAACAGGATGAAATGCGGGAAGTTTTTCGTACCGGTTCCCTTTTGGGAACTTCTATGACTTTGGTACTCAAATCATGTTCAGAAATCGACACCCATTGTCTGCGGTTTAACAATGCACCAAATAAAAAACAGGTGCCTTCTGCGCATCAGTGCTTCTGTAGCTACCAAACATAGGGCCAATGAATGAACTGGAGATGCTAAATTGCTGTCGCGGCATAAGCTGACAGTAGTTTAGCGGATTCTTCTTTTTTCGACATCTCTGGCGTATTTGTGTCAAATAGTCGCAAAGCAGCGACAATGATTCATTGCGTTTGGGCGGTTCTCCCTGCGTGCTCCCGGGCTTTCCCCGCCCTCCAATCTTGTGGTCCATATTGGTGGGACTTATAGGAACAATCCTCAAATTTAGAATAAGTTATTGCCTGCATTAGATAAGTACAACCGTTAAAAGGGCGGAGATAGTGTTTTTTCAGTGCCGAGTCAGTCAGTCAACGAACAAGTCAGTAGAAGAAAATGGACAAAAGGAAATTGTCGTAAGTAATCATCCTTTTTCCGTCAAACTGCACAAAATTTGTGGTTACTCGCCTGACAAGAATAAGGAAGGTAGACTTTCAGAATGTTTCATCTGCTGGCTCATATCATTTATCTATTGAAATCAGATCCTTCTTTGGGGGGAGAGGCTTATATTATGTTGCTCAGATTCTTATGTATGACAGTAACAATAACAATGTTTTAGTCAGTTATGTGTAACATTGTGCATACAAAATTTCAGTTGACTACTTCTTCATGTGTTGTTAGGCTGAAAATTCTGCTAGGTTGCATTAACACCATTCATGTGGAATAGAGTAAATGGTTACTGTATGTAGGTGCTAACATTGACACCATATCCACAATTATCTGTTAAACATGCTTTTATTTCTCAATGCAGTCAAAATGCTTTAAGGAAAGTTTTACTGCATCTAAGAGGTTGGAAAAAGTAAATATTGCAATATGGATGGCAAGGTAATATATATATATATATATATATATATATATATATATATATATATATATATATATATATATATATATATATATATGTATATATATATACATGTATATATATAACAATATCTAGCTATTTATTTATAATGATCTTATAATTAAGTCAATAAAATCAGAAATAAAGTTCATTCTGATGTGTTCTTAAACCAGATAGAAGTTGTGATCCAGAAAGGAATATTTTCAGCTCTGGCAAACTCAGGACAGCAAGTTGTACTTCTCCTTCAGTTGAGGCTATAGTGAGACAGTGTCAATCCAGTGGAGACATAAGTTTATACTGGAATAGTATGATCAACTCCCAATGGGCCATAGTGAAACCAAACTTGACCAGAGTAAAGGCTCAGTAATGGTATGGCTTAAAGCAAGTAAAGTAAGGAAATGTCTCACTGGCTATGGATTTGACTGAAAAGAATTGTTTTGTGGGGAGTATTCCTTTCATGCAAAATGGATAGATAATCAGACTGCCAGAAATTACTTTGTATAGAAGTGGTTTTAGGCTCCCCCATCGATGCTGTCACTCGCAGGCTATTTTGATTGATATCTGTGGTACTAAGGCTTGTTGCATATTGTATGTTGGGGAGACCATTGGTCATTTAATGTAATTTATGTAAGCAAAGACTACATGTTTTTGCAGATTGATATCTTATCTCTAACATTGATCAAATATTTATCACAAGCCATGGTGATCTAAAACATGCATCATGTGGTCCTTAATGACTGCACAAGCCCTTTTGTTTGGCATCATGTTTTGGTCTATGTCCTCATGAATCACATAAAGATAACTTTGTGTTTGTGGGCATTTCATGCATACACCTAGCATGTAATCAACATATTATTAGAGCGCAGCTGAAGATTACGGTGAGGGTTCATGTCACTTGGTGTGGCAGGTATGTTTACCTCCTGCTTCCAGGTTTAACCCTTGCAGCACTAAGGGTCTCATGTCATATTATGTGTGCATGCAAGTTTTGGCTAAAGGAGCACTAACTGTCTGAGAAGTGAGCATGCAGGAGTGGCATTGGAAGTTCCATTAGTGCTTCTCCTGGTACACTGTACAGGCATTGCTGTCCCTACTGTTCAGGACTGCTGACTTTGCATGTGTCAATGTGTGACGTGCAAATTTAAGGTCTCTTCGCATCACAGACTCAAGCTTTAGCCCAGAACAAAGGACTCATCCATTATTATTACATCTGTTGTAATAAATATGTTAATGACATTATTTAAGCCCAAATAAGGAGCCAATGTGATGAGAATGAATGTGCTGTGTTAAAAAGGTGTATATATTGTATCAAAGATTGATGAATGTGCATGTCATGTTTCAGTACTCAAGGAGACTCACTGTATCAGCTCCTAGGTTTGCCTAAAACAGCCACCCCAGAAGAAATTAAGAAAACTTACAGAAAGTTAGCTTTGAAGTATCATCCAGACAAGAATCCTGACAATCCTGAGGCAGCAGAAAAGGTAAAACAGCCATTGACATTTTGTTACAATAGCAGTTCAACTATTTAATTTCATAACATGAAGTTTTCAGGCCACCTTACAGAGCAGTGAACAAGCATGGGGCAGATTGCTACCCCACTAAAGCTGTGCTGTACCACAATTTGAACAGAACAACATGGCACATGTTGTGTATGATTTACCACTTGTTGCTGTGAACTTAAGTCTTTTATTCCTGCCTTGTACCTCCTAAACACCTCCTTCCCTGCCATAAGCTTGTGGTTCAACACCCAGTGAGTATCACCCATGCTACCACTGTGGGTTGTGCTCAATCCCACTGAACACCAGCCACCCTGTCCCAATGGAAAAAGAACTGATGGTGATGAACTGGTGTCCCCCCCCCTCCCCCATGCACTTAGCACCGGCCACCCTGCCGCAGTTCAAGGAGATCAATCGGGCGCACTCGACGCTGAGTGATGCGGTGAAGCGGAACATCTACGACAACTACGGCTCCCTCGGCTTGTACATCGCCGAGCAGTTCGGCGAGGAGAACGTCAACACCTACTTCCTGGTGACGTCCGGCTGGTGCCGCGCGCTCTTCGTCTTCTGCGGCATCATCACTGGCTGCTACCTCTGCTGCTGCTTTTGCTGCTGCTGCAACTTCTGCTGCGGCAAGTGCAAGCCGGCGCCGCCCGACGAGACGGGCGCCTACCACAACCTGGACGTGAGTGGGCGACGCGCGTGGGCGGTGAGCCGCGGGGTCTTCCGTGTATCGCGGAGGGGTCTGTGGCAAGTTGACGTGGACGTTAAGTGTTGTTATAGATGGTTATTCTCGGGATGCCATCTTTGTGCTTCCTGATGAGCTTGTTTGCTTGCTGGGGCATACTTTTTTCGTTGCTTGCTGCAAATCCTGCTTCTTTTTCGGTCGTTTTCAGTTGCCGCTGCAACGCTTTTGTGTTACGATCCGGGTGCCTGTTTTATCCCATTTCTTGTGGACACCATTCTCTGAATTTATTACTATCGTAAACGTGAGCATGCATATTTGTTGTCCCCGCCTGGTAATCCCGGAGAAGCACTCGTTAAATCCACTTCTCCACAGCCGCAGTGCAAGTGGTTCGATCGGACTCCTGGTGCATTCCAATATCATGCATTCCCCGTATGGCGTAGTGCTGAACGTTCTCTCGGTGTCGTACATTCGCCTGACTGTTGTTTCGCATCAACATTTAGTTACCGCTATCGCGTGGTGCAACTTGGCACCCGTCTGTAGTTCGGCTGGGCTGCCTGGCGCCTGCTAGCTTGACTGAACCGTTCTCCGCCTTGCCCTGTTAGCCGGACGGGCCGCAGGTGGTCGTCGACCAGCCGTCCTCCTCCGGCTTCCAGAAGGTACGAGTGCTGAGCGGAAGTTTCCGCGTAGTGCGCCCCTTGAGCGCTGGAGGCAGCGTGCAGCTGCTGCCGTGTCGTTTTGGGCGATGCTTGCTTTGGCAGGAGGAGTGCAAAAATTTGTCATGCGAGAACGTGTTCCTTTCAGGGGCGACGGTAGAATTGCAGGCGTTTGAGAGAAAGGCCGACTCGTGTATAAATCGGTCTTCGCGTTTTCAGTCCAGTGCTCGGTATTTCTGCGCTTTGGGAAGGAAAGATGGGTACGTTGCTGCGTATTTTGTGTGCTACCCCGTGTGACGAGGATCGCCTGTTCCGGAGAAAGCATTTGTCCCGGCTCTCTGGAGAGTAAATCGCTAGAGCCCAATCCTGTAATTTTTCGTAATCACTAGGCCCGCTGACCCTAAGGGGGCATTGAACTCGAGCTCCTCTTCTCTTAAGGAGGCGTTTGATGTCCTGGGTCTTGACCAAGCGAGCTTACCCCGACCCGGCGAGGGCTCTGCATCGGGCGTGTTCCGCCGTCGATGACGCCGACACCCGCCCGCGCCACCAGGGCGACGATGAGCTGGACCTCGAGGCGGGCAGCCCGCCGGACGACGGCGCCGACCAGCCGGTCACCAGCCAGCCGCTGGCGTTCGCCATGCCCCCGCCGCCGGCGGCCAACCAGAGCCAGCCGCACCAGTCGACCAACCCCAACAACCCGTTCGCGATGCCGGCCCCGCCGCCGGCCACGGAGAGCACCGGTCTCAAGACCAGCGAGCAGACCACCTACACGCCAGGTGAGAGGACGGACGGCGCGGCGGCTGGCCTGTGTGCGGCGCGGAAGGGCCGCGAGCAAGGTGAGAGCTGAGGACGGGCTCTTGCGACTGCAGCAGGCGCAGCACGCGCGAGGTGAGGGGACGGAAACGTCGCTTTGGGGGGCAGAATAGAGAGCTAGGCGCCGAGTGAAGGGTTAGAGAATTTGGCCCCAAACGGAGTGCGTCTACAGGTAAGAGGAGAGAAATATAAGGCCCCATAGCGCTTTAGTTGTGTGCAGGCGAATAGTGGGGAAGAGGGTTTACGACCGTCAAACAAATCACCTGCGAGCCAGGCCAGGGCATGTGAGTCGGTTTCAAGGCTGAGCTGAAAAGCGGTGTAGTGGCTGAGGAGACTACCCTGTTTGGTCAGCTGTGCGTCAGCTCCTGTGGTCAGTCTCTGGTGACCGCGGGTCAGACACTGGACATACCAACAGAGGCAAGCGTGAAGCGACCGTGCATCCTGTGCATTCAGCCGTGTAAAGCATTCAACTGTGACACAGCGGTTTATGTGATTAGCGTGATGTTCACACGCGTGGAAGCAGCGATCGCTTGTCGCAGATATCGACCCCTGTCATGCAGTGTGTGGTGTGTGGTGTGTGTGCATGATGCATGATTCATGATGCGGCCCGCGCGGTGCCGGCCTCAGGTAGCCCAAGTGGCGTGGATATGTCTGTTACATGCAGCCAAGTAAGACACCCTGAGGCCCAAGCAGGAGCATTTGAAGGCGGGATCTCGAAAGCGAAACCAGCGGTTTGGTTCGTTTGGAAGTCGCATCTTGAAAGCATATAGACCTGTAATGTGAGTTTGTCTAGTGAGCCAGAAAGACCTTGGTGTCCCGGTTTTAGATATAATGAGTTCAGAGTTCTTTTTTATTCTGGCAGCCATCTTTCTTCAATAAACCAAGAGGAGCTGGTTGAACGGCGCTATCCAGCAAACATTAACTGCGTTGTCGATAGCCGGCGTTTCAAGCTGTGTTTATGGTTACGAGTGGACAAGGTTAACCAAAAAATACATTTAGAAACAAAGGCATATGAACCTGCGCATCTTTTTAGTGTCAGAGCTTGCAAAGACTGGTAACATTTCCTGGGTTCTCGCGACTTATGTTTTCAATTTAATTGTCTATGTTCATTTGCGATCATAAGCAAAGTTTGCAGCGTCGGGTATCGGCAATTTAACCAATATTTCTTGACAATGTCGCTTAACCAGTATTTGCTGGCACAATGGGATATGGTAACTGTCAGCAAAATAACTCAAAACTCAATGTTTTAACATGAGGTCAGTTTTACTCCATATATCTATTGCTATGTGTTATATTCCAGGTCCAGACTTACCTCGATGAATGAATCAAAGGCCTTGTGCATACAGTATGTTCGTACATCCTTCAATGTTGTGTGCTCCGAGATTGAAGTGGTAGTACGCATTTACTAATAAGTTTTTTGCTAAATATGCGCAAAGCAAGATTTTTCCCTCAACATATGAAATAAGTTTGGAGATTACTATTATTTATTATTATTATGTCATAGAAATAAAGAAAATAACTACGTTTTGTTTTTGCCGGGCGCTTCCTGGTCACGCGGCGTTACTTTTGACAAGTTAAGGATTTAAACCCAGCCTCCGTACAGGGATAGCAATACTCTCAACTTTGCAGTATACCGAAATGCGGCGATACCAACGGCTGTATTGTTACTGTGACGTCACTTTAACTCGGCAAGCGGCGATGCCTGTCTCTGTTCTGCATATGTCGGGAATGAAAATTGGTTTGCGAGGATTATATCGTTCCCTTGTGTGAAAAATTTGTTTGGGGAGCTTTTCATTAGTGTTCTATCAATGAAAAACGCTTCTAAAGAAGCCAATCATTTCATTACTTTAGTCACGAAAGGTTTCGTTTTTACTAGTAAGACATAAAATGTTTCCTTTCACTAGTAAGACAGAAAAGGTTTCGCTTCATCGTCTGCGTTGCCATGATTACCAAATAATGAAAAGCATAGTGAAATCGCTTGTAACACGCGTGGGAGTCAATTTGCCCTCCCCCTCGTAAAACTTTCGGGTAAAGCAAAGTTTTGCGTAGCTGTAGACAATTGAAAATCGGACTGATTGATATAAAAAAATGTGATGTACCTGGAAGGGTCGCTGACCTACGACAGGTCAAAGTCAGGTCATCGATTCAGCGAAGACAACTTCTAGGGATTCATTGACTCTGATGTAACAAGGACTGTGAGACGAAATCATGCATCTCTTAGGTAGTTTCTTAGGCAACACAACAATTGAATGAACAAATTTCACTGACCTAGGATCAGGTATGAAGGTCGGTATTCCGCTATACCCTGATCTCCCTCCCCCACTGTGTCTACGTTCGTCCTAAATAATCCTGGATCATTGCGTTCCGAAACCCGTCACCCCTCCCGCGCATGATCCACGATCTCTCAGAAACACGTGTGATGACCCTTGCCGTTTCCTTTGTTTTGCAGGCATGACACAGGCGGGAGTTCAGTCACATTTCCCCTAGGTCTGGTGCCAGCCCATAGCCGCTACTGCCAGCGTAAGCCATCGTTTTGATTTGTTCTTCCTTTTTCTGTTTTAGTCCTCACATTCCTGCTTCGCTGTTACTGATGTCAGTGCTTTTGTTTTTGTTTTTTCGTTTTTTGTTTGTTGGATATTTGTTCCGCTTGGTTGTTCGTAAGTCGTGATTTTGTTACGACAGAGAGTGGGAACTTACTGGGTCTCCCGCCCTCTCATGTCGTTGGACTCGGCAAGATCTCTGCCCTCCTCCTTCCTCTCGCTGTTTAATATAAGTTTGCTCGTGTTGAGCTGAACGGCGCTATGAAATTTAGTCGTCCAGGTCTTTGGATGGATAATTACGTGACATTTGTGTCCGTCGTAACTGATGCCTTCTTCACTGGTTCGGTTTTTCGGTTTTGCCATCTATCCTTATATCTTTGATCAAACCTGGCTCTAGCATAAAGCGTTGATTGAGTGGTGAGTCCTCTTGTTTCCTTAGACTTAAGGACGAATGTGTTGCGTTCCATCTAGATTTCAAACCACTTATAATGTTCATCGTGGTGTTACTGTCGGAAACAAACAGCAGCACGCAACACTTTCTACCCTTAGATTTAAGCTGCTTTCGGCTATCACCTAAAGCGTCTTGTTTGCAGTCTTAGTACGTTTAACCATTTATTTGACGCTACTGCTGTCTTTGGGAGACGCCCAAAATAATGTTTCGAGCTTAACATCTTCCTGTTGTATATTAGTGAGAGTCATCGGCCCTTCTAGTAATTCGTCTGTCATGTCTTACCCTACGACGCTGTGTAACATCAAACCAATTTGCACGTCGCTGTCATCGCGTCTGCAACACGCTCGTTTTTACATTACGTCTAGCGTGCCACCCTCAGCAGTGGACAGCGATATGACGGGATGAGGGGGAAGATACTGCTTTGTGGATGATGATGTCCTTTGTGATAGATTGTAACGACTTACATGATCCTTTTCCTCTTTCCCTGTCGCCTCATCTGGACAGCGCGTGACGCGACGTGCGTGGTCCCGACAGGCTACGCCGGCCAGCAGTGAGGTGCGGTCGCGACCCGCATGTCACCTGCGGCCACGCCCGTCCCGTCGGCCCCGGTCGTCCGATCTCCCTGCGCACCTGCGAAACGGCCCCGGGCGCTCCTGCGGCGGCCGACTTCGCCCCGGACGCCGCGGCCGGCCGCCTCGGCGACGACCGCGGACGCAGCGGGTCGCGCGGCTCGGCTGGCGACCGCCGCGTCATCTATACTGGCTCGTCCACGTGGTGGCGCTGCCGTCGATTGGTCTGCGGTGGCGTAGCGGGTGATTGGGAATGTTGGATCAAGGGCAACCGGGTGGAAATATATTTTGTGAAATATGCTAACTAGGTCTATTTGTTATCTTATTCGGGCCTTCTTTCTTTGTGTAATGTGATTGTAAACCCTTATGGGAAGATTTTCTGTGTTTTCACGACGTCCCGAGCCCCCATAATATTCACGTGCGTCGGTGTCAATCTGCTTATCAGGCAGTTGCACTCGTCAACCGTTTAGAAACCCGTGGGCTTCATCCTTGCGGATGCGTGCATGATGCATCCTTCAGTGGCTGTTGATTGTTAAGGCAAGCTGCGCGAGGTTCTCAGTTGTGGGATTGGGTGTATCTCATCAGTTCAAGTTAAGTCCGCTGAAAGGTACCAAATGAGAACAGCAAAGATATCACGCGCATTTGGTCGGAGAAAATGCATTGGTCAGCTTCATTGCCGTTGGTTCCGGAGATATGCCGTCTCAATCATACAAGCGTCTCCCAGTCCAGGCGTCTGACCACCCATTCAGTATTTAGCTGAGGTATCTCAGTATTTGACCATCCATAGGGGAAAAACTGTAATAATCCATGTTTCTTGTTCTTCGATGTGACCGCAAAGCTGTTTGCCTGGTGTTATGCTGTGATCGTGTGTTTGGTTCCGAATGACAGGCCCATGAAGCAGTCCCTTTCGGCCGTCGCCACCCCAGGAAACCCACTTTCTGCGCGGCGTCCGCAGTAGCCCGTTGTTTTGTGATATATCGTTTTTTTCGAGGTGTGCACAGTTGTCCGTTGACACTGTGGGGAACGACTGCGGCTTTGTCTCGCCTCTGACTCCGCTAAGTGGCGATGTGCTCCCAGGATATCCGCCTGTTCTTTGCCCCATGACCGTGACTGCATATACTACAGCCCCTCGGCATTTCGGCATCGGCCTGTCTGCCGAGCTTGCGTCAACCGTGGTCGGTCCTTGTGCCCGTGGCTGTTGTCCCGATTATACTGCTTTGAGTTTTGAGACTACCACCAACTCAGTTCCTTCAGCTAACACCTTGTCCTAGTGGATGCATGTTGGGTGTTCATTGGCCTCTGCGGCCTCGGGACGTTTCGAGCTCTGCGTGCATTCTCGTCTTATCGGGCATTACTCTTGCTCTGATCTTCACTCTTAGCACCGCACGACAAACGTGTGCGCACTTTCGACGTTCCTAGATAGTTAACTGTGTACCATGAGCAAAACAGATGGGGAACGTAGGGAAAACTTTGAACCTTGAAAATTAAAGATGTTCTATGAATATATTTATATATATACATATATATATATATATATATATATATATATATATAGTTGATTTCCTGTTTTGCTGGTAGTCTTGTGCATACATCTTATCACGGGTCGTAACGTGTTAACCTTACTCTGTCCCGGGAGTTGCCGCGGAGTGGTCTGCCATCTGACGGCACACCAGTGAACTTTGGTTTCGTTCCCTACCGCGGGCGTGCCGCGCTGCTGCGGCTTATCCCGACGAAGCGGCGGCATCGGACGACGCCTCGCCGTCGCACCCCGGTCCGCGTGGCGATCAAGGCATAGGTGGCCGGTGGTGGACGGCCGCACACAGCGGGTGCGTCCGTCCGGCGCGCAGACGGACGTGCCGCCCGATTGGGGTCCGGTGCGCACACGGACGCGCCGCCCGATCGAAGTGCGGCGCGCCGCGTGCGGTGTCAGGCGACGCCGCCGGAGCGAGCGCCAGCATGTATGGGTGTAATCCTGTGACGTTTGCGTATAAGTGTAGATAATCTGAGATCCAATACAGTCGCAGCTCGGATGGACTGTTGACATTGTCGCGTATGGAGGACTTCAGCCCGAACATGTGTAACTACCACATTTTTTCGCGCATTGCGTGGGCTTACCATAGCCCACCCACCAGCAAACCACCAGAAAGCCTACCAGTGGTGGGCTTTTTCAAGAAGAACGATATCTTGTTGCGAAATTTAGCTGGGCGGCGATGGCAGGGTGTAGAAAAAACGTATATTTTGATGTGAGTTTTGATGTGTGTTCTTGTGCTAATGGATGCCAGATCGAGAGGAAACGCGGCAACGAACGCGTACCGATATGCTATATATATATATATATATATATATATATATATATATATATATATATATATACATTGTGTGTGTGTGTGTGTGTGTGTGTGTGTGTGTGTGTGTATACCAGCTTTTGAAGCTTGCGGGCGTAGAACAATGAGCAAATGCACCGGGTGTGGTAATGAACGTAATATGTTTGCCAACTGCGCATACGCTTGGCAAAGATAAAGACACTAAGTGGGAAGCTCAGCAAATGCCACTATTACTAAAATCTCTACAGCTCTGCGTATTTATAAGCGGGAGGCTGCGGGAGCGCTATGCTCGACAGGACCGAATGAAGCAGTTCCAAATGCCCGGAATACGGTGGGATGGGCAGCTGCGAATAGAAGCGTTGCAGAGCTGAACAGCGGGCGGAAAGTCTGCTGGCGGCTCGTCTGGTTACCAGTAAGCGGAAGGAGTAGAGACAGATAGGGTTTCTACACCGTCCTTAAGCCACGGCGTGAATAAGCGTCAGGTGGTGTTATTAGAATGCAATATCTGGGTGATTCTAGACGTGGGGAGTCGCCCGCTCATACGTGAGCCGGAATTCCAAATTCTAAGTGGGTTACGCGAGAGAGAAGTTAGCCCCGACCCGACCCGAGCGCGCGCCATAGCCCAAAAGTCCACTTCGTGACCAGCACAGCGGCTGTCTCTCAGGAACCACAAAACGACTCCAGCGCTCAATAAACTCGGCTCTTGTTGGCTTGTCCCAGTGCAGAACATAATTGCGAAAGCCTTACTGGACTTACTCTTATCGTGTTGTACTCATCCTGTCCATCAAACGGTCTACCTGACCTTCCTGCTATCCGGCGTCAGAAAAAGCTGACGGCGGATCTTATGCGACACAGTCATTGTCTCCTTATGGCAAGATACCTGACGCTGGCGACGAGACAATATAGCGACGTTGGTCCCCTCTTTGATATCGTCAGTGCAAATACACATGCCCCGGCCGGGCCACGTGTTGTGACAAGAAGCGACGCTGGCAAGGCACCTGATTGCCTGATTGGTTCCACAATGTCAGCCACATGGGTGCATGACATTTGAATATAAGTGGATGCAGACGGAGGAGCCGCTTCGCAGCTTAGGAGCAAGCGTCAGTTATTTTATTGATAGATATGTGGCGCACAACTGCGAGAGCCAGTGACGCGATCCGGTTCGAAGTACGAGCGTGCTACGACGCGTTCGTGTTAACTGCGCGTTTCCCGACTAGTTAAATTCACTAGCAATCGCAGTGTGGCAGCGCGATTTACTTTGACCGCCACGCGACAGCATGAACAAATCATGTTGACAAACAGCTACATTCCTAAATTTCGATCCTCTTCGATCCTCTTACCAACTAGTAAATTCAAGATGCAGTATGGCTGGCCGGGCCTGTAGCCCAGACTCGCCGAACGCGCCCTTGCCATGTCGGCTTAGACGCAGGCCCGTCTCGTGTCTCCCCCCCCCCCTCCCCCGGGAGTGTGGCCCGGGGCGCTAGACTCCCCTCCCACCCGCTGCCGGGGAGGGGGCGCGTGCCAGGCCGGCCGGACGCCAGCCGTCTGGCCGGAACAAGGCGCACGGCTTCTTGTTGGGTCTTTTTCAGTGCGTCTTGCTGCGCCCGGTCGGTGCCATGCATTTTAGATGTCCAGTGGTGGTTACACTTTGGTAATTAACGTTTGGGATTTTTGCAGCTTTGTTAGTTGTTGATACCGCATAGGAAGATGCTACAAGCAGCTTGCCAGATGAGCAACAATGGTCAAATGGCAATATCGAGGGAATCACGCTACCTCGTTGCCGAATCATGGTGACCCCGGGTCACCATGGTTACCTTCAAAAATCGTAAAAGCCACTTTGGGGCTTTGCAGTCAAGTCCAACGTCGGAAACACTTCCACCTATCTCCTTAAAGCCTTCACCAATGGACAGAGCATCGACGATTTCATTCGCTGTCCTGAACTCGGGATCTCATCTCATCAGTTCGCCTTTAAAAACCACAAACTAGTTTGGGGCGATGTAGCTAAGTTCAAACTTGGCAACCGCTCTACCGATTTCATCAAAGGCTTTGCCGGGTAATCGGGCATCTACGAGTGAACCAGTTGTGAAACTGATGATATCAGATCGCCACCTCCACCTTCAAAAACCGTCTAAACCCCAACGGGGCATCGGAGCAAAGTTTAACTTTAACCTTTCAGGAAATGGTGATCCGTGGCTGCCATCCTCACCTTTAGAAGACCGCATAAGCCATTTGTAAACATTGCAGCCAGATTCAAACTTGGAAACCACTCCAGTGATCCCGGGAAACATCTACAAAGAGGAAGATTGCCGACAAATTTCGCCAACCGTTCCGACACTGGCGGCCTCGGCCCGCGGTTTTCACCTAGAAAGACAGCAGAAGCCACTTTGGGACATCGCAGCCCATCCCAACTCGAAAACCACTGAAGAGATTACCTCGAAGTCTTCCCCAATGCATAGAGTAGTTAGGATTTTCTTCGCGGTCTTAGACTGGCGGCCTTAGGTCACCCTATTTATTTTCGAGGATCACATCAACCACTTCGGGATATTGTGGCCAGGTCCAAATTCAGAAACCGCTGAATTGATGTTTAAAAAACAAAAAGAGGACCCACAATTGATTGAGCTGTTCTGAAACTGGTGACCCCAGATCGTCATTGTGACTACAGCCCATTGGGTTGCTGAGGTATACCTTGTCTCCTGCCTCTCACCCTGGCAAGAACGGCAGACATCGCGGGAAATCAAACCACGTACCCCTGGTTTCCCAGCCGCGCAGGCGCCGTACCCACTATACGATCGGCACCCCGGTGACCTGAGGTCACCGCAATTATCTTAAAGTATGCGTAAACCACTTCGGAGTATCGGAACGAAGTCCAAACATGGAAGCGAGCTAAGCGATCCCCATGAGGTCTCTTTACCACTGGAGACTCGGTGGAGTACGATTGCATTAGCCAATCTGAAATAAGAAACCGCAGGTCACCACCTTCATCTTAAAAACCGCATAAGCCGCTTCCTGGCACCGCCGCCGAGTCCAAGTGTGGAAACTGGAAAGGCATTCTGCTAGAAATCGGTGTCGATAGGTAGATAGAGCTACCAAGATTTCATCAGACGCTTTGCAGCTGGTGACCTCAGGTCATCGCCATCTTAGCCATGAAAAGCTGCATAAACCTCCTCGGTCAGTGCAGTTACCGCATATCCGCTGACTAGTGAAAAATTACGCAACCTACCTTAAAAATGCTCCAATAAACGTGTTCTCCGCCAGAGTTGGCCCACTTTCTGCTCAAAGTTCGGGAGGTGGAGCCTCCCCGTCCAAAGGAATGGAAAACTGCACCCCTCTCTAAGGTGGCTGCCCATGGGACTTGTTACATCACTGCATCCAACTAAGTTGCATGTAAAATTGCTTCGTGCGTTTTGACATCTTGGCGCACCACAGGATGTTTGTTGCCAAGTCCACAAAACGCGCTGTCCAATACAAAGAACGAAGAGACAAGCAGTATGGTTTTGGAAATGCCGTGCTCACAAAGGATCGAGTCGGGACATAGACACTGAGGTTCACCTCGGACCTTTGTCTAGTTCAGGGATGGCAGCCTTCCAGCAACATTTCGATTGATCTTACGAGTTATGTTGTGTGCTCATGAGCCCATTCTCAGTCTGACTGCTCCGACGATTACGAAACAACGCAGCGCAATAAGGCGTCACACGCTTTATAGCTTGGCACTGTGCAGCTGAACAAAAACGTCGCAACTGATGCGTTTTATGCTGTCAAGGTTTTCGTTGATTTGAAGCTAACTGGCCATGGCGTTGTGATCAACCGGGACGCCGGCATGCATGTGCCTCCAACCATGCATTTTGGTCCTGTGATAATGCGCAGTTGTGGCCAGGGACCTGCTCAGAATTTCCTCAGACAGGAATGCAAAGCCTGAAGTAGAATACGCAGCCATAAGTTATCCACGAAAATGCATGAACTACGACAATCTTTTCCAAAACCAAATGAGATACGTACAAGAAGCAGACAAAAATGCGCGCCCTCTTGCGCTCCCCCCCCCCCCCTCCCTTCTCCAAAACCCCCTGTTTGCTCCACACCTCCGGCCCGCCAGCCGGCCATGTGGCGGGCCAGCCGGCGGTGTCGTCTGTCGCCTCCTCCCCCTATTCATGTGCTGGCGTCGCCTAACGGGGTGACATTCATGGACGGCTGTTTTCGCCCGGTTTTCTGCGAATTTCGGTTGGACTTGGGCTGTTTGTCCGGCACCGGCTCCCCTCCCCCTCCACCGAGGACCCCCGCCCGGTGCTAGCCCCCCACCCCAATCCCCACCCGGCGCCGCCCCGGCCAGTCCCGCCCCGAGCTTCGTTAAGCAGACGAGGCTGACAGACTGGGTGGCAGTCAGACATTGGGAGCTTCTGATCGAACATCGTTATCTGATCTGATCTGATTCATTGATTTCCTCATTCATCTGATTGGGATATCAGATGAATCTGATATTTGATCGAGCACATCAGGACAGTACATACCAAGGTATGTACATGCCCATGCACTGCCATCCGCTCGGCAATCAACCATAATTGATATCACAGTGCGGATTTTGCTGCGAAGGCTCACCGCGCGTCGTGACATACGTACAACGTCCCACGAAAGGAGCAACAATATCCAGCATATCTCAAGGGGTAGATGTAGCTTTAGGGTCAAATTCCGTTTCTTGGAGCGTTGTTATTCGGACTTCGACGTGAATACGGGGTCAAGGGCTCGTGAGAAGCGCCGTTTCCAAACGTTTTGCCCCATTCGTGAGCAGGCTTGCAGTGCCCCAGTCGTAAACGACTCGCTGGCTCCAAGCGACAGTCGGACCGTACTGACAGCCTCACTTACATTTTGTGATGCATGGATCGTGCTCAAACTCCGGGAGTTCAAACCTGACCTGGCAAACTTGAACACCGAACCTACACTGATAAAGGCTCGGTGTTTTAATAGCATACATTGGTCATGTTGACATTTGCGTCTTAACGTTTCCAATGCGGCCACCTTCCGGGCTTTTGTCGGCTTTTTCCGTAGAGAGCAGCACCTCCTTTTTCCGTAGAGAGCAGCACCTTTCGCCGGCATATTATTCTTAATATTCTTACATGATTCGCGTGTGATTTGTTTGAGCTCAGTCTTGCGATCTTGAGCTGTTTAAGACAGGTATGTGGACTGATAACTGTACATCCGGATATGACTGAAGTGGAGATAAACTGACGCTTGGCTCGTAGTGCTCCCTTGCATATAATCAGTTCTCTTGCACTACCACCCTTACTCTCACCGCGTCTTGCTGTCATGTGCACCGAACGTATTTCTTCTCACATAATTTTCTAAGTGCCCACGGCAATATGAAATACATGCTAGGGCGTGCAGTCGGTCACAGAGCAAGCTACCTGGCGGAAAACTTCGTGTTATTTGGATACATTAAGATTCGAGGATAAAGAAAGCATTGACATAGCCACGTCCACGTCCAGAGCAAAACAACAGCTGGACCCCGCCCGTTGAACGCGGTAGATACACCGCCATGTAGCCATTTGGTTCACGTGGTATACTAAAATATTGACCACAAAAATATTGTGTACGCACCGGAGACGTTTTCCCATTTGGTCATGTGCCAACTTAATATTGGCCAGCTTCGGCCGTTTCGTCAGCTAATGCGGCATGGGGGAGGGAACTCTTCACAGTTTCCACGCATGACAGGCTAGGACAAAATTCAACAACAAAAGACTGGTAACGGCCCATTTCGTGCTCCTCAGTCCTGCGGCTGTCTTAAGATGGCGGATGGCCCATCAAATTGAATGCAATTGGCTCAAGTCAAGTTTGCAACGTCTCCGCAGTCCCGCTCCGGCGGGCATGCACGCTTAGTACCGTAGCAGCGACCGTACAGCGAAAAGATACGGACCTGACCCCTGATGAGCGGATGGAGACTGTATATGATGAAAGGAGAAAGGATGCAGCGTCGCGCACGAAGGCTGATTTTTATTAGAGCCCTTTCGACCAGAAATGATCATTTCAGGGCTATGGGATGAGGGAAAATGGTTAAGGGTGGGGCGGACTTGCATGCGCCTGGGGGGCCAACCGCCGAGCTTCAACCCGCGCATGCGTGCTGGGTACCCGGTCGGGGTCCCCCTTCCCACGGGGCTCTCGGCCCGCTCGTGGCCGACGCACTCAGCCTGCCCCGGACAAGCGGGGAGTCTCCAGGATGCAGGATAAAGCAAGACGGAGGGTAAGAGGAACGGATGCGTACGTAGGATCCAGCCTCTGATAGAGGGAATCGGATACAACATCGCTCGATTTCTTTGGATTGTACATGAATATATATATATATATATATATATATATATATATATATATATATATACAATGTACATGCAATATATCCGTCGAAGGATGTCTGAGGCCCGAGGTCTAAAGACTGATTTGGTGACTGAGATAAACTTGATGAGCAGAGATCACACGTAAAATGGTTATGGTGCATAGAAATCGCACGAATGCTCGCGAGAATGGATATAGGCTCTGTCCAGCAGGCTTTAGTAGCGTGATGCTCCATTGTGGCAGTGTATGATTTCTTTAAAAATCTCACTGACTTTGCAGGGTAGGGAGTGAGTTTCTTAAGCCCTAACTAAACTCCAAGCTCCTAAGTTCTGGAATTGCGTTGCACAATGATTGCAAGAGGGATGAACTGTTGAGGGAAACCCCATCAATGACATGGTGTAATGGAAGGCAGCTACTCTTGTGAAGCCACGGGAGGTAAGTGTATAAGTTTTTTGCTACAGGTGCTAAATACATTTAAGGCAGATGAACTTTGACATCGGCCGAATATCATGCGGATGTTGTATCCCTTGTGACGGAACAAACTCCAATGTTTGTGCACAACACGATGGCCATATCCAGGCGAATGTTAGTTGAGATTCTAAAAAATGAAAATTGGCGACGACAATGGAAGGAAAAAGAGGTGGACAAGGTTCTCCACGTGTATCTCCACAGCAATGGTATTCCCAGCCTTGCTCAAAACATGCCTACCGCCAAGGTCACTGCACTGATCGCTCCGTTCGACGCTGTTGGAGGAGCTGGTGAGGAGCATCGACAAGAGAGAGCTATCCTCGATAACAGTAGCACCTGTCCAAGGCCTTTGACAGCGTTGATCATGGTTTGCTTATAGCAAATATTCAGTGACACGGCGTGGACCCCGATTAGTGTCAGGCTATTGAAATTATCGGGGTCGGGTTTTGCATGGAGGACTGACTATCTTACGTTACGAAGTACCCCATGGGTTCATTGTCTGCTTTCTATTATTAGCCCTATTCACAAACATTTGTCCACTCTCCTGGCACACTGACGCCTCATCTCATATGCAGATGACACTCGATCCTTTGATCATGCTCCTTCCAACAAACAGTCTTTGTGCACCAAACCGTCGTCTCGAAACATGACTTTGCGAACTTCGACATTGGTTCAGTGTAAATTCTCTGGACCAGCAAGCAACACCAAGACAAAACCGATTTTGTCATTATAGGTGCAGAACGCAGTTTAAAAGAAAGCTGTGATTTTCACTTTGCGACAGATGGAGAGGCTATCACGCCTTCACGGAACATCATTGTTTCAGCGTGATCGTGGACTCGACGCTTTCGTGAGAGAAGCATGTCGTCAGAGTTGTGCAAAAATCCAACGGGGTTCTAGTCTGGCTGTAACACCGTAGGTATTACTTTACACCTGATTTGTTGAAAATGTCGCTGTTATTAAACGCAGCCGGCATATAATACTGGCGATGGAGCCTCCAAGCTGGCCCAGGATTGTTGGCTTGGTGAAAGAGAGGGACGTGCGGAAATATTTAAAGCACCAAGGTGCAAGCAATGGCCCGCGATGTCCAGTCTTTTTCCAAGCCACGTTCCTCTTTTTCACAAGGAGAGCCATGCTCCTCATGCCAGTGCCTCTCCATCTGCCCAGGCGCCGACTGGAGGTCATCACACAAACCTTTCCTTATGGCGCAGCAATTACTGGAAACCACCTGCCTCCGGCCACCACCACGTTTTCATCTCTGATAGGATTAAAAACGTTCATTTTAAAACGCTGACATTACGTCATATGCGTCGGCTTTAGCTCATGCCGAGGACTCGTGTGATTATACACCCATATGTATGTATATATGCATGCATATATGTATGTACGTACGTATGTATGTGTGCATGTATGTATGTATGTATGTATGTATGTATGTATGTATGTATGTATGTATGTGATCTTTGCATGCCAATGCGGATCCCATTACTTACCACTTGTTTTCATTCATGTTTGGTTGTCTGCTCTGGGTTTTGTCTTCTCATTACACATCGTGTTGTGTCAAATTAGCATGTATATCATATTCATCGTTTAATTTCTTACGTATATATGGACACACACACACACACACACACACACACACACACATATATATATATATATATATATATATATATATATATATATATATACATATGTACACGATATCATTGCTTTTACAATCTATTTCGTGGTATGGTATTTTATAGTATTTTTTAGTAACGTGTAACGAAGCGAACCTAGCGAAACCCGTAACGGGCTGAATACTTAAAAAGCCACTTCATGGGTGGCCTTTGAACAGATACAAATACAAATGCACAGCTGAAAGGGACATGCGTGTCCAGAAAATGTACACAGATACTGCCACTAAAAATATGCAGTTAAGAAATAAACAAAGCTCTCGCATCTTAATCCCGATACGCTAAGGGTTCCACGAAACACATGGGACTAAACTAGAAAGCTACGATTAACCATACCAGGTTTTGGATTAGAAAGCATCTCACCACGATCATCAGCCATCAAAAACATTGCTCGAACCTCCCGAACATATCAGGCATTCTGTTTCTCATGTCTCGACACAAGTAAAACAATCACATGTGATTCGCAGAATGATAATGCTAAGATAATCAGATAGGAAGTGAAATCTGACCACTCGTTTGAAGCGACCATGCAAATCAGCCACGAGGAATGTTTGACATGATCTTCATAAAAGATGTAAGGCGTACGAGGCTAATGAACACTCCGCGGGTCCAGCTTTCCATTAGCAAAGGGGTGCCGAGTGAGCGGGGACGGCAGCAAACAGGGGAGAGGGAGTCTCAACGTGAATGATGCAGAGGTTGTGCCTCGGCGCAAATTGGGCGCGGGGGTCTTATTTTCCCTTTTGCAATGCCTTTCTTAAGCAGTAATTGCAAGGCGCTCATGTGTGAAACTGCTCCCAAACGATGTGGAGAAATGATAGGATGGAAAGTATCAAGCGTGTCTGTCGATGCCCAACGTGCACCGTTGACTTCAAGACGATCAAATGCTGCTACCGCGTGGCAATTTAGGCACTTTTTCGTGCCTAACAATTTTGAGCACTTGCGGAGGCGCGGCTCATAGGCAGAGGAGAAGGTCCGCTCATTGCTGACAAGTTCAGCATTAAGTACTGTATCCCAGCCTCCGCCCCCCTCAGCCCCAAAACAAAATGGCAAAATTGATAAGTAAACCTTCCAAAGGCAGTAAAGAAGAAAATATAGGTGCAAGTCATGTGCGAGCGTTTGTGTGTATGTATGAGGGTGTTACAAGTATGGATAGGTAACAGTATAAACCCAGCAATTTGTGATTCAAGCTCACACAAGAAAACCATCGCTGCATGACGTTCGGTGTTGTAAAAAAATCGGACGATGGTCGGCATATTCGTCGTCGAGATCAATGACATTATGTATTTTGCATATTATTTTCGCTCTTTTTGGGCGCAGGCACGTCTTGCGCGTGATAAAGAGAAGGCGTTTTGAAATCTGCATAAACATCTCTGAATTGTGCCGACTCGCGCTGCACAAACGCGTACCCAAAAATGAGCTTTTTATATTTTGAAGCATTGAATTAGTCAATTATGTTAACATATCGTGGATCAACAGTACATTCGAGTGGGAGCTCCACAAGGTATCTATTTAAAGCGCTTAGATGAGCGGTTGTTTTTCACCGTCTTTTCAAAAAGAGCTTCATTCTGATAGTTTGAATAAATGAATTTTGATGCTACTCCGCTCTTTGCTGCACAAGCGACTGCAGCAGTCTGCATCGCCCAGAGGCCACAGATAACGAAACCCGGCCTCTTATGTGAAAGCGAACTCCACCCCCTTGATACACTCCGTCCCCTAGGTACAAATATATGTTTTACAAAACTCGACATGCCCATAATGATGGTCACATTTTGGCATTTTAGCGCGGAAACATATTGTAAAGCAGCATGCAAATATGACTGAACATGGTAAATGACCGGCAATTCATTGAATCAACGTGCGAAACTTGTCGAAACCTGTCACAAAAGACGTGACCACAAACACCACCTGACAAACACTTTTGAATTTACTTGAACCACGCATTCACCCAGACTCATTTCTTGCCTCACTTCGGCCTATCCGACCACGTGCTGTCGAATCCGAAGCACCGCGAGTCTCGGAGAAGCGTTTCCTCTGTGATACAAGTCAAGAACTCTGCATCGCCAGAGACACCGCCTGCCTGAGCGCTCGCGTGACGTCTTGGCGCCGTGCCGGTCTAGCAGCGTGCCGTCGGCGAGCCGCTCAGGTGAAGCGACTGTGATACAGCTCGTGTAAGTCGTGTATCGCAGTGCCCCACCCGCGCGAATCGGACGCATCGTGGCCCGCCGTCGAGGAGCTTCCCCCGCTGGTCTAGTCACAGCTGTAAAGCACTGGGACCCGACCATCAGCGGAACTCCTCGGGCGGTGGCGGCGGCGGCGGCGGCGACGACGACGGCGGCGGCGGCGGCGGCGGCGGCAGCAGAACCTGGAGACCGATGCGGTCAGCCCCGACCCGATGGCTCTAATCGTCTGTGATACAGCTACAGAGCAGTGCATCGGCAGACGTTGAACCGGTCGGCTCGGGACGCGGCGGGCGCGACCGGTCCCAGGGACGTTGGTTCGATCTAGTCACAGCGCAACAGTGTGAGCCAGGTCGCCAACGACCCCGCGGCCGGCCGGTCGAGCACAGTCCGACGTACGTCTTCCCAGGTGGACGGCGGCGAAGGCTGTGGCTGGCGCAAGTCAACGGCAGACGGCGTAGAGTGCGGCGGCGCCGTCGGCAGTTGTCCCGAACGCTCATTGGATGACGTCTCGGTGGCCCCGCCCCCGACGCCGAGGTGCGCTGTGCCATTGGCTGTCAGGATCGAAGCGGATGAAGATGCCTGCCGGCATCGGAGGAAGCCGGCGGGAGGGGGGGGGGGGGGGGCAGCTGTTCTTGCCCTCGGGCGAGGAAAGGGGCAGGCAGACGGGGAGGGAGACGGCACCGCCTGGCTGGGTAAAGGGGAGGGGGGACGCCGTTGCCTCGGGCGGCTGAGGCACCCCTCCCCAGCCCTCTAACAAAGACCAGGAAGTGCGCTGGTGGGTGTTCGCGCTTGGTTTGCTTGGTGTAGGACGTTTTGGGCGTGGGCTTGCTCATTGTGAGCGAACGCAAGTGATATTTAGGAAAGTTTAGTTTAAAAAAATACGGAAAGAGGGGCGGCCTTGCACTATTTTGCAAGCCGCATGCATAAATGTACGTTTGAAAAAGTTCTTAGAATATCGGGCCTTCAAAAGAACCCGCTTGTTTCAAATAAGCTGATAATCATTTTGAGCATTCTCTTAAAATTTTGAAAATTGAGGGGAACACACAAGCAAATGTGTTTTCAAACGGATTATGCAAACACTGCGAGAGCCTGTCATATGCCATATCTGTAGCATACGTTCTCACAACCATCTAGCTAATCGCTCCCGAAATATGCGTAATGGCTAAATGCGTAATGCGTCGGCTAAAGCCTCTCATTGTAGTGCACATGTGGCACGTCATACAATCTTCCCATAAAAGCCGCACGGAACAAATTTTGCGCTTCTGTTGGAGGCAAAAAGGGTTTCAAAAACAAATTGAGAGATAGCTCTAGCAGGGTAATGCACCGCCTCGCACCGCCAATGGAAACAAAAAGTTGCTTTAAAAAATACTTCAGGGCAGAGGTGGTTGGGTGGCTCTTTACCGTGGAGCAGGCCTGCGCTTTACTTCTAATGAACCCAGACTCGTCTTCAAAATCACCATAGTTTTCGTTAAGTCAGGATGGAACCGATTGCTGCCCATTCGCTGAACGTACCGCTGCCTCACTGAAAAGCGTACGTCCTATCCCAGCCTTTATGACGCTCACAAAACGGATTATCTCCTCAATTCGATTCATTTCCGGCATATACGTCTGATGCAAAGTGGCTCTCTGTTCCAGTGTCCACCGGATTCTTGGTCTTTAGGAATGCTTTGGGGCTAGACGTACTAAAATAGTCGCTTAATATCGTTTTCTTTCAAACGAGTGGGGAAGTTTCATCACACGACCCATGTGTCGCATGACTTGGGGATAACCATCGTTTCCACGACAAACTGATGCCAAACCCGTTGTTACGCGAAGTGGATACTCATCCTGTTTTACGTAACTTTTTTTTTGCTGCCGTAATTTTCCAAGAAAGCTCATCATTCCCCTAGCTAGTGCAAGTATTGACTCTTCAGAAAATCAGGACACCTACGCCTTTCTGGGGAAAGGTGTTTTAACCATCTTGCATTTAGCACTACCGCGAGGCGGACGAATATTTTCCGTTGCCAAATCTGTACTTCAGAGCTGGCGGTTCTTACTTGGTCATTCGCAGCATAATGTTTTACTCATTATTCGAGAGCTGTGATGTTGGGTCACAGCGAAATTGAGTCTGACATCTCCAGGTGGCTTCAACTTGTTTCTATGTTTGAATTGCAACTGTGGCTCGCCACCCCTTACATTTTTTTTTTAGTGTTCCCCTCATGTAAACAGCATAACTCCGTCCGTAAGAAAAGTTATATTTTATTAAAGTTGCGCACGCCTGGCTCAAGGCGACGGCAAACCACATCGCTTATTGCGTTTAGATGTTGCTAAAGAATCCCGTTGTGATTTTGTTGTGTCCGCTATTAGATCAGATATAGATCTGTTGTTGTATCAGCAGATCGCAGACAACAAAGAAAATTTCCACATGCAGCGCTGTTCTCGAACAGCTCGGCTTCAGCCCTGCGTCACTGACAAGATAGCTGCAGACTGCTGTCATTGCTGTGTTCACATTAGCACAGCACAGGCGAAAAGGTAGTCGCATACCATCGTAATAGAAAAACACATGCAGTTAGACAAGTGCTATTCAAATATTGCCACTAAAGGGCTCAGTTTTGACACCAAATACCGCAATTTTAAATGTTTTACCCCCGACTGGTCTCGCCTAACCAACTGCCAGTTCAATAGTTCAAAGCTACGGTACGGTCGCACGCGGCGTCCGTCTCCCATAAGCGGATGTTTACGCCGCGTTATCTAGGCGGTGCAGAGGGGAGACCAGCAGGAGAGGACGAAGGCCGGTTCCGCCAGATAACCGACGACCAGCAAGATCCATGCTTCGGCGCTCTTTCGTGGCATTACCCGGGGATTTGACCAGCTATGTAGCCAAGCACGTGTCAATATATGTGGACGGGATGCATTACGCCCCCCGCGTCGCGCCCCAAGCGGTGTCCCTGACGCCGCCTCTGCGCCCCCGCTATGCGCGGTGTGCGTACGGGACGGCCGCGAAGGGCCGCACTGGGACGCGGGGAACTGCGTCAACAATGGCGGCCGTCTGACCTTGACCAAAGTCAAAGGGTGCGCGCGCGGGGACAGGGAACGGGGCTGGAATGCGCCGCCTTCGGTGCGTCCACAGCCCCCTGCCCTGCCCACGATCGAGCCATGTGCCCTTCTCGTCTGCTCTTCGCATTGCTCGCGGCGTGGGCTCATGAGTGTGGTTTAAATCCCGTTAGGGGGATTGCGCCCTCCAAAAATGCGCTTACTTTTCATCTTTTAGAATAAGGAAAAACTGGGTTTGCGAGGAAAATGTTGTTTCAACCCAATAAACGCCAAACCGGCAAGCAAATAAGCCAAAGGCAGCAAATGCATTGCGGGGTCAGAATGCGATGGCGTAATACACTATCGCAGTGCAGGTATTACTATCTTGTAGCTGCCCCCAGGGCACATGTCAAAGTAAAAACTCTGCAGAAAGTTGACAGCGTGAGGGGCGAGCTGTAGGAAAAAAAATCATGCCTTACAAATAAGAAGATGCCGCAACTCTTCATGCATATAGGTGAAAAACAAATTTTATTGGTGGAACCCATCGTTCTAGCATTTGTTTTTGGTTGCAAAGCTAAACCTAATGAAAAATGTCGAACCATGATGAAAGCGAATAAAAAAGCAACAAGAGACCATATTCGACATGGAAAGTCATTGCAAGCCATGCAGGTTGAGTGAATGAACCCATGTGACTGCCGATACAGTTTCGCTGGGCTTTTTGACTCCCCCCCCCCCCCATATTTTGCTCCCAGCATTGAACTCGTGAGTGTGATAACTGCCGTTGTCTAAACGATGCAATATGATAACACATTCGACACCCATTCCGTTGCGTGTTGTCGTTTTCCTCAACCGAATAAATCGTGGCTGATATGGGAAACAACTGGCTCGCGGGACGGAAGGCCGGCATTGATGCGTGAAGGCAATTGTTTGCAAGTAGTTTTTAGGTGGTTAAATGACTGGTAGCCATTTAGGCACCAAATGCCATTAAAAATGACACATTTGCACACAAAATGACCCCCAAAAATGTCACATTTTGACACTAAATGACGCTATAAATAACGTATTTTGACAATAAGTGACATTTTCACCACACGATCCAGGCATACGGTGGGTCAGGGCCAACCTAATTCAGTGTTTTATGACATGTTTTGGGTCGCATACCATCACCTGTGTTGAGAGCTGCCACTCTGCGGCCTCATAAAATTGGCAACCACATCACTGCGATGCAGACATCGAGACATCATCGCTAAATTTCTCACTTGACCGCGTTTTTGTAATATCACGCGCCAAAGCGCATAAAACACATACTCAGTTGTGAAACGTGCTAAGAATCTCGAAACCATCTCGCACTATGCACGCAAGACGTCATTCGCCACTTTTTAAGCGCACGAGTATAACCAGTAGAGATGGTTGAATATTTCTCTGACGTAACATGTCTGTAAGGCAATTCACCGGTGCTCTGAAAAACGGATCGTCAAGCAATTTCTCTGCTTACTGGAGGGCGCGAGGAGAGTGAAAGTTAATCACGGAAAAACATGAATAGGTTAGAAAACCCGGCAATATAGCGTCCACTCTGTCATTAGGTGCGCATGCATTGGCAGGGTGGACCAATAGAGAGGCGACTCCTCCCTTCAATTGCTGAGACCTCGTTGAGACTTACATCGGAGAACAGATACAGTTCCAAACTGACCATTTAATTCGATCCGCATGGGACGGAAGACATAGAAACATTTCTGCCGTTCCGTTCCTCAGGGCAACAATATCCAGCATCTTACTTTCAGGTTCCAGTTCACTTCGTAAAAATTGCACTACGCAACAAGAAAGAATCGTGGTCTCCTTATTTGTCTTGTGGCAACCTGAACTGCATGGCTGCCAAATTCGCATCAGCGAAGGACAGCTGAAGTAATGCGAGGCGCAGCCGATGTTAACATGTTACCAAATCACACACCAGTCACCGTGTGATGAAAGGTTGATGACGGCCACCAAAATCTGAGACAAAACTGATTTGACGCATCACACCGGTGATACTTGGAACGATGAGGTGTCAATGCAGAGATCTGGGTGGATATACATACTCCAATGCGCTATGCGACTGGGAAGTTCAAGGCATGAACATACTTGTGTTCGACTCGAGCCGAATCATGAATCGGCTCACGATTCGATAGTTTTGAGGTTGTGGGAGTCGTGAGATCAGTTGGCTCACTACGGGAAATCCCGCTTTGAGTCTTATACGTGTCGTCTATTGAAACACTGTACAAAGAGTCGACGTAAAAGCCCATTTTGCAAACCGGTCACTCTGAAAAGCTCCTTCTCCTGACCAGGATTGTGCCAAACTCAGCCTGAGCCCCAACTCACGCCTCTGTTTTTATCGTGCCTCACCCGCTGAAACAGTCGAAGCGGAAATAGCTGATAATTGGTGAGCACACTGTCAACTGATGGGTGGTAAAGATCGTGCGGTGGGCGCAAAATGACCGTAGAAGTCGACGCGCCCTAAAACCCCAATCATCATCATCAAAGATCATGCGCCAGCGGCGCGCACATTACCGGGAGAGCAAGAACCTGTTACAGTGAAGAGAAACGGAAAAACATTTCGTTTTAAAGGTCATGAGAAAAATGACGTCATGTTCACCGTCATCAGCGATGAAAGTTCTCATTGGCCGTTTCTGTTCACCAAAGTACAGGGGGACGACTGCCCCGAAAACGCCTTTTTTGCCATGCCAGTGCATTGGCTCAAAATGAGATCTTCAGCAATAATCGGAGGGGGAGATGCCACATTTGACCGAAGCCTGGAACGCCACTACCCATTTGAATTCTGGCTCATGAGCTATTGCAGGTTTATCATAGCCGCACGAGGGGGAGGAGGGGGGATCCAGTCAAGCGCACTTTTATATTGCGCCGTGGAGCACACCTTTCAGCCGAAAATAAGCTAGTTCTAATTCACCTTTCAACTCGGAGCAACTGACCAGCTTACTAAGTTGGTAGAATTAGGTCGCCAATACTAAGTGCATGTGATGATACATGTATGAAACCGCGTGGATTCAATAGTTGGTGTCAATGACACTGGTACTTTCATTTCGTTCAAATGCGGCACGAACATACCGCCTTTACGCCTTCCGAGTATCACCATGGCCCACGAGTGATGCCTGCGCCGTCTGCGGACCTCCATACTAGATACGCTCCAAAGCAACACTCGATACACGTAACACGAGCTGCGATGAAATATTTCAGGAATGCGTACTTTGACAGAAGGAGAGTCGGGAGGGTGAGGCACCGGGCAAGAGGTAGGGCATAATGAAATCGTAACATGCAGTTAATCATACCATGCAGACATGCAGTGGCGCCATAGATTTGGAATAAAGATGCGACAAATTGCGATTAGCGTGTCATTCTCAAGTTACTGAGCTAGCACGCTATGAGACCTTTTCATGGTACTGTACAAATAATGATCATGGAAAAGGCAGATCGAATAGCTCGGGAGGCATCGGCAGAGGCGCACATGCCGATGGTCGCAGCGCCCCCAAGAAGGCAACCGCAGCGCCACCTGAGATGCAGTGACAGTAGTGCCCTGAAGGCAGCAGCAGCTAAATGTCCAGACACAAAGAAACGTGGAAAAAGTCAAAAAGTGGAAAGAAGTCGAGCAGAAAAGTCGAGCAATAACAAATCGAAAGGGATAAAATTAGACTGGAATAAAATACGAATCCGAAAAAATCAAAGCAAACAAAATAAAAAGACATAAAATTTAGAAAAAAGCCATAGGACAAAAAGTCGGCAGTTCATGTGTGATATAACGTCGAATTGGGCGAAACTGGATTAGAAAGTTCGAGTTGAAAAACGCTGCGTACTGATCACACACTAATCACTAATACAGAACCTAAGTAAGTCGGAGGTTAAAGTAGACAACACTAAGTCGAAATGACAAAGTCGAAATAAAAAAGACAGTAGAATTAGCATCATTCCTCGGATAAAAACCACGAGAATGAAGATATAGCTGGGTTGATATTTCGGCAACGTACCTTTGTCAAAACCATAGCAAAAGTGGGTTCAAAATTGCCTGCCGATCCTACTCGATTTTCAGGTTTTTGTTGTTTTGTACTGAAAAAACAAGCCATAGTTTTTACAGGACACCAACATTTAGCGGATTGAACAAAGGGCGATTGCCAGCCATTACCACGATGCAGTGTCTATCTAGGAATTAGAATGCGCGAACATACAAGCACATACAAACGAATTCAAGCAAATAGGCATCACGCATCACGCTTTATTCAGTCATGCAAGCGAGTTGAAGTAAACAGGCATCACACATCGCGCATCAATTATGCATGCAAACGAATTCAAATCAACAGGCATCGCACATCACGCGTCAAGCATCACTTACACGTGTAAACGATTTTGAGCCAGCACACATCACACATAAAGGCACATATCACGTTCGCATAATCGGCCATGATGAGCCCTGTATGTTAAGATTTGGTTGCCGACTTGTTATAAGAATCGATTTACTTATTTTCCTGTCTGAGCGGTCCTGTGCTCCGTAGATGACTTTGAGTTCTAAAAGGAGCATAAGGTTCTTACTTCCCTCGATTTCAGCCCGAGCGTGCTTAGCCAAAAAATGGCCACCGAAAGGGATATTCCCTGTTTTGTTTTTAACGTCTCGCAGGTGTTCATTATATCTTAAACGAATGGGGCGCATGGACTCCCCGACATGGACGATGTCCTTCCCATGTTTTTCATACGGTTTGCACTGAATTTCATAAACCACGTTTTTGCGTGCAAACCCCTTGAACCCCAGAACTGCATAATGACATCTGTTGCCAACCGGGCACTTAGGCTTCGAAATGGAAAACTTCACCAGAGACTTTTTAAACTTCTTGTCGCTTTTCCAGGCTATGCGTACGCACAGTTTTGATTTTAGCAATGTGTTTGATTTTGCAAAGCAGATGCTCATCTATGTAAGGTAGCATTAAGAATCCGTCTTCCGATAGGACGTCCTCCCGTCTCTTACCACCCAACCCCCCACGCGCTCTAGACTTTTTTTTACTTCTTCCAGCATTCTACCTAAGAGTTGCGGAAAATATCCGTGGCCCATCAGCAAAACCCATATTTTGGTTATGCTCTTTCTTTCCTTTTCACTCCTTGCCAAGTTGTTTGGAGCCCTATGGAACATGTTACGAATTATGTTGTGCTTAGTGGAAGTTGGATGCGCAGATTCACAGTGCGGAATGGTACCTGAGTTGGTGGGCTTGATAAAAAGCTCCGTTTCTAACGTTGTGCGGTTGTTCTTCCTTTCGACCATCACTAGCGCGTCTAAATATGGGACCCCTTTCCGTCCCCTGTATGCTCCATCATGAAAGCTAGATTTGGATGCTGGTTGTTCTTGAACCCTAAAAACTCTCCAAGGGCACGCTGTCCGTGGGTCCATACAGCAGCATAATCATCGATGTATCTAGCTAAGAAAGTTGGTTTTAATGGGCTGCCGGCCAGAGCCTTCGTTTCAAATTGGTCTGAAAATATTACCGCCAGAGGAGGAGCGCATGGGATCCCTATCTCTATTCCCGATTTGTGTGGGTAGAAGTCATCTCTGAACGAGAAAGCACTATCCTGGAGACACTGTCCCAAAAGACCGCAGGTACCCTCTTTTGACAGACCGAAAGCATCCATTTCATGTAAATGTTTGTCTAACTTAGCTTTAACGGCAGCAATAGTCCCATTGACTGGTATATTGCAGTCGTATCGCTGCCGTGAAAGCTAAGTTAGACAAACATTTACATGAAATGGATGCTTTCGGTCTGTCAAAAGGGGGTACCTGCGGTCTTTTGGGACAGTGTCTCCAGGATAGGGTTTTCTCGTTCAGAGATGACTTCTACCCACAAAAATTGGAAATAGAAATAGGGAACCCATGCGCTCCTCCTCTGGCGATAATGTTTTCAGACCAATTTGAAACGAAGGCTCCGGCCGGCAGCCCATTAAAACCAACTTTCTTAGCTAGATACATCAATGATTATGCTGCTGTATGGACCCACGGACAGCGTGCCCTTGGAGGTAGAATGCTGGAAGAAGTAAAAAAAAGTCTAGAGCGCGTGGGGGATGGGTGGTAAGAGGTGGGAGGACGTCCTATCGGAAGACAGATTCTTAATGCTACCTTACATAGACAAGCATTTGCTTTGCAAAATCAAACACATTGCTAAATGAAAACTGTGCGCACGCATAGCCTGGAAAAACGACAAGAAGTTTAAAAAGTCTCTGGTGAAGTTTTCCATCTCGAAGCCTAAGTGCCCGGGGGGCAACAGATGCCATTTATGCATTTCTGGGTTTCAAGGGGTTTGCACGCAAAAACGTGGTTTATGAAATTAAGTGCAAACCGTGTGAAAAACATGGGAAGGACATCGTCCATGCCGGGGAGTCCATGCGCCCCATTCGTTTATGATGGCCACGGCACTATTGAGTGTTAATTGTAATATGCTCATCATAACATGCACAGCTTGAAATGTCAAATACTGGTAATAGAGCCAATGCTTACTCTATAACGTCGTTGATCCGTGCATCCTGGTATATTGGATGTCGATAACTCAGCATAGGAGCTCTGCATTCATAACGCCGAATGCAGGAGTGAAGTTTCCTATTAGTATGGGAAGGGGTGTGGGGGAGCCGTCCAGCCTTTGGAAGACAATAGATCGAATCCAAGGCGAAATCAATCTGTTGGTGATTTGGAGGTAGATTGCACCATTCACCCTCCTTTACTCCCCAACTCATTTCGTCAAAACCACGCCTCTCGCCGATCAATCAGAAGCTTAGGAATTCTTCACTGATACAAATCACCATAAGTTTGTGTCTGGAAAGGGTCAACACAATGTGGTGTTTTCAGGGTTCCATAGTGCACATGAAGGTTCAGTGCCGACACAGCCACACAGCATCCATCCGCTGTCCTGCAGACGCCCTGCGTATCCCGCTTCCCTCCCTCTCCCTAACGTAAAACGCCGCCCGTAAATACCGGAGCCGCGCGCCGCTTCGCAACCGTCGAGAGCCAGGTAATGGTGCGGAACAGTTGGAACCTTTATGTTGGCATAGCACCCAAGCCCTTATTAAGCGAGCTTCCTCACGAGCCACTTTAAAATGTGTCTGGTCCCGTCCTTCCTGCTTTTACGAATCTGAGTTTAGTTGGCCTTTATCCCTGTCGATATTCTTAATTCCGACTTATTCCGCCTTTACTTTTGTCAGTACCGACTGATTTCTTTCTACTTTCTCCTCCTTCATTTTCATCCTTGTCAACATTTTGCCCGACTTCCTCCGATTCGACATTCTTGCCCACCGACTTCCATCCTCTCGACTTTTTGCCGTACAATTCTCTTCCAGCCGCCCGTTTTCGGGGGCCCGGCGGCCCGGCAGCGGCAGCACCTCAACGGCGCAGCTATCGGTGTCTCACCCCGGGGCGGCTTCCTCGCGTAACCTGGTCAGTCAGAGCATCGCTGCCCGCCAGGCTCTACAGCGCCACCAGAGAGCTGTAGCAGTACGAGCTCTCGGTCAACAGCAGGGCACGCTGGGTTCATTGGAGCAGGCGCGAAGCAGAGGCGCCAGGGGCAGCGCGCCACCACAAGTAGTCTTCTTCTGTCGAGAGACGGCAGCGGCTCCTATCACAGTGGTGACTATGGTGCTGCCATAGTTAGGAACCGTGTGGGCCTAGTGCAGCACCTCAAGCAGCACCTCCAGTAGCGCCCCATCACGGCATGCCTGTGGCAGGACGGTCGTTCTGGTCGTAGTCGTGCACGCTGGACCCACTGTTGCAGGCCCACAGCAGAGTCACCACACACCAGCCTTAGTGCTGGCAATGGGGCCGGTTGCGGACTCTTTGACCAAGAAGCAGGCTAAGCTGGATCGAGCCTGATTGCTTTATTCTTAGAAAACTGTGATCAAAGGGAATGTTCCACATTTAAAGATGTTCAAGCAAGCATCAGTTATGATGAGATAAGCTCACTTATAACCATTGGTGTACTTTTTAGGACAACAGGCTACTCTAGACAACACGATTTCTCCGTTTTGTAAATTTGCTCCTCAATACGTCATTGTTTAATTATGCCATTGTGCCTTGCAGAATACGGATTAAGAGGCAATTGACAGGCGATATATCTGGAAATCGTGCTCACATGCGCCAGATATGCACTATTTGAAGGTTATAATTGTCGTGAACTTGATCGCCGCATGACCAAAATAATGGCAGGATCTGAATAGTGTTATGGAGTCATGGATGCCTGAGTGAAGAAGAAATGGTCTCACCGAATTAGTCTAGACATCTTTGCGTGTATGTTGGCCAGAAACTAGAATGACTTAGATTTTAAGAAGGGCATGACTGTGAACGGACACCGAATAATCTTTAAGATGGCCTTTTCAGTTCAAATCCGTAAAAAAACGTGGATCACTGCCATTTAGTTGTCATATTTGCCTCAATGCACTTTCCAGATATATGAGTTATTATCTCTCATATTCCACAATCACCCCACATGCCTTCTGCGTGTCAGCATCCACCGTCAAAAAGGCTTTATCCAAGCTTTTTGAATGGGTGGATTTTTGTTATCAGAGTTCTTGCTAAGCAGTCCTCGTTGTGTGAGCCCTGATTCCTACCATCCGATCGTGCCTTTCCAGATCAACAGTAGAATAAATGGCGGGAGTCTACCGAGCCGCAAAGCTCGGCACAGTCCGTCCTACTCTATGACGTTACCTGGCTTTTAACGCGGCTGCTGCTACCGGCCGCAGGACACGCCTGTCAAGGCCTTACAGCAAGCGTCTAGAGCGACTCGAACCCGCCCCACTACGGATGGATGGATCGGGAGGCATGTAATCTAACCAACTGAACTATCGAGACGGGCCACATGTTCGTCAACTGCATCACCACGCTCAATCGCTCGCTTGATCGTGCATGCTTCTTATCAACCCGAATAAGTGTCATCTTGATCAAATTCATTCGGACTCTATCTTTCGCAGTTCTATTGGGTGGGGTGGGGGGGGAGGGGGGGGGGGATAGTTATATCTCATACTTAAATGCTTAGCAATCCTTCCATCACCATCCACACGCCTGGAATGATAAAGTAAGCTCCGCTGTGCAAATTCATTTGAAAGTTTTCATCCAAGTGGTAGCCACTGTCGGCCACAATGCCATCTGCGTGCCCAGCAGGGTCCCCATCTCCATGCACGTGCAGTATCCCGGAAACACCACTTGTCGACCGGAGTTGCCACTTTCGAAAACGGGGTACACAAAAATACGGGCAAATGTTGCGTATGACTATCATCAGATATTGCCGGTAAAGTAACAGGTCAAGTGGGTTTTAACAGGCTTCAAGAACTCAGATCGACGAAATCATTTTTCCTGCATACAATTAATGCATTTCATCTTGTTTTGATTAAAGTGCACGTTTAGAGGCTCTGTTTTGGCAACAAGAAGCTGCATTCGGCGGCATACCAAGGCCGTCTGGATAAAAAGACATGACACGTACTCGGCTCAGCAACAGTTAAGTCATCATTATCACGCTAATAAGCGCTTAAAAATATATTATCCGTGCCACTGATGTATTTCGGCGCAAAATACAAACAAAAATGACCAAAGGCAGCTGTCAAACCAAACCTTTTATGAGCTGGAACAAGCGATTGTTCGCATTATACTCCATGTTTTATTTGCTATGTCAAAGTTTGTTAGATATTTTCGCATGGTGTTGTAGCGTTGCATGCGAGTTGTGCTCCGCGTTCCACTTAAGCGCCATACCTCCGAGAACAATTCCATTAGGGATAACTCACGCGCATACGCCATCTAGTAAAGACGATAGCAATCAGAGATGGGTGACGAAGCCACGCACGGTGCGACCGGGTACTACTAAATGGGATCAACGGGCCGCTATGAAGCATTTCAGGAATGCACCCCGAAAAAAAGACGGAAGGACAAGATACCGGGTGACGTACTATACGTACTACTAAACATACTACGATACAAGGTGACGTAATAAAACTACATCAAACAGTACCATGTTAGGGAGCAAACCCGTCAAAAGATATGTGATGGTGCTGTATCGGCAGAGGCGCCCGTACCTACGGTGGCAGCGCATGTGGAAAGCAGCAGTAGCGCCACCTGCGACGAGTCGCTAGTGGCGTTCCGCGTGCAGCGGCGGCGCCGCAACCTTTTTCCCACCCCGGGCGGCCTCCTCAGCGTAGATGGCAGGACCGTCGCCAGTCACGGGCTACACCACCAGAGATCTGCGCCAGTGCGACCCCTCAGTCCGCAGCAGTGGGGCAAGCTGGGCTTAGTGATGCAGACGCAGAATGTGACAAGGCCAGCGCGCTGCCATGAGTCGTTCGGAGCGTGAGGTCACGAGGACCAGATAGCTTCCCTTCCGTCGAGAAGACGGATCAACTCCAATATAGATGAACTGCAAACACTTAAGGTCTCGAAAAATTTCTGGCATCATTATGTTCTTTGCTAAGCATCATGATCGGAGAGAATGACACAGATGTGGGAAATAGGTTTGCCGTATGTCGCGAACGTAAAATTTCCTTCGCCGTTGCAATTGAATGGCGAAATGTAATCGAGATATTACGAAAAATATCAAACAGTTCATGTGAGAATGAACCGAATAACGTTAAATAGGCCTAGTGGTGCTTCCCCTCATATCCGACATCACATCAAACCACATGTTAACGTCGACCGTACATATCTCAATAAATGAAGTAACCTTTTTTCTTTCATTTGAGAATGGAGTGGCTGATCTCCCGGGAAACAGGAATGGGAAGGACTCCCAAACACACATTGTTTCCGCGTGATCGGGAGCGTAGGAATTTGTCAATGCGGGATGGGGGGGGGGAGGGCAGAATAAAACAACCGAATAGTTAACTTAGGTTATCTCTTAGTTTAGTTCTCGATCGTTTATTTTGACGCCTTTTCTTGCGCTTGAAATTGAGAACATTTCGTCAGGCACATATTCATAACCTTCGCAGGGGGAGAGGCACATGCTTTCGAAGGCTGCCCCGTACGTTTGCCACTGACAATCGCGTTTACAACTATAATTTGCAAAAACACAGCCGCACGGAGTGGCAGCGTAGCAGACTTCGGACGCTGAATGCCAATGAGGCCGAATGTATAAAAACATCGTACCCGTGCTTAAGTGTCCTCTCCTTGCTCTTATCCTCGCTCGGCGTAGAGCTGGGTAGCCGTCAACCTAGCACCTATGCGCCTCAGGCAGGACGTATCAGACGGGCAGGTTAGGATGTCTGGCTTCGGGGTCAACTGACAGCGCAAGAATAGCCATGGAACCATGGCGGAGGCGGAGGCAGACGTCTCCCAACACTGGTTCGTATTGACCGTCCACGCACCAGACTGACGAATTTCGCTACGGCACAGCGTTGCAGTATCCGTAGTGAGACCACCCGCCACGTGCACCTCCCATATTGTCCGCAACTTTACAAGGTGGACTTTGCTATTGAATCCTGAAATCACAGGCACAAAAGCCATGCCAATGAGCAAATTTCGGGCGGTGCGTTCCACTGAAGGGTCAAGGGAGGCTTTACCTGCATAACGTGTCGCGTCCCATAGCTCGCAGGGCATCCCAACTGGGTCGCACGAGCACGCCTAACGATCCCCCTATGTCACACAACGCACAACCATCTCCTGTCTCCTTACCACGCCCACAAGCCGGCGGCCGCCTCCATCTGTCAGCTTCCTGGCCTTCTCCCTCCTGCACCATGTCCTGCAGCCAGTCAGGTCGACACCAGCGCCGACGACGGAATGCTTCACACACGGGACCAGCTCGCGGTAGGCATGTATTGACGATTGAACGGTGCAACTGACAGGGCGGGATCACTCGTTCTCCTCGCTCCTGAGGCGCGCGTGGCCGTTCGTCACCAAAATGTTGAGCTGCTGGGCACGCTCCAGGATCAGCTTGCGCTTCTTGGCGGACACGGCGTGCGCCACCTCGGCGCAGTATCGCTGGTTCTGCATCAGCAGCACCTCCAGCTCCTAAGAGTGATGCAAGTTAATATAATAATAAAAATAACTGTGATTCTGCATGCACATGGCTTGGATTTCAGACACTGACAATTCTGACATAATAACAAGACATGACTTCCAAATTTAGAGATCAGTCAAGAAGTGAAGTTGGGTGCACTGATACAACATAGTTTTGTGACCACAGCCAACCAATTCTATTACCAGAAGTTCTTTAAATGTTAATTTCATCTATGACAGGCTGTCATTCTGCCAAACAGCTGCCAAACATTCATAGTGCATGTACCCATAACCAATTACATAGTGGAAGGCTACATGATATTATCACCAACAAAAAGTATGCAGAGCCAGAATAAAAACTCACTTTCACATTGTGGACAACAACCTTCCTGAAACCATTGGGTAGGATGTGTCTGTGAGTGTATTTTGTGCCATAACCGATGCTGGGCATGGGGATCTGGCCCTTGAAGCGACGCCTAGCAGGGTTGTCAATACCCCTAGGCTTCCTCCAGCTAGGCTGCAAAAGGTAAAAATCAGAGATTAGCCATAAGGTTGTGAACTGTTGTGAGTTACATACAAATAAGGCAGCATGCACTTGAGTTTGGAACCATTTTCTTCCTATCAACTATGAATGGTGGCATTATGTGGTGGTGGTAGTAGACAAGGTAGTGGTCAAAACACTCCATTCCTTCATAGCCACTACCCTTGAGAGTTTAATGAGTGCCACCTGTATGCTTGGTCATGCCAGACATGAATATAGCATACTTCAAAAACAAAACATGTAAAAATAGCTGATATTTCAACACTGCATTACACAGCATTCAAATGCACTAGACAATGCTGATAAAATGATGCCCTGGTTGTAGCCATCACATCCTCCCCAAAAAGGCAATGCAGTGTGTAAAGATGAGCAGCCAAATCATACAAAACATTCTCAGTGGGGTTGGGGGATGTCAGGGGGGGGGGGGGGGGAGAGCACATGTACCCAGGAATGGCATGCTACAGCACAGCCTGCCCATGAATACAAGACATTTCAGCTGGCAGCAGGTGACAAACCCTCATTTGACACAGGTAAAATATCTGCTGTCCAAAGGCAAAAAGCCAAGTGCTACACTAGTTGGTGGCTCTCAGGCTTTTTTCCCCTGCGCAACAAATGTGCCATAATATGACCTCTCCACACATAGTGTAGATACACCAAACACCTAGCTTTTCCCAGCAACCTTCTCCTTCCACTCATCCCTCCCACTTCAGGCCAGGTCTGAGCCACCACACAGTGTTGGGAGCCTAACACTCAGCCCTGAGAAGTCCTCTGAGTAAAGGGGTGGGGTGGGGTAGGGGGATGGGTGGTTTCACTCCCATTCACTTGCCCTCCCTATCTGAGGCACATCACTGCCTGGCAGCACCAATACCAATTATCCACCACTAGCTCTTTTTGCAGTCATTCTTTTTGCAAAACATTAAATACAATATCCACACACTACACACATGTGGATAAGTTAAAATGCCTTGGTCATGTAATGCAGGTTTCATGCAGATGATCTGCCAGATTATCCCATATTTTTCCAAAAAAGGAAACCATTAGCATTATTTCTCCATGTGGACCTTCTCAGAATCAACTTAATGGCTTTATTTTTAAGACTTTTCTGCCAATATGCAATAATAACTATGAGATTTTGGTCTTACACTGACCTAAGATGAGGCTATCACTAGAACACCTACTTAGGTACTGTAATTTAGTCAATGACATGGACAGAACACCTGGCACAGAGGCCATAATGTCTGATATCTGCCATTTGCCTGGGATGCAGAACCACCTCACAAGTCACAGTAGCAGAATGTCATCAAGTTTAAGAAATGTAGACCAGAAAACCACTTGACTAACCTCCAAGCCACAGTTTGTGGTCACAGCACATACCCATACCTAATGTATAACACTGATCCTGCTGAGTCAGCAACACCTTGTATTATGCTTCTGCTTCATAGTTGGGAGAACCACAGCTTAATCCTATCTTTTCTGATCCTAATATATGATTTGTGATGCCACTTGGATAGAGAGTGACATACCTAACCACCCATTCTTGATTAATTTGGCATGCTTGTAAAAAGACTGCCTAATTTAATATCAACACGTCAACAAGACAGTCTGGTTCCTGCCCTAGATGAAACAGCACTTGAGACAAAAAGCAGACCAATTTAGGTATATTCTGTTAACCTTATCTATGCCAAGCATGTTGGGAACAAGTCACACTTGGGTTATTTTGGTAGGTTTATTAAGTAACCTACATCAAATCATGTCATTGGGACACACACAGTTGCTGAGATTACAAGGCATCACCTGCCTCTCACCCTGGCACGAAGGGCACGCACAGTGGGGAACAAAACCATGTACCTCTGATCACCTCGATGAGCAGTCATTAACACAGACGCTTTAACCTCTACACTATCGGCAACCCTCATGTCATATCAGTGTACCGAGCCTATTGCACACACCCCTAACTCAGGCCAGGCCAGATTTAGCACAGTACAGAGCAAGATTGCCTGAAATAACTTTTGGAACATTATAATTCCCTGAAAGATTTGCTCCCTTGTTCAGTTCAGCTTAGGTGCTGAAATAGGCAATCATGCAATTAACTACAATTCACAGCACTTTCAATTGCCATGCAAACACATGCATTTTGACATAAATGCAGCATTTACATTTAGCTGCTCAAAATAACTAAGAGCATATATAGCCTGGAGCTTTTCGTGCGATGTGGCTATTACTACATCACATGCATTTTTAGTCCAGACACGCTCATCATCATGCATCACTGTTACCTTAACACGGTCATAACGATCGCTGTGGAATCGCTTGAACTTGTTGGTCTTCTTCTTGACAATCTTCGGTCTGGAGATCGGCTTAGGTGCCATGGCTCTGAGAACGGTACAACGTCTCAGACTGCGGATGAGACGAGACCGGCGCACAGAATCCAACAACTAGCCCTGACTGACCACTCAAACCTGTTCCAACACAACTAAGAGCGACTTACCACAAATAATATTACACAATTGACATAACAGGATGCAATTTCCAATGCCTTACCGACGTGCACGAAACAAACTTCGCACACGCGCCCACGGACACCTACCCGTTTGGTTGTACACCGGAAAAGGGTGGCGCCAAACAATCTGGGTGTGTCCTGTTGTAACTAACAATTCTAATATTCTTTTGATATTGTCTATTGATATTTGCACCAGAAAACAATCTTAAAAGGATTGAATTTTTAAAAAAATTAATGTGTCATGGTGGTTTTGTCATAGCCTCACATTTAAAACGTGTGAAGTAGTCAAAACTCTTAATGTTTTTATTTACGAAACTGACGCAGTCAAGTCAAAACTGGTGGAAAGAGCGAATTGTACGTGATGGCTTACTCCGTTTTGCAGGGAGCGGCGTTCTTCCGGGCGAATGTCGCGTTCTAGATAAATATAACCACCATAACGACTCACATAAAAGGTGTGTGTGTGTGTGTGTGTGTGTGTGTGTGTGTGTGTGTGTGTGTGTGTGTGTGTGTGTGTGTGTGTGTGTGTGTGTGTGTGTGTGTGTGTGTGTGTGTGTGTGTGTGTGTGTGACAGAATGGCACAGGGTCTATCTTGTGTAGATCTACGTAAGCATGTCCGACTGTGTGTGCCATGGAAATTGATGTCTTTGTTTATGCCTCATGGTGCCTCAAAACATACTATTCACGGCGCGTCCGATTATCGTATGAAAAGTATATTTTTGTTTTGTCATAAGGGAGCCTCAGCCTTTTCAGCATATCAGAGTCCCAGAGTGAGGGTGAAGGTGTCAGATGATGGTGTGTTATGTGTTTTGGGTTGTGTGGGTCTGTGTTATGTTTTTGAAACTATCACCTGGCTATGTGATGTGAACACACCATGTGGCATGTTGTGCAGAGCACAAATACAAAGTGGCCCTTGGGGCTTGTGCTCCTCCTTTCCAAGTTCTTGGCAGGCTTTTATACACCATTTGTTGTGTTTAAGGCTGGGGCATATCATAAATAATCTTAAAACAGGTAGAATCATGCTCCTACCTTCAAATTTTGGTAACTTTGATGGCGAGCTCCCGAGCACCGCATGCACGACATGGCCCGGAATCCCTAGCACCGTTTCTGCATTGCTGTTATGTAATTACAATATTTCTGCTTACCAAGAACTATAAAAATGTATGGGACAAATGTAACAATAATAATGCAATGAAAATTGCTTCTTATCGTGTTTAGGTATGTTTGTGAGATGCACAGGCCAGAATAGTCCAGAACATAGCCTAAACTAGCCTAGCCTAACCTAACCTAACCTAACCTAACCTAACCTAACCTAACCTAACCTAACCTAACCTAACCTAACCTAACCTAACGTAACGTAACCTAACCTAACCTAACCTTACCTAACCTAACCTAACCTAACCTAACCTAACCTAACCTAACCTAACTGAGAATAGACCAGAACCTAAGCTAAGCTAACCTAACCTAACCTATTCTAACCTAACCGTAACCAAACCCAACCTAACCTAACCTAACCTAACCTAACCTAACCTAACTGAGAATAGACCAGAACCTAAGCTAAACTAACCTAACCTAACCTACTAACCTACTAACCTAACCTAACCTAACCTAACCTCTAACCTAACCTAACCTAACCTAACCTCCCCACCCTATATCCCCTTCAACCCAGCATGCCATTGGTGTCCATGTTCCATGCCATATATAGGTACCATGTAGTGAGCTTTTATTTAGCTGCCATGTTCTCATCTTGCTTTACATTCCCCACCCAATCCCCCTGCAGCCCGTCGTCCTGTTGGCGTCAAGGATCAAATTTCATGGATTCTTGTTACCCTGGCCCCATACATTTTTATGGTTCTTGATGCTGCTTGATGCGCGGTAATGTTGTGACCACGCGCGGTAATGGTGTCGCGGCTGCCGTGTGTGTGCGGCGCTCGGGAGCTCGCCATCGTAATTATAAAGAATTTGAAGGTAAGAGCATGAATCTACCTGGTTTGCGATCATTTACGATATGTCCTGCCTTAAACACGACAAATGGTGTACAATGATTTTGTCTAACGTCAGGTAGGAAGGTACACCCTGACCTGCATATGTTTAATATTGACAGTACAAAACTCCTGCGGGCATCATATTCCATAACATGTACATTAAGGGCATGCTATTTCATTTCACTGCCAACTAGAAACTGGGGGCAGCTGTGGCATACTGAACTCAGATTTCATTGCAAATTATTGTGAAGTGCCCCCTCATTAATTAATCTTGAAATTGCCTGTGATGCTGTATATGCATGTGCCACCACTAACACTTCACATTTGAGATCTGCCACTCACTGGCAGACCCCACAGCTTTTTGCACATTTAGGATTTGCAGTATAGTCAAAGTAATAGAATCTCATCATAACCTGTCTTACTTTGCATGCCAGCTTGATTTCATCTGTTGCTACATAGATAAAAGGAGCAATCATGATTCACCTGTGGTAGAGAATTGAAATAGCTGTTTAAGCCAGGCAATATAATCCTGATAAAAGGAGATAACTGCATGCCCCAGTCTTCCTGATATGAGGGCATGTGTGGAAATATGGCACACAGTGATTTGGTGTGCTTTTCAAATATGGCTTGCAATAGTGTTTTTTCTTTTCTTTGGAAAATTTACCTAAGCAATTTTTATAGCTCTGATACAAATGCATCTTCTCAACCTGACATACTGTCTGGGTGCTCCCTCAACTTTGTCTCAAATAGTTTTAAAAATGTCTTGAGCTGTTGATTTGCTCAAAGGAGTCTCACTGAAGGGAATTGCCATTTACCTATCAAAGAATTACCCTGTTTTATTATTTTGACAATATGTATTGATCATAGTTTCTAGCTAACTAGTTTCTAGGTCTAGTTCATAGCTAACATCATTATTTGATTGCAACTGACAGTGCTGTTAGAGGGGTTCCAGGACAGAATTTAATTGTGTTTTTGTTTGTGTATGTATATATGTGTTTCTGTCAGTGCATGTTTCTGTATACTGTGTGTGTCTGTTGTTACATAAAGGGCCCTACTTGACCATTCCATCACATTTTTGAAGATTGGGAACCCTTAAGGCCACATCATGTCACATCTTTTTAGTTTGTTTGAGACCCATGGTAGCGTAATTCTCACAATGAATATAAGGATGAAAGCTTAACTTTTAAGACAGTGTGTTAAATATTAAAAGCACAAAGTTTGTGGTGATGAGCTGATGATGTGTACCTAATTCAGTAATTTTCTTATCATTTTACTAATAAAAATGTTCCCACTCCAATGTGTGAAAGCTTCTGGCAAATTAATTTGTCTACCACTTACAGCAAACTGTGGCTGTGACAATCCTGTTCCACCACTACAGGAAAAGGTGCCCCCTGCCAGAGATAGATCTGTGGCTCCTCAGCCAGATGTCAGATTTAACTGGGGCTGAGCTTCACACCCAGGAAGAAGTGCTTATGAGCAGGTTTGCTTTTTGAAGGTGTGCAAGCAGTTGTAGTGAGAACTGGCAATGATACCTGTAAAGGTACACATCTTAGTGTATCTGCAAAAGTGTATATAACAATGGTTATCATACACCTTTACAGGGCCTCTGTTAGAAAAGGGATCATCTCAATGTCCATTCCACTGGGCTCCTCAATGAACATGCTGGCAGGCATGAATGGAAAGAAAACAAGCAAACATTGACAACTCAAGATAAAGTGTGCCAGATTCAGTGCTGTTGTGTTTTTGTGGAGTGACTGAAGGAGTGTGTTCACCAATGGCTGTGCATGAAGCTTTGTGCCCATTCAGCCCTCTCCTTACCAAGACTGGCTGTGCCTGTGCAGAGTTCTGACCAGTAACCTGTGCACCATAAGGTGACACTTGATCACAAGACTGGCTGTGCCTCTGCGGAGTCCTGACCAGTAACATGCCCACCATAAGGTGACACTTGTCCATGTTAACAACAAGGCCATATCTGTATGAGGGTACTGACAATGCACAGGCACTAGAAACCTTCATGTGTGGGATTTCCTTTGGCCGTCCGCTGCCGTTAGGGCCATGCCCTTAGGGCCATGCCCTTACCCACTGCTCATCATTCCTTATCAGTTGTACCTATCTTTTACCCACCTATGTGCATTTTGCTAGCACTTGTGTTCTTTAGGAAAAATATTGAATCTGATACCGAGACTTGTACTTTTGTTTTCATTATTGCAAGTGTTTTGTTACTGTAGCCAATTTTTATCAAAAGAACCACAAGCAGTAATATCATGATTTTTTGGCAGTCCACCTGACATCACCTTAGCATCCTACCCATGCATGTGCTCATGCTTCCTATTGAGATGTTGCGAATTTTCGAAAATAAATTGAACCTGATTGAACCTGTAAATTGAACCTGTACCCAGCTGTTAACCCATTCCATATGGATAGCGATGGGCTCACCCAATCTGTGCAGGCGTGTTAAAGGCAAGCTGGTGACGAAGACGCGCTTCATCGATATTGATGCGGTGTTTGTGGCTCCTTTCACAAAATGCAACTCTAGTTTGATATTCAGAGACCCTCACAAACACAAACTTGTTAGTTCGTTTTTATGCTTGTATTGGGGGCCTAGTTCGACATTTTGTGGGTCATGGCCCCCCCCCCCCCGCAGATAGATGCGAAGCTCCACCCCAGCGGAACAAGCATGGCGAGAAGTATGGGGACGGCTTTGAACAACCGAAGTGGCGACGTGCGCTCTGGTATTTGCTGTGTGTGGAGCTTCCTACTGAGACATTGAAAGTATTCGCGAGAGGCGTCTGGGGATTGCTATTTCCAAGACTGACAAGACTCATGTCAAGGACACTAGGGGGCCTGTGCGATATTCCCTGCTTTTATTCGCTTCCAGAGCGCGTGGTCACGCATTGCACAATGTTGGGTCTTTCACCATGGTGTCGCCATGGTGTCGTCAACATGACGTTTCCACTCCTGGCTTTGACAGCGCCCATTACCACCGGATTAGCAAGAATCCACGATTTAGATGGAACCTAACTCGCACCTGCCAGGAGGACACTGCCATGAGTGATTGTCTCACTGTGGCCTTTCAGGCTAGCCATGGCAACTCTGGATGACAAGCTGCTGGGTGAGAAGCTGCAGTACTACTGCAGCTCCAGCGAGGACGAGGGCGCCGACAGCGCGGACGAGGGCGCCGGCAGTGGGGACGAGGGCGCGCCGGCCGCGGCCGAGCCCGCCGCCCCACCCCCGCCGGGTGACGCCTGGGCCGGCTCCTCCACCAACGTGAGTCGGCAGCGGGCGGAGGTGGGGGGGGGGGGGGGGGGGGGGCAGGGGCAGGGACATAGGCATGGTCAAAGGCAGGGTCAGATAGGGATGACAGGGAATAGCAGCAGGAAAGGTGACGGGGTCGGAGGGAGGCAGCCACCCCATCCCCAGAAGTTTGCACTGATGTGTGACATCATTTGGAAAGGAACAGATGAAAATAGCTTCCCTCAACTCATTGAATGGTCCTCTGCCACACGCGTCAGACAGAGGTGGTCACGAGGCTTGCCCTAGCATCTACAGTTTGGTCGTGTGCAGGAGGCGTGAAGCTTGAGTGAGTGTTACACATGTATGTGGGGTTGTGAACTGAAATAGCCATCTTGAGGACTTTGCGGTGTTCTTCACAATCCTGTCCTCCTTAAGACCCAAGTCCCCCTATTTTCTGAGCTAGACGCCTGCGAAAATGGGGAAGGTAAATCGGAGAGAGTGTTTCAAAGTCACCTTGGCATTCACGATGTTATAATAGCGTCATTAAAGTCCTGTCATTTCATGAGCCATGCGGTGATCAAGGCAAAAATAAACATGATGTCCGAGGCGTTCATATCAGGCGTTCGTGAGCGCGATTTCCAGATATAACGGCCGCCAATTGACTCTCAATCAATACTGTTCAAGGTACGATGACATCGCGGAACCATGACGCGTTGAGAAGCATTTTTACTGAGCAGATACTTGTGTTGTCTAGAACTGTATTTTCCACTTAAAAAGTATGCCAAAAGTTATAAGTGAGCTTGTTTCATCATATCTGATGCTTGTTTCATTAGCTTCTAACGTGAAACATGTCGTTTAAAACTGGAGTAGCGCTGAGATTGTGAGGAGGAGTGGAACTGCCGTTCCCACTTAAAAAGCATACCAGAAGGTATAAGTGAGCTTGTTTCATCATATCTGGTGCTTGCTTCAATGTCTTCAAACGTGAAACACATCCTTTAAAACTGGAGTGGTGCAGAGGTCAAAGGGCGCGCTCGGGTCTGTGGCGGTTAATGGCATGCAGCAAGAGTGGGTGGACCCCGAGCTGAAGCGGTGCCTGGGTCACATGACTCACTCGTGTCCGAGAAGTTCAGTCGTGTGCAGCAAAAGCGGTGTTCCCGGGGATCCGGTCTGCGGATGATAACGGTTTGTAGATTGCGTGGTCGCTACGGTGTGCATGTCGTGGGGCACGATACATTGGCGGATGAGATCGATTGACTGTGATTATGCGGACCTTAAGTGGGACTGAAGTACCGCACTTGAGCACGCCTCATTTCCAAAGTTCTTGAAAGGCCGCAGTTTTACTGCTAACAGCTGGCCGACAAGCCGACATATGCTCTTATGATCTCGGTAGTGTCTCGGTTTGTAAGCCCATTACTGATGCGTGTGTGGGCGTTTTGTTTGCATTACAGACGGGGCCGAAGGGTGTGATTAAGGACTGGCAACGCTTTAAGCAGTTGGAGGCCGAGAAGAGGGCAGCACAGTCGCTGGAGAAGATGCAGCTGGCCAAAAAGTTGACCATGACGTGCCGGTGCGTACTTTCCGTTGGTGTGTAGCACTCCACAGCTGCGGCGAATGAAACGCAGCTTCTTTTCGTTCCAGTGGCGCAAATTTATCTAGTGATCACGATCCACTATCACGCTTGCACTCGGCGCACGCCATCCGCTTACCGCAGCTGCCGGAACCGCGGCGGGCCGCCGTCCGCCGCCGGCCTGACCGCCGCTGGCCTGGCCACCATCCGGCGCTGGGCTGACGGCCGTCCGCCGCTGGGCTGACGACCGTCCGCCGCTGACCTGACCGCCGTCCGCCGCTAGCTTGACCGCTGTCCACCACCGCAGGTCACACTTGGAGGATGACCGGGAGAAGCGGGAGCAGCAGCAGCTGGAGGAGGAGCTCGGCATGCTGGAGGACGACGAGGTGCTGCGCGAGTTCATCCAGCGCCGCATGCAGGAGATGGCCGCGGTCCGGCAGCACGGGTGAGGCGCGAGCCGGGCCGCCCGGTCCGGGGTCTCTCCACCCTCTGGCCAGTGGTGGGGAGGGGAGGCCAAAGGGGCACGCATGTGGGGCACGCATAGCTCCGCGGTAAGACGGACGCATGGACGGGCGAGCGCATGAACATGTGGGAACCGGGCGAAGGGAACGAACTTGCATGCCTCATATGAGAATGATGGAGGCTTTGCATAAAGAGCTGGGGTATATTGTGGGCATTGTGTTGGGGAAACTTTCGCACGAAAGGCTCACTGATTGGTACCAGAGATTGGACGGAAATCACCTGCCGCATCCGCCGGAGCTAGGCTACAACTCACCAACTTGCCTTTGATATTGTCTCGTGCCCGTTTCTGTCAGCTTTTCACTTTTTAAGGGAATATCCCATCTATGTTGTACTTTTCACTAATGTGACATCAAACGTGCATGATTTGATCAGTAATACCAGTTTTCTCAAAATTCTCTTGAATAGCTCAGAATTGCGATTTAAAGTAGCCGACCCTGCGGCAGAAATCTCATTTGACTCCTTGCTTACCACTATGAAAGTGATGCATTTTATTCGCCTTGCTTTTTCCAATCTGTGTGTTCTGTAATGTTTGGAAAACTGATGTGTTAAAATGTTCATGTAATAAGTGCTACAAAAACTTGCAACACTCTGTTGAGAGAAAATATATGCGAACATGCAGCTAGTATCCTGCGAATTCAAGGAAACTTGATACTGTGACTTTGATTTTTCCCCTACGCGTACCACAGTGGCTCTTTTCGAGGCGCACTTGGGTTTTGGAAAAAGGAGTATCATATGACCCATGTGGCACACTGGCTTAAGCTTCAACCAGTATGCTCCTCGGTAACAGGCCCGTGCCCGCTGGGCCAATTACACACCTCCTTTGTTCGCACCAGTAGAGGTGCGCACGGTTATTGTCGTGGCGACGGTGGTCACGGCTGCAGAGATGGAGCGTAGTAGCCCTCGCTAGTGCTGTCACAAGGCGTGAACAGCGCAAGTTAGCTAGAACATAGTTGGAATTTATATCCTTACTATGTCTTGATGGTTCTGTAGCGGCTCTGCACATTGCTATTACTAGACGTAACTAGTCCTGAAGTTTCATTAGCGTATGTTTTTCAAATATGCCCCGAAGGTGGAACACTCGCTTTGATATAGTTACGTACTAGTATTTTGGGGATTTTGACAGTTTTTTAAGTTGACATGTTCGGTATCGGAGTGTAGTGTGCACACTGCTTGGCGCCTTGCTTTCAGGTTGCCCCACCGCCCAGGTGTCTTTGCCAAGCGTCGTCTTAATTTGGTACGGCCACTGAGCAGGGTATTTTGGTGGAATCTTAAACCGCGGCTTTAACGTGGTTCAAATGTCGGCTGGGGGCGTACGAGCTTACGTGGTGATGGTCAAATCTCCGAGATCTGCCACTCATTGAAGGGAGGCCCGAGGGACCTGTAGGACGGGTTTTAGAGCTTTGTGCCCGTGCCCACAGCCCCAAGTTCGGGCACCTGATCGCGCTGGACTCCGCGGAACACTTCCTTGACGCCGTCGACCAGGAGGAGAAGGACGTGATCGTGATCGTCCACGTCTATGACGAGGTTCGCAGCAGTCTGACACACACACGCACGGACGCATGCACGCACGCACGCACGCACGCACGCACGCACGCACGCACGCACGCACGCACGCACGCACGCACGCACGCACACGAATCGCGGAACTCTACTGGAGGATTTTGATTTGAGGCTCCAGGGCACACACTTTGTGCTAACGATTTTTCTTGATTACTGATTGCATGCTGACGTCAGCCCCGTGTCGAGTCGGGGTTTTCGGAATAGCAATATCCAACCATCAGTATCATATACATCTTATGACAACACTCCAAAGAAAGCCCTGCAACGCACCATTCAAGTCGACAGCACGTCGTGAGGTCCCAAGGGACGACATCAAACACATTTTCGCTTAACCCAGGGCGCACCGTAACCGTGGACCGCAGCACGCTGTGCCTGTGTAAAGCCACTGTCGCGCCCATGTGACGTGGAGCGCCGCGTCGCGTGCCACCCCTGACGCCGTCTCCCCGTCGTCGGCAGCGCACGCCCAGCTGCTGCACGATGAACGCCTGCCTGGCCACCGTCAGCCAGCAGTACCCGGGCTACAAGTTCTGCAAGCTGCGTGCCAGCACGGCCGGCGTCAGCAGACGCTTCGTGAGTCAGCTGGCGGCGGGTGCCGCGGCCGATCAGTCGGGGTCGGACGCGGCCACCGTCACCGGCGCCAGCGCTCGACGCTCCAGCCAGACGCTGCCGTCACCGGCGCCAGCGCTCGACGCTCCAGCCAGACGCCGCCGTCACTGGCGCCAGCGCTCGACGTTCCAGCCAGACGCTGCCGTCACCGGCGGAGTCTGGCTGGAGCGCTCACAGATCGCGTTCCGGGTGTTCGTGTCGGCCGCGTCTCTCCGAGTATGGGCTTTAATTTTGCTCGAGTTAATGCGGTGCGCGCGGCTGCTCTGCACGTGGTGGGGCGCGGGCGACTACAATGGCCAGGTGATTGTCGGCGGTCGCGGCTGTGTTCGTCGAACGCGGATACAGCTGCGCGCTGCCTCGCTCGTTCGTGGTAAAAGACTGGACATCTGCCGAGCGTGGAGTGCCGTGCGGAAGCCATAGAACGGACCGTCACGGCACGGAACTCCCGGGCCTGTAAAAGCGTAGTCATGACTGCCGTTAGCCGCTGGAACGCTCTCCGTTGTGCCTGCCTTCCACCGGTAGGACTGACGGTGGATCGTGAGTCCTCGAGGCACTCCTATCCCCTCCTCAGTGTCTTTTTCTATCCGCATTTCGTCCCTCAGCATGCGACGCATTTGCGACATGTTTCCTCCATTTTCTCAAGGAAGACACGTTTGACGTTAATTGGGAGGTGGGAGGGGGTAGGGAAACTTTGAAGCCGAAGTTTGTTGTGGTCGCTTCTTGGACTGTCCAGGTCGCTCGGCGCCCATTAAGAGCACCATAGTTGGCCCGCCACCCCCGCCATGTCAGCGCCGGACTCTGACGACACCGTCCTCATCCCGCCACCCCTGCCGTGTCAGCGCCGGACTCTGACGATACCGTCGTCATCCCGCCACCCCTGCCGTGTCAGCGCCGGACCCTGACGACACCGCCCTCATCCCGCCACTCCTGCCGTGTCAGCGCCGGACCCTGACGACACCGCCCTCGTCCCGCCACCCCTGCCGTGTCAGCGCCGGACTCTGACGACACCGCCTTCCAACCGCTCACTCGGCCGTCGCCCGTCCCCCAGAGTGACTCGGGCGTGCCAGCACTGATCGCCTACAAGGCCGGAGCCGTGATCGGCAACTTCGTCCGCATGGAGGACGAGCTGGGTGACGACTTTTGCGCCGGCGACGTGGAGAACTTCCTCATCGAGTGAGTGGCTTCGTTGCTGCCTCTAGGAGAGGGAAGGTGGTGCGAGGGCGCCCAGGCGCCGCGTGAGCCTTGAACGCCGCCCAGGAATGGACTCCGTGGAATTTGGCTGGAAGGAGCCAATTCAATGGGGGTCGTGGTGAATGATATTCCCCGAAGTGTTTTGATGTGCATCGAATATGACACATTCCGGTCACACATGATGAGTGTTAAGAACGGCGGCCAGGGATTCCGAACCACAACTGTGTTATTGATGGTCCAAGGTTGCCAAACGTTAGCTATCTTTGAAAGCAACTTGAATCTTATGCAACCTCGAGCAGGCGGCTCGATTTACCGATCGTTCTGAATCTGGAATGTTTAACATTTAGCCAGGAAGATGCTTGATCACGGCCCAGGACACGGGAGTAACTTTGTCTATGGCCACGGGCATGGGAGTGTGTACGAAGGTGACTGGCTCTGGTCTCGCTGACCGGTGACTGTAATGGTAACCTTGACCGTGACCGTGACCGTAACCGTGCGTGACCAATGTCTTGATCTTCACCGTGACCGTGATCGTGATCGTGATCGTGATCGTGATCGTGATCGTGATCGTGATCGTGACCGTGACCTTGACCGTGACCGTGCCCGTGCCCGTGCCTCCTTCCAGGCACGGGCTGCTGCAGGACCGCTCCTGCGCGCCAGCCTGTATCCGGAGTAAGGCGACCGATAGCGACGACAGCGACTAGCGGCCGGTCCACGCCCCAGGGCCGGACAGGGGGGACGCACTGCGGCCGACCCCGGGTCACGTGACGCGTCCTAACGCCAGGGAGTGCGGTCACGTGGCCGGGCCGGGTGGAGGTGGCCACAAGACTGAAGCCGCGGCGGGCCGGTCGAGGGAACTGTCGCTTACCCACCGCGTAGCTCTCACGTGGCTTTACGCCAGAGGCACATGGACACTTGGCCTGTCCTTGTGGTGTGAGCGGTGCGAACTCTCCGTGCTCCGACGCGAGAGTGCATTAATGCCCTCGTCGCGCGACGACGCAGCGCGACGCGGCAGGAGGTCACGGCCTCCGCGGTGATCTCAATGTGTCCGTCTCCCGGAAGCACGCCACGCCCATTCCCGGAGCGGGCTGAGGTGGTGACGCCTACGTGCCGACAGCTCCGCCGCCGCGAGGTCGTGTATCATTCAGGTGTCGACCCGCGCTGAATGAGCCGCGATAGGGAAGCTATTTGTAACCCGTAGTGAGAGGAACAGACGGGCGGCCGGCACTGAGAACGGCAGGCGCCGATAAGTGCGGCCAGTTTCTTTGGAAGGCAGGAGGTTGTGGCCTGTTCCCCGGATCTCTCATTATGGATGGTTTTGACGCATTCTGCGCTGCGCAGTGCTGAAAGGCTTGAGCTTCGCTTGATGTAGACAGTGACGTTTTTCATCAGCTCAGGCAAGCCTGGTTGGAACAGGTGTAGAACAATCTTGGTACACTATTGTTTACGATCTTGAAGACCGTAAGAATCCTCGTACTTTACGTTATCTAGTCTGCATATGACGTGATGTGTTTGTGAGGTAGGTGTTGTGCTTCTCCCATATTTGAAGAATTGTGCTGTCTGTCGGATTTCGTGAATTTTTTTGATGACTTAATACAATACTTCGTTGGACTGATCCGTCAAATAGTGTTGGGGCGTACAAGTGGATTTAAGTGGTTGATTGACGTATTTTGCTTCGCCCTGGCCACACCCGCAAATACTAGAAAATACACGGCGTGGCAATGACTTCAGCTGTCGACTTTTATAATTGCGATTTTTTCAGAAAAGGGCTCTGAGCTCATAAAGACCGCGCAAGTCTCTGTTGGCACGGATGTGCAAGTTTGATATCACGAAGGTGCCCTCCTCAACTGGCAACTCCGATCGCGGCCCTCCCACGGGATCTTTCACAAGCAGCAACGTTCTAATGTCCGCTCGCGATGGCGGCCTGTAATCTCCCCTCCGCGTCTCCCGGGTCTCCCGCGCCCCTCTCCCCCGCGGCCGCCGCCTGGCGGTGATCTCACCGGGCCGCCCCTCCGCTCGTGAATCACAGCCGTCGCCGCCGACGCGTCGCCGCCGATTGCGTCAGACGGCGGCGGCCCGTGCGCGCGCGCCGCCGCCGCTCGTTCCGGCAGCTCTGAGTGCTGCCCGGTCGTGCGGGCGCGCCGTTCAGCAGGCGGCGTGGGCGCCGCACCGGCCGCTGCCCTATCGAGATCGGGTCGAGCGAGCGGCCGGATGGCCCGGGGAAACTTTAAAGCCGATCGCTTTTGTGCCGCTCTGTCTCCCCGGGGAATCGGACGACCTTAGGCCGGGTTTGGAGGCCGGTGGCGTCGTAGTATGGCTGCAGGCCGCTGAATGGATGCAGGCGTTCAAGCGTCGGAGCGTGGGATCGCGCTCTTTCCCGGACAGGCGTAGAAGCGGCCTAATAGGATATGGCTCACCCATTTCGGTGGAAGTTTATTAATAGTAAAACCGACGACGATGCATGGAAACTTGGAGCGAGAATATCACTCGACCACTTTTGGGGGCGTAACCCACGCCCTGCGTACTCGCTCTGCTGTGGAATGCCCAGCTTAGCTTCAGATTGCTTCCAGCGTTGACAATTGCAGTGGAATTACTTTTGAGTTAATGGCAGAGAGAAATCGCATGGCAGTAACATGCATTAATGAACGCTAAGAGCAGGTGCTGATATTACACTGATGCCATCCCCAATACGGGCATTCCACTCGCAACTCTGATAAGACACGTTATTTTTGTACAGCATCATCGTGCCTGATCTCAGACACGCGTGTTTGCGTCGGTAGTTGCTCGGTACCATGTTGATTGTTCATCAGGCAAATTTATTGCGGAAAACTTTTGCATTCCATCGACCGAATTGTGGCCGCCAAGTTCAAGCGACCCACGTTCCTCGAACCAGTCTGGGATTCAGTGAGTCAGACGTCTGTGATGTGAGGGGCGCCTGCGATCCTATCCGAATAATCCGCGTATCGTCTCATTCCGGACGGGGATGCCCCGTTTCTTCTCGCCCGTTCTGGACGGGGATGCCCCGTTTCTTGCCGACCGTCTTGCCGTCGGTACAGAACGATCGACGCCACGGCTTTTTTGGCAACAACAGACACCAGCGTCTCGGTCAAGGGCGCAGACGGAGCACAAAAACCGTCCAACGACGTCCCGTCCGGCGTCGCGGGCGGGCTGCCGGCCGTCTTGACACGACGCGGAGAAGATCGACCCGGCTGGCCGATCCCGCCGATCGCGCCATTGATTTGCGTGAAGGTCAAACGCGGAGGGCGACGACCAGAACTGACTGCAGGACGGGAGATGCAAATAACTGATCGGTTCCATCATGGATTGCCCGGGAGCGCTGGCGTTCGCCCAGTCAGCAAGCGCTTCTGGCCGAAAGCTCTCGGAGTCGACTGGTCGTTTGTCATGCCTTATGCTAGGCTCGTTAAATCTCTGTCAACAATTTCGTCAACAGTGTCAACAAGCTGACGTCGCAGGCATCCCTTGCCGAGCGTTTGCTACGACGCGTGCAAGGTTCGGGACCACGACTCCCAATCTCTGCTAGCTCATGCATCAGCCAGCTCGGTGAAAATCAGCCAGCCATCAGCCAGCCCCGTGAAAGCCGTGTACACACCCGCTCGGTCCGCGTGAGCCGCCCGCTCCTCCTGACCCCACCCAACGTCCATCGCTCAGCTGATCGGTGACGTCACGCGGTTCCCCGGGTGCGGCGGTCCGTTCACCTGCTGCGAATAACCGGGCTCCGCCACGGCGCCGGCGCCGTCAATTAGCGTCATCGCCAAATAAACGCCGGCAAAACAGTCGATGTTGACTCAGTGGCCGTCATCTCGGCGGGCCTGCCAACTAGGCTACCCGGGCGTCGGCGACGGCGGCGGCGGTGGCGGCGGCGGCGGCGGCGGCGGCGGCGTCCGTCGGCGGCGGCGGCCAGTGAGCGCCGCGCCTCGGGGCCGACGGCATGCAGGTGGTGCGCTGGACGCTGGTGTGGCTGGCGGTGGCGGCGCTGGCCGACGCGGCCGCCGTCGTGCGGCAAAGCGACGGCGCCTCACACCGCATGCGCCGCCTGATGATGCTGCGCCGGATGCGCCAGAGGATGCTCCAGCGGCGGCTGGAGCAGGCGTCGGAGCCGATGACGGAGACGGAGCCGACGCCCGAGCCGACGGTGGAGCCGTCGCTGGAGCCGACAGTGGAGCCGTCGCTGGAGCCGTCGACAGTGGCGCCGTTTGATGGTTCAGGTGAGAGCACCACTGCGCTGCCCGCGTCGTCGTCGCCGCTGCCGCCGCCGTCGCCGCCTCCGGCAGTGGAGCGGCGGCTAAGCGCGGAGGTGGCCGCGAGTTCTGCACGGCAGCGTACTCGTCTGGCCACGGCCGGAAACGTGACGTACTTGGTGCGGCAGTGGGTGGACCCAGAGGCGACGACGACGACGACGGCGGCGCCGACGGCGGCCACGCCGCCACCGCTCGAGGGCGAGCTGCGGCTGAGCGGCGGCCGCGGCTCGTACGAGGGCAATATCGAGATCTTCCACGCGGGCAGTTGGGGCCACATCTGCGACGACGAGTGGGACATGCCGGAGGCCGAGATTGCATGTCGCCAGCTGGGCTTCCAGTCGGCGCAGAAGCCGACGCACGACGGCTTCTTCGGCCGCCCGGCCGGCGACGTTACCTTCTGGATGGACAACATGTACTGCCTGGGCAACGAGCGCAGCCTGTCGGAGTGTCGGTTCGACGGCTGGGCGCAGCACGACTGCATGCCGAGCGAGCTGGCCGGCATCAGCTGTCGCGGCCGTCGCCTCGAGGACGCCAAGGCGACGGAGAAGCCCACCGAGGCGCCGCCGCCGCCCGAGGTGCCCAAGACGAGTCTGTGGCTGTCGACGCGCGGAAAGCTGAAGGCGAGGCTGCGCGGCGGCCGCTTGCCGACCGAGGGCCGCCTGGAGCTGAAGGTGGGCGCCGCCGACTGGGGCGTCGTCTGCGGCGACGGCTGGAGCCTGCTGCCGGCCAACATCGTCTGCCGCACGCTCGGCTTCGGCTTCGCGGCGGCGTCGCTACAGACCGGCTTCTTCGGCGGTAACGGCACGGCCAAGGTGATGTCGGGGCTCGAGTGCGTGGGCAACGAGGACTCGCTGATGGACTGTCGCCACGACGAGGTGATGTTCTGCCCGGGCGACCAGGCCACCAACATCGCCAGCGTCGTGTGCGAGGAGGAGATGGCCGACCTGCTGCCCGACCACGAGGCCATGATGCAGTCCGCCTACCTGGAGGACCGCCAGCTGTTCTACCTGCAGTGCGCCATGGAGGAGAACTGCCTGGCGCCGTCCGCCTACCGTATCCGGAAGGAAAACGCTGACTGGCACGTGATGCCGCGCCGTCTGCTCCGCTTCACCACCAAGGTGATGAACATCGGCACGGCCCCCTTCCGGCCGTTCCTGCCCAAGCACGCCTGGGAGTGGCACGCCTGCCACATGCACTACCACAGCATGGAGGTATTCTCGACGTACGAGGTGACGGACAGCGCCGGCCGGCGCGTGGCCGAGGGCCACAAGGCCTCCTTCTGCTTGGAGGACTCGCTCTGCTCGCAGGGCGTCGAGCCCGGCTTCAGCTGCGCCAACTTCGGGGACCAGGGCATCAGCGTGGGCTGCGCCGACAGCTACGCGCACAACATCGACTGCCAGTGGCTGGACGTGACCGACATCGACCCGGGTCACTACCAGCTGCGCGTCGTCATCAACGGCGAGTACAAGGTGGGCGAGCAGACCTGGGAGAACAACGCCGTCACGTGCGACTTCCACTACGCGGCCACGGCCGGCACCGTCAACAACTGTCACCTGGGCCGGCCCTGACCGCGGCGGCACGGCGCTGCGCCGCAGTAGGAGCTCACAGCGCAGGACTCGCTCCGCCCGCTGCCGGCGCCGGCGGGTCTCGGCCGACGCTCCCTGCGCGCCATCGTCGTCGTTCTGGTCTGCGACACCAGGTGGCAGAGCGGACGGTGGAGGGCTGCAGTGCGTTGACGTGCGAGGAGGAGGTGTAGCGTGCTGGCCTCGCACGCGGTGGATGTCGGGAAGCGCGCGAGTGAGCGGCCGTCTCTCATCCCTATGGGATTTCTGTACGGAGGGCGTTTCGTTTTGAGAGACTGCTGGACCGAGTAGCCCCCCAGCCGAGTAGAACTGGCAAAGCGTTTATCCCGATGTGACCTGGACACTGTTGCTCTTGTGCCGGTAGCTTGACAGCTACGAGGAGTTTGCCGATAGGTATTCGTCTGCCATAAGATTGTGGTTAACGGTAGGAAATGGTGATCTTTTGCACATAAGTGAAAAGTGACTTCATCCCTATTTTCGGTGAACCCACTATTTTGCATGGATGTTCTTTCAATGCCGTTTAGATCCGATGTCTCAATAAACAACGAAGCAGGCCTGGAGTGGTGGTGACCGTGGTTTCTCCGATCTCAGCAGATCCGCCGCTGATGATGATATTTGGTGATGAGGGAACATCGATCGCGTAGCCATTTTGCGCTCTCTCGGAAACAATAAACTCTATCTCTTAACCCAGTCCGTGAGAAGTATTCCTTGCCGGGCTGTGATTGGTGATGAAGACGTGCATCGCTTCGTCATATTTTATTCTCCTTCCTTGTAACCATGATCAGCGAGCAGTAAAGTCATGAGTACATAGCACAAAGCACGGAAGTTCATATACACAATGTAACAAAACATGTGCAACGGCATACTCAATGCGGTCAAACCCAACCCTCTTAACACGCGTTCGGGTGGAAGTCAGTTTGACCCGCTGAAAGTTGTTCCAGAGTAATGCCCGAAAGGTGTGGTTTAGCCGCACCAAACTTTACATAGTTGTAGGGATTGAGAAGCGGCTCTTTTTGACATCTAAAATTAGATTCACCATGTGAGGTCGCTAATCTACTGCAGATCAAAGTCAGGCAGTGGCTGTCAGCGAAGGCAATTTCAAGGAATCGTTCAATCTGATGCGACAACGGAGCACTAGGTGAAACCACAATCTCTGAGATAGGTTACATATCCTAGGCAATGCAATAATATAACTTAGGATTACGGCAAATCGTATTGGCCTTGAGCGAGGCATGAAAGTCAAATCGAGCCAAAATCAACCTGCTTTCATTCTAAAGTTAGATGTGAGGAGAACCTTCTAATGCCCATGTTAAATTTATGAATGGCGGGGACCACAGCATACATCGTCCATGGACTCTTCAAGGTAGGAGTAGGCCACTGACTTAAAATAACCCTGGTCAACACGCTGTTTTTCGGAACATACCGCCTAGCGCAATCCTTGACGCTTATTCAAATGCAAACTTGGGAACAATCTCGTAGGATTTTGGTCACCATAAACTTATAAGCTCAAAAGGCCATTGACCTAAAATGACCAACAATGACCTCTTCCTTACAACAAGGATGTAGGTCAAAGGCGACTGCGGCAGGATGTCTGAGAGCACTTTGCACACCAATCTTAAGTTTTACCTTGTTTGACCTTTTTGACCCGATGGCAAAGACTTGAAATCTCAAATTTTGACGTAAGTGAATTCACATACAGACTAATTCATCCTGTGCTTTTTCCCAGCTTGCTTAGTTTTTGAGACCTTAGGGGTCAAATTGACTGCACCCGGGCGTTTGGTATTCAACTGGTCACTCGGACGCGTGTTAAAGCCAGCAATGTGCGGTGCGCACTTCGCTGACTCCCAAACCACCACTGACACATCAGCAGCCGTGCCGTACTCCCAGCGCCACACGCCGTTACGATCTCATCAGCAACGCCCTCGTGGCGAGCGTGACTATGAGCGTAGCCATTGCCACCATCGCGCCGTTTGCCGAGCGCGCCATCCTCGCTGCGGCCGACGGGCCTTCTATGGAGTCGTCTGTCGCCTCCTCCAGGCGAGCGTGCAGCCGCCAGCGCTCGGCCCCCGGCGGCGGGAAGAGGGCGCTGGCGTCGGCGTCGGCGCGGTCCGACCGGAGACACGCCAGAGGACAGGGCCGCCGCCAGTGACCAAGGCAGACCTCGCGGCCGCGTCGCGTCACGGCCAGCCTAGCGGAGCCGAACTCGCCAACCTGCACGAGCAGCGGCGGCTGCGCGCCCCGGCCGCGTAGGTCGAGCGCGCCGCTCGGACCGGCGGTGCACCGACTGGCGGCGCCCGGAGTCTCGGTCGTGTTGCACATCGACCAGAAGAGACGCGCGGACGGCAGCGCCTTGCCCTCCTCGTCCTCCTGACTGTCCTCGTCCGCCGATCTCTCCGCAGCCTCGTGCGGCTCGTGCTTGCACTGGACGCGCCGGCAGAACGGCACGCCGCGCCACGTGCCGTTCAGACACGTGGCGCTCGCGCGCGGCAGCCGCACGTCAAACGCGAAGCCCGCACGACAGGCGTAGCGCGCGGTGTGCGGCGCGCTGCCGGGCGCCACGACGTCAAGCAGACGCGCGTCGGGCACCTCCGGCGGTGGCGGGCAGGCGACAGCGGCCGTGCAGGCCGGGCCCTCGTAACCCGACCGACACAGGCAGGTGAACGTCTTGTCGCCGACCGGCAGGCAGGCTCCGCCGTTCTGGCACGGCTGGCCGTCGCAGGGGTGCGACGCGTCGTCGCAAGGCCCCTCCACCACCTGCACGCTGTCGAGGAGGAGCTCGTCGTCGGGCGTGTGGAGGCGAGCGTGGACCTGAAGACGGTGGGAGCCCGGCGGCACGGGGCTAGTGACGCGCGACCAGTAGCGCGCCGCGGAGAACATGGTCCGCATCACGGCCTGTGACGAGTTGGCGCTGTTCTCGCTGACGAGTGAGAAGCTGACGCCGAAGAACGCCAACGTCCGCATCTCGTAGAAGAGTGATATGCAGCTGTTGGAACTTGCCGTGAACACCGGCGACGTGACCACGGCCGCCTTGCCCTGCGCCGACGTCAGCTGTGCGTAGAAGCTGCCGGGGAACGCGCCGCCAGCGGCCATGAACGTATTATGCTCCGCCGCCGTGTACAGCTTCTGTGCCAGACGGCCGCCGGCGGACACGCGGTAGCCGCAGGCGCCCGGCAGCTCGAAGTCGCAGTCGGCGGCGGCCAGCGCGGCCGGCCCGGTCGTGCCGTCCTCGCAGGTTACGTTGACGAGCGCGCTGTGGTGGGCGCCAGGTGCGTGAAACTGCCAGCAGCCGAGCGCCTGGTCGGGCGAGCGCGCTTCGTCGACGACGTACAGGAGCCGAGAGCTGCTGAAGTCGACGCGCTGCGACGGCGGGCCGATGATCCAAAGCGGGAGCGGGCTGCTCTGCCCGGTCACCAGGTAGTCGAAGTAGAGGTAGGTGGCGTGCCGGACGTGCCGGTACACCGGCCGGCCGACGTGCACGGCGTTGGTGAGTCTGAACTCGCCGAGGCGCGGCCCCGTGCCGCCGCCGCCCGCCGACGGGACGCCCGCGGCTGGGAAGGGCGGTTCCCCCTCCTCCGACGGTGGCGCGTCGCCCACGACCGGGCCGTCCCCAGGGAACGGCGGTTCGTCGGCAAAGAATGACGCCTCGCCCGCGGAGAAGGCAAGCTCGTCCGTGGGGAGCGAGCTCACGTCCGCGAGGAACGGCCACGATGCATTGGCGCCGAGAAGGCGGCCGGTCATCACCGTGGGCTCAATGTCCGGCTCGGCGTTGACAGGCATGCCGCGCACGCGCAGCCGTCCGGCCGTGCACGGCCGCCAGGCCTGGCCGACACACGTGGCGCTCAGCGTGCTCCGACAGCTGTCGCTCGCGTTTGCCCTCGGGTGCGCCACGCGCCGCGAGCGCCAGCCGTCGGCGGTCCACACCTGCCAGCCGAGCGCCCAGGGCGGCTCGTCGCCGGCGGCGCCGAGCGAGCGGATAAAGGACCGCGGCGCCGTGGCGTCGCCATCGACGACCGCGCCGGCCGGCGGCAGGCCAGACGAATTGAGCGCCGCAGGGTCGTCAGCGGCGACGTACCAGACGGGTGCGCCGGCGGCCGGGCGGTACCGCCGCAGCGAGAGGTCGCCCCGCTCGTGCCGGTAGGTGGTGACAGCCCCGGCGGCGTCGCGGCTCGCGGTGAAGAGGCCGGTGAAGCGGGCGCGGTCGGCCAGGTCGTCGCCGAGCGAGCCGAGGAACACTCGGCCTGTGGCGCACGTCGGCTGCGCGGCTGCAGGTGGAACAGGGTGCGTTATTAGGTGGCATTCGTCACGCGCCCTCGAACAAAAACTCGAGGCAGCATGCACCGTGCACTGCGTCTTTGTGATGCATGCCCCAAGGACGGGAGGCCAGAGCGCCCACCGAGGCATGCAAATGCGCGGTGAATGACGCCGTAAGACGTCTTGGCTGCCGTCGCGACGACGGTGTCATCAAAATATTCGCCCCATATGCGGCATTCGGGCCACGTCTCTCGGCTTGTGTGCGCGGCCAGTCGTGCCATGTACATCTACATGCTCTAACACTATGAGATGGGTAGACACACGCACCAAATCACTGCGCAGTAAAGTCTAAGAACCTCCCAATATTCTCCTCCTTTTTAAGATGGTGACGGAGACCCTTTGATGTTTCCGTCCAAAAAGCACATATTTAGCATACACACTCAAATGGTGAGCATTGTACCTTACACATCGTTCTTTGCGGATTGCATCCAATAACGGATCATTGGTCACTGTACGGATTTGATCGGGAGATACAGGCACGCCTGCAGAGGTAGGATATTTCCTTTATAATTTGTTTAAAAGCAATTGAACATATCAGATTGCATGGTAAAATTTATTGAGTTGACACACGTATGGAAAGCTTTGTAATTCGCAGACGGTGGCTTCGACTAGCCATTGAAAGAAGGTTTTTCTTGCGACGCGAATCATATTACATACGTGTACTGTATCATTATGCTACATTACTGGTTCTATTTTCATTCTGCAAAAATACCATGTTTGGAATTATGTGCCCGAAGACAAAGGCGGAAGGTCGGAAGCTGTGAAGGCATTTAGCCTTTGCTTGTTTTTTTTTCATTGCTGATGGAGCTTCCCCGTGCCAGCAACACAACGGTTCGGCTGCCACTGCCGACACCCTGTGTTTGTATGCCGGCAGCCTCGTCGCGCGGTGAAACGTCACGAACTGATAAACATGTTTGTCGTCTTCCCTCACACCTTGCTAGAGTAACATCCGCACAGACGACCTGAACTGTGGGGGCTGATGGGATGACGGGTCTCGACCGCTTGCTACCAAGCCACGGTCTTCATCCGATTTTCACCGAAGCAAAAACAGCACAAAGCTCACTGCCTCACGTGACCCCACACTCGCCTGCGCCGCCGCCGCTGCATACTCACGCTGCACGACGAACTGCGCCGCAGCCGGCCGGGCGAGGTCAGACAGGAGGAGGGCGGCCAGCGCAGCCGCGGTCAGCAGGGTGGCGTCACGTGCCCGGCTCATCGTCACCGGCCGGCCTGCCGCTCCGCTCCCTCGCGCAGGTCACAGTTGACTGTCGGCCCAGCGCCGCCGGCCCGGCCGGGGTTGGCCCGGCCGGGGTTCATGCCCTCCCCCCCCCCCCCCTATGCCCGCTCCCGGACCAGTGCCTGGCATTGGATGGAGCGGGGGTGGGGGGAGGGGAAGGAGTGTGAGGCGCGTTGCGTGAGAATTGACGTTCAAGCTAGCGGTAGGGATTTTATCTGCGCGGGTGGATTTCCTCCGTTAATTCGTATGCTTCCTCGTGCAATCAAAGCTGATGTAGTGGCTCCACCCTTCCCCCGTAAGAACGTCGTGCACTCCATGCCTGTGATGTTATGGAGCCCGGCTGACGTTGTCAGCTGATTGTGTTTTGTTCGCGGACAGTCTTAGTAAGTTAGTTCGGTCGACGGGGGCGGCCTGTTTCCCTTGGCGAGCATAGCGTGATGTCTTAAATGTTGGACGTTGGTCAATACGACCGTCGGGGCATATGGCTCGACTTTACATCCGCGCGCATCCCGGCGAGGAGTGAACATGGCGCGGTCGGCCGGCGGTCTACGACAAAAATACCTGCGAGAACGCGGTAGGACGAAAAGCGGGACGCGGCCGGCATTGACCGGCGACAAGGATGACAGCCGCCAGTCGTTCCTTGTCGCGCAAAAGTACGAATTTCAAGTGTGATACTCGATATTCGTAACTACAATCACATTGCGTTGTCGCTGCACTGCTCACCGCTGTCGCCCCAAAGACAGTGCGCGACTCTGGACACGACGGTACCTGCTTACACCACACCGGGGGTGCCGGAAGTGTAGTGGTTAACACGTCTGCGTTATCCGCCGCACGTCTGGGGAACCAGAGGTGCGGGGTTCGCTTCCCCGCGGTGCCCGCCCTTTCTGCCAGGGTGAGAGGCAGACCACGCCATACAGCCTCAGCGTCTGGCGCGTCATGCAGCCTCGATGACACACACACACACACACACACACACACACACACACACACACACACACACACACACACACACACACACACACACACACACACACACACACACACACACACACACACACACACACAAAGAGCACACCGCGCTGTTCTGCTGGTGAAGTCTCAGTAGCGCGGTCGACACCGCGTTAGCATCACATGCGAAATCGAATCAGGGGCGGGGACTACCGTTTTTCTGTTTTTAGAGCGTTTCCGCCGACAGCACTCTACATCGGACGAGTGGGACTTTGCTGCTGCGATCGCGGGCCTCACTACGATATTATGAGAGCAGGCCAGCACAGCCGGTCAACGCGAGCAGCGGCCGGCAGGTGTGGTCGCCCAGGTGCCGCTGAATACGCCGAGGGGCGCGCCCGCTGACGACATCGTAATCCCCTCAGACGCTGCAGCCGGCTGACCTCGTCTGCTGTCATCGACGACACCCGCACCTCGACCGACGCCCACCGCGAGCCTCGAAGAACTTCGACCTGGTGAAAAAGGCACCGCGATACCGCTTGCTCTCGGACTTGATCACCCTGTCTTTTGCGGAGCAGCGTACCGCACTCCTGGCTCTTCTGGAGGACGAGTCGGCGCCACTTCTCAGAAGCGTCGTGCGCTACTCCTCAGCCTCGAGGACAACGCGCCGGTGGACGATCTGCCAGACCAGACAGAGTGACATCTTCGAAAGCCAGAGGAGCGTGGCCTTCGACAGGAAGGAATTCCACTCGAGGCAACAAGCAGATGATGAGCCGTCTGGTCAATAAACACTGGCTCTGCAGGAGCTTGCTGAGTGCTGTGATTGATTCACCCAGTGCTTGACAACCGGCTTAGGGACAAAAGCGTCACAGGCGGTCGTTGTGAGGATACGGTTTGCTTGTTTCTCGCTGAAGCGACGCCGACGCTGTAGAAGACGGTCGACATCTGCCGAGCGAAGGAGGCGTCGGAGACGAGAGCCCTACATAGCTCAGAAGCACCCCGTGGAAACACTCGCACTTCGTGTTCGCGTATTGGCGTGGTTAGACTCAGGACAGCCGAGACAGACGAGATCGCCAGGATAGCCGAGACAGACGAGATCACCATGATAGAGGAGACAGACGATATCTCGGAACAACTGGGACAGGCGAGATCATCAGGACAACCGAGACGAGCGAGATCGAGAGGACAGCAGGGACAGCTGCCCCGACACCCTCGGTAGACGGTGGGGCTACTGTAATGGACTGTGGTACCCGAGGGAGCAGCTGGCCTGCCGCCCGGCAAGGACCGTCACGTGCCACACGCACAGCTCCAAAAGACATTATGTATCGGTCTGCAAAAGATCCGGACGTGAGTGCATGCAGTTGAATTCCATAGAGTGACGTCCGGCGAACAATCCGTGCGTCAGCGATGTAAGCGACCAGGGCGCAACCGCACAAAAAACACCGCGGGTGTACTTCCTGGTCAGACACCAGGGAGGTCAAAGACCCCTCCTGTGGACATCCAACACCAGGGCCGAGACTTCAATAGGAGGTGCCAGGGAAGCCAAGCGGCTTGACCTGGACACTGCGCGGCTGACGCAGCCCACTACACGGCCACTGCACAGCTGACGCGGCCCACTGCACGGCTACCTATTGCACGGCCGACACAGCCCACTGCACGGCTATTGCGCAGCTAACGCGGCCCACTGCGCGGCTGACGCAGCCCGCTACGCGGCTATTGCGCAGCTGACGCTGCCCGCTGCACGGCTACCTATTGCACGGCCGACACAGCCCACTGCACGGCTATTGCGCAGCTAACGCGGCCCACTGCGCGGCTGACGCAGCCCGCTGCGCGGCTATTGCACGGCCGACGCAGCTCACTGCACAGTTAATGTGCGGGTGACGCAGCCCACTGCGCGACTAGTGTGCGGCTGACGCGACGCAGCTCACTGTACGGCTACCGCGCAGCCGACGCGGCCCACTGCGCGGTTGATGCAGCCCACTGCACGGCTACTGCACGGCCGACGCAGCCCACTGCACAGTTAATGTGCGGCTGACGCAGCCCACTTCGCGGCTAGTGTGCGGCTGACGCAGCTCACTGGACGGGTACTGTGCGGCTGACGTAGCGCGCTACACGGCTACTGTGGGGCCGACGTAGCGCACTGCACGGCTACTGTGCGGCTGACGTAGCGCATTGCACGGCTACTGCGCGGCTGACGCAGCCCACTGCACGGCTACTGTGTGGCTGACGTAGCCCATGGCACGGCTGCTGTGCGACTGACGTAGCGCACTGCACGACTACTGCGCGGCCGACGCAGCCCACTGTACGGCTACTGTGCGGCTGACATAGCGCACTACGCGGCTACTGCGCGGCCAATGCAGCCCACTGCGCGGCTGCTCGCTGCGGGCAGAAACCAGCTGGAAAACTACGGTTCGTTCTCGTCCGAGCTGACCTCGGAGCAGCGCTAGACATCTACCGCCATGGCGTGGTTACGAGCCGGGACGGCGCCCTTCCGTCATGGCAAGGCTCTATCGCCATGTAATTATCTCGCGGGACTTTCCTCGACAGACCTATGGTGTTAACGAAGGCGACCCGACACCAGCTCAGACACGAGAAAACTTCCACGCGTTTTCAGCACCCAGCCTCCGGTGCAGAAGATGCCAGGCGACCCGATGCGGATCGAGCCATGACCAGACGCTCATGCGTATACGGTGACAGTTGCCAGACATGTTCCCGTCGCGTGGAGGGACATTAAACGCCATTTGGACGAGCTGCTGGCACAGGACGTCATCGCGCCCGTCGCCCATGCAACCGAGTGGTATCACCGGATGCTTCCAGTGTCGAAACATCAACAGATGAGCTGTGCTGACTCAAAATGGCTGAGCCAGCACGTTCGACATGGGGCTCACCCGGCAGCCATGCACCACGACGTCGTCACCAGCATAGATCAGGGCAGCAGGTTCTTCACGAAGCTGAATGAAAAATCTGAGTGTTATCGGATACCTATCGCGGAAGAAAATCAGGATCTGACATGTCTTATTACACCCCAGGGACACCAACAGTTCAAGCGCGCTGTCATGGGCCTCCACGTCTGGGGACGAGTACAGACGCGGTGACATAGCCCTGGCTGCGGTGCCGCATACATGCAAGGTGGTGAATGACACCCTGACCTATGGCAAAGACTGTTCGTCCTACCTTCAGGATATCATTCTGCAGTGGTACGACATTCGTGGAATCTTACAACCCCGCAAAGGTAACGTTCGCCGCGCAGAAACTGGACTTCTGCGGATAGGTCCTTAGTCCCAACGAGTGCACGGCAGAGCGGCAGAGCGGTGAAAGGTTCAGGCGATCGCAGATTTTCCAGTTCCGACCGACATCACCGGCATGAGGAGCAACATGAGACTAGTAAACCAACTCGGTCCAATCTCAACCCTCACAGCTCGGGCGGCTGAGCCGCTGCGAAATCTACTGAGGCCCGAAGCCTGTGAACGTGAACTGTGGTGCGTCGGGCAGTGTTCCAAATCGTTCAGGCAACACTGGTGACATCTCCAATTTTGGCGTACTTCAACGCGTCGCTGCCCACAGCCGTACACGCCGATGCCTCGCGGCTGCGTGACCTCAGATGCGCCCCCCCCCCTCCCCCTCCTGCTTCACGATCAAGAATTAAATCTGGTGCGGCGTGGCTCTCGGTTCTTGTCCGAGGTCGAATCGCTCTACGCTGTTTTGGAGTAGTTGGAGATGATGACCGTCACCTCAGCCCTTGGCAAATGCCACCTCTACCTCCCAGGAGTGCTAGAGCCCAACACCGTCAGCAACCACAGGCCGTTGGCATCGATCATCCACATGAAGTCACTGACAGAGACGGAGAACCCCGGACTCCGACGGCTGCAGAAGAAGCTGATGCCGTCCAGCTTCACGGCCATATGGAAGGCGGGAAAGAAGCATCCGCTTTCAGGCGCGCTATCAAGAACTGCCGCGGCTCAGCCGTCCCGCTTGAGACCAAGAGACGGAGCATAAATCAGCGAATCAAATGCGCAGCGTCCTGAGACGGCGCGGATCAGGAAGACGGACGCCGACGGGACAACACCGTCATCTTTACAGGACGCCGATCTCGTCCAGATCTAGGAAACAGCCAGCACGGATGACGAGTATAAGACGCTGATTGACATCGCTCGGAGCGGATTTCCCGACCACAAGGCAGATCTCCCGAGCCCGACCCCCCTTACTGGAACGTTTGGTAGCGGCTGTCTGTAGACGACGGACTTCTAGTGTGCGGTGTGCGACTAGTCACCCCATACAGCCTCAGACGGAAAGTGTTTGCAAGCCCACACGACACCCACCGGGGAGTAGACAGGACGAAGCGACGAGCCAGACAGCCGGTTTACCAACACATCCACAGCCTGGTGACGTCATCCCTGGTTTGTCGCTCCACACTGCTCAGCCACAGACCAACACATCCATGGCCTGGCGAAGTCATCCCTGGTTTGTCGCCCCACACTGCTCAGCCACAGACCAACACATCCACAGTCTGGCGAAGTCATCCCTGGTTTGTCGCTCCACACTGCCCAGCCACAGACCAACATATCCACAGCCCGGTGACGTCATTTCTGGCTTGTCGCCCCATACCGCCCAGCCACAGACAGGACCGCCGGTGAGTGGCCCTCAGCCAGATGGAGTACCTGCCGAGGGAAAGCAGCGTCATGGACTTTCATGTCCAGCTTCGGGAGAGAGCGTCCTGCGGAGTGACGGCAGGCCTCAGTTCACCGTGAACCACGCACAGAACTTCCTCCGACGCTGAGGAGTGAGATAAGTGCTGTCCAGCACTCACTACCCGCAATCCAATGGCCCCACAGAGCAAGCCGTCGAGACCCTGAATCGGCTTCAACAGAGCACGCTGGTGGCCAACAACACCGACTGCGACGAGTTCACCCGCGGCATCCTGGGGGTCCGGAGCACACCTCGGATAGATGGACGCTCTCCTGCTCAAGGTACTCTTTGGTCACTCTATCCGGCCCACGGTTCCCATGTACCACCGCACCTTCGACGCCAGCTGACAAAAAGCGGCCGAGGTCTGCGACCAGAAAGCGAGGAGGTGAGAAGAGCAGGTTAGAGCGCCACAGCATATAGGCCGAATCGCTCCAGGGCCTAGGGATAGCGGCACATGTGCTGATCCAGGACAATGGTCTGCAGAGGAAAAGGACGGCTACTAAGACGGTGGCGCCCTCCCCTCGCCAGCTCGAGGGAGACAGGTGCGACTGAGCCACCCGCGCCCAAGACGCTGCGGTTCGCCGACGGGCCATGGGCAGCGGAACCTCGGTGGGCAACTGTGACTGCTGTCCGCCTGATGGCCTTGAAGTTGACCCGACCAACGACAGGGGGGTAATGTTGCGAGCCTCATCTGACACTACTGTTTTGGTTTGTTTTAGGGCGGCCTTTGTTCCTTAATATGGTCGGCATAAGCGAACTGTTTCGTTTGGTGTGCATGACGCGTCGTCTTTGTTGTTGAAAGTTGGACAATACGACAGTCGTGGTATGTGTTTCGTTTTGCATTCACGCGCATTTCGACTAGAACTCAGCATCGTCATGCGTGTCGTCAAGCTTCTAGATTTTTACTGACCTTCTAGATTTGAGCCACCAAATGAGAGGTGGATACTGCTTCTTCTAGATTTTTTAATCGATTGCCGATAACACGCCACTAGCTCAACAACTTAGTCACCGCTATCCACCCACGCGTTGACGGCGCACCGCTGTCTGTGCACGCATCGGCGGCACACTTCTGCACCGCGTACACGACACAAGCAGCGCAGTAGTCCCATCCCTGGCCGCCCAGGCTGGCCAGGTCGGCGGATGACCGCCCTCGCCGGCCGCTGCGCCGCGCGGGCGTGCTGATCCCCTGACGTTACGGACCTTTCGACTGGGCGGGACTTCACCGGCGGCCACTCCGCTGGAACGAGGGGCGTCCCGGCGCGACTGACGCCGCCAGGCTGTGGCGAGGCATGCGGAGCCGGAGGTGGCGACAGCGAGGCGGAGAGTGGTTTTCGTTCTCATGCCGGCGCTTCGTTCTCATGCCGGCGGAGCTTTTATCGGCAGCATCGCGGCATCCGGCGATTCGGCGGCGAGAACATAATGGCCAGAAGCGTGGCCTCATCCATGGCTGGTTTGACGGGTGTTACCTGCGATCTGTGGCATTCAGCAGGCGTAGGATATGCCGTGGAATGTTGGCACATGCGCTGGGACCGAGATAAACTCGCGATGGTATTTTTACGTCTATGACGACACCGTGGGTCTACTTTCCATGGCCGGAAATTCCGTATGCGACCAGGATTCCTTAGCAGTTCGCAGCGTGTGCTAAGGCTACGCCGGAAGTTACCTTAGCACACGCTGGTCATGGTGTGTACCGATGTGAATTCCTGCGCAGGAGGTACCGCTGGCGCAACGTCTGCTACACTGTGGCATTGTAGGCTTCGTGACTGAAAGGTGTGCCTCGGTATAACGGCTTGCCAGCTGTGGATTGGGTGCAGGCTAGATCAAACTAACTGGCTCAATACGGTGCTGACGCTGAAACCAGACATTATATTTATAACGTGTGCGCTGCCACCACGTCACTTCTGATTTCACAGGATCTATTGGATTCCATGGATCCATGGACCTTCCATGGACCAGGATCTATTCACTCCATTGGCAGTGAAAAAGCACGAAATTCGCTGTCGAGGGGGGGGGTGGATTCATACCCTGTGACGTCATGCCTCTGTTCAATATGCTCCGCTCTCCAGCCAAGCTTGAAGCGGTGTCATGCGGTGGCGTGCAGTGAAATGGTCGCGCATGCAGCATACCTACCGCGCCACCATTTAGTATGCTGCACCTGCACCTGCCTCCGTCGCTTTGGTTTCGCCTTCCTTGTTAGCCTCAAGCTACTGTCAATCATAAAAACCTTCCATTTACACTCAACACTGTTCAAAATGCTGTGCATTCTGCGTGGTCACGTAGAACGCAGACTGTTTGCAGTCGCGAATGGGCCGTTAATTTTTATACATCTCACTACGTCATTCACAACGCACAACTTACAACACGACTCGGTACCTACCTTTATTTACCAGCCGTCGCGAACATAGAGCATGTACAGTGCTGCCATCCACTGAATGTACATCTAACTACGCTGCCAACCGCTAAGTGTGCGGTGTCTTTCTCCTCCTCTGCAGCTTCCAAACACACCCCAGATTCATCGCAGCTGAAAGCGGAAAACAAGTACCCGGTGCCCTCATGCACCACACCATCAGGCTGAAGGGGAGCTTCTGGAGCAGATCGAGATCGGTTTTCCCGGTGTTGCGCAGCAGGCAGCTGATGGCACAAATATGGCCGCCTGAATCCGGACTTTCCAATGGCCGTCGCAGCCGTCTGTGCGGGCGCCGGGCGGGCCGCAGCGGGCTCGGTCTCTGCCAATGTCACGTCGCTATTTACAAGCCACGTCGGCATCGCGCGGCCGGCCCGGGCCTGCCTGCGGTGATCCAACCGGCATTTACAGTGGAGATAATGACGTACGGTGCGGCGCTCCAGAGGGACTCCCTCGCAAGCGATGACGCCTGTCGTAGACTCTCGGCCGTGACAGCCGAATGACGCTGGTGGCGCCGCAGAGGGACTCCCTCGCAAACGATGACGCCTGCCGTAGACTCTCGGCCGCTCCTCCAATGTTTTTTCAGAATGATTTCCTAACAACGCGGCGTAGCTACGCTAACATCTAAACAGTTGTAGAAAATTTAACAGCGGATCATTTGATATAAAATGTCATATGTACCTTGTAAGGTCGCTGACCTAGGGCAGGTCAAAGCCAGGCCATGACTGCCAGCGAAGGGCATTTCCAAGGTATCTTTCAATGTGATGCAACAACGAAGTGTTAAGCAAATCAATACATGTCTGAAACAATTTCTAAGGTAATGCACCAATTAAATTTGAAATCACAGCCGATTTCATTGACTTAGGGTCAAGTATGAAGGTCACACCGAGGTCAAGACTAATCTGCTTTTTTACTCGAGAGCTTGGTTTATGGGGTAGTTTCTGCTGCTCATTTCGAATTCATCAATGACAGAGACCGCGACAGAAATATTCCATGAACTTTTTAAAGGTTGGAATAGGTCACTGACCTCAAATGACCCTGGTCAACACTTTGCTTTTAGGAACATAAGGCCTATGACAATGCCTAAAGCTGATTCAAATGGCAAAATAGGTGGTATTTGCTAATAGGTGTTCGGTCAACTTGGCCTTATAAAGGTAAAACAAGGTCATCTATTCTAAGTAAACATCATTGACCCTTAGCTTAGCACAGGTATCTAGCTTCATGGCGATTACACGAGAAGGTCGGGGAGCACTTGAGAAACCAATCTGGAGTTTGGCCTTGTTTGACTTTATTCGACTCTAAGGTCCTGACCTAGAAACTTTAAATGTTGACACAAGTGAGGTTATGTACAGGCAAACTTACCTTGACAATGTGGTGCCTCTAGCTATCCTAGTTAATGGGATCCCGGTGGATGAAATTAGCCCCACCCGAGCGAAGGGTATTCAACTGGCCACCCGTACGCGTGTTAGGTGCTCGATACTTAAGATGACGTGTGGGCGTATGTCGGGTGTTCGATACTTAAGATGGCGTGTGGGCGTATGTTAGGTGTTCGATACTTAAGATAACATGTGAAGCTAATGCCACTTATGTGACAAACGCAGGGTCGGTTCCCGTAGTCCATGTGCTCGGCTCATAGGCATCAAACGGGATCAGTTCAGAGGCGCCGTTCGCATCCCTCACTCCCTCCCGTCGTGCCGGGGAGGAAAACCATTCCACTGCAATCTTCACGGTTGTGGCCAACACGTGACGGGCATTTGCGTCGCAAGTGAACACGACTAGTCGTCCTCGCGTCGACTAGGCGGCGCTCATAACCAGTTGCGACCCGGTAGTCGGGCTGCATGGGCTGGCGTCATTCTCCTCGCAACCTGAGCAAAGAACGGCAAAGACGGGTGATTTAGTCCAGGAAGCGCAGCGTCCACGGGAGATCCGCAGTCGCCGCAGGGGCCGTGACGTCACGATGGGCCGTCCGTTTCTTCTGCTGTTTTGCCTGAGCCTGCTGACGCCTTCCCACCAGCTGGAGTCGAGGCCGTCGGCTGGTCGCAACTGGGACGCCGACTGCCCGTCGCACCAGGTCTGCCATGAGGACGCCACCTCAGACGCCTTGTCCGGAAGTCGACAGCGTGAGGCTGGGAGGCACGCGTACAACCCTCATCTTAAGTGTGTGCCGCCGTGCGAGGAGGACGAGCGATGCGTGGAGCGCAGACCGACCCACTGGGAGATCTTACTGACGCCGCCAGGGTCGTCATCAACGAGGACGAAGTGCGTGCGGGACGCATGTCTTGTTGACGGCGACTGTCCCGCCGGCTCCATGTGCAAACAGCACCCCCGTGGCAACTGTTGCTACCCAATAAGTTGTTCCCGGAAGTGCCCCTCCGGCCAGCTCTGTACGCCCCTGCCTCGCCCCTGCGCCGTCCCTCCAGGAATCCCGCCGCCCTGCTTTTGTCCACATGGGTTTGTCTGCATGTGATGAGGCCACTCCCTTGCTACTGTCTACCAACTTATGTATGCGTAGAACTGTCTACCAACTTATGTATGCGTAGAATGAGGAGGCGGACTCATGCTTATCATGCGAAAGAGCCATGAAACTAAGTGCTGCGGACGTCACAACATGTGGTTGAGGAGCTCTCCGACTGTCAATGAAAGTGCCGTAACTGCCCGTCTATTTTGTGTATTCCGTGATTTGCAGTGTTCGACGTTTGATTAGCTACCTTTCTTTGAGACATCCATTGCGTATCGTTTATCACGTCATTTCTAATATTGATGGACATTTTCTTCCAGTACAGAGTTCAGGCTGAACACAGCCTTGCAGATTTTAGGTTATTCGGGGCGGCGATGATCGAGCTGCTGCAGCCTGGGACATTGTTGGTAAGTCGTACCGCATGGGTGGGTACGGTGGTCTTTGCCTAATGCGAAAACGGTAGGACTCTTCTCTTCGATAGGATAGGATTCTCGCATGAAAACTAGGGGCGTAGGAACAGGGGAGGGAGTGGGGAGTAAGGGGTTACCCTCACTCCCCACCCCTCTACTTTTCAAGATAGGGAATGAGCAATGTTAGCTGCGCTACCCTTTTGTTTCAGATCTAGTTTGCGCTTAGCTTGCTTTCGTGCTACCATATATATATATATATATATATATATATATATATATATATATATATGACACATTATCCAGTTCACCAGCCATCAAACCGCGCTGGACAAAACTGCTGCGTGCGGTTGATAACAACATATCATTGCATTCTACCGTGCACGGCTAATGGGGATATTTTGGGGGCAAACTCCATGCTGCTCTAGCATCAAAGCCTTTGTTCTTTCTTTTTTATAACCTTGGTTATTTTACCTGCCTGCTCGCAGGCCCCCCTGGTTCGTGAAATTTAGATTCATATTTCAAGGTGGCATTTGAGGTAGTAAAGCTTGTCAGATAAAAACCAGGTTTTATTTTATGCCCGCGCTCCAGACTACCTTTGCAAAGCCTTGTTTATGACGTCATCTGGCTGAACAAATTACGCTTAAAATACCACGGCCTTGTCGGCGTTTTCGGTGGACACCATTATAATGTTTTTCATCTGATCATGATTTGTAAGTAACACTGGAAGAACATTAGGCATTTCAATCAAGGCTTCACTCAACCAAATATACATCGCAATGAGAACACATATGATCAACTGCATTTCGATGACTACATTTCCAACATAAAAATAAGCCATAATGTGCACAAGCTTACAGCCTCGAGCCATCTACGGGTTGTTTTAGCCATCTATGGCTGTAGAAAACCCAAAGATGGCCGGAGGGCAAATAATCGTTGTACATGCTGTTTTTTATGCTTGAAATGCAATTTCTGTCATGCAGCTGATCACGTGTGTTCTTACTAAATTGTCTACAATCATGCCAGTGACTTCCCGCACCCTAAACGCCGAGTACACATTATATTGTGAAGCCGTTTGTTGGCCTTCGTTTGATTAAACCATCAGTGTTGTGCATTGTCGTTTCGCCTTACAGGATATGATTACATACACTAACTCCTCATGAATCAGCCATGGTGTACTCAGCCGCTTCAAATGCACGATTACTCCAGAGCAAGCCTCCAGGAGAGTGCTGGCACGTCTGCGTAGATACACAATTCTGCAATAGTCTCAATTAAGTGAAATATTTGGTAAAGCCACAGCTTTGTCGGGCGAGGCTCTGGACTGTTGCATGCTATTTACTTATTAAATGCAAATCGTCCCGATAGGCGTCTTTCCTAATAATGTTCCGTCAAAATGCTGCATGCCTAGTTGATCTCTCTTTCGACGTGAGCTACTGGAGGAATGTGACAACGGAGCACATAAGAGCTGACAGCCATCTTGCAGCAACCGTATTGCTTTTAAACCGACCCCGAGATATCTCTATCTCTCTGAAAAGCTGTAGCAGTCCGGCTATTCGCTGAATCTCAGGTTCCCACTCAACAAGCGATTTTCATCATTTCGGTTGTCCCTGAAGCCTTTCGAGCCCCTTGGCTATATGAAACATACTAACACAAACAGGATACCCTTGATGTTGTCATAGGGCCTTGCCCTTGATTACCAGGCTCTACCAGTGTCCCCGTAGCTGAAATATTCATTGTAAAGATCATTTCATAAAGGGGTTCGCGACATTGTTTTGAAATCAACTTCACCTAAGAATTTTCTTCGGAACTTACCGACACAGATTTAATCAGGGCTCACTGTGAGTTGAAACAATCGGACATTTCTGCCAGAGGTCCCCACGGGATAGGTGTTTTGTCCAATCCACCCGTTCATGGGACTGTGTCCGTGCCTACCCACTACACACCCCTAATAAGCTGTACCTACGCATCACTCATCCACATGGAGCTGTCCAAAAGTAAAGTTATGTATTATTGGTCTCAAGAAAGTTAACATCCAAATCCATTCTTGCGTTTCTAATCGCAAAAGTAGAGCGAATGTAGCAATGATTAAAAAAAGCGCTAGTGAAAAAATTGGTGTCAGTTCTTAAGGTATCCGCCAGACATTTTAGAAACGTCTCACCCATACCTGTATCCATACCACCCATTTCCCCAAATCTATGCACAGCCCAGCCCGTTATCTATTCCACATGAGTGCCCACGGGCCTGTCCAATTGTGTGGTGTCCTAATTTTTGCTGCCCTCATGAGGCACTACGCCACATAACTGAAGGCACTGCGCTCATATGTTTGCAATCTGAGACGATATAAAACTTAAAGTTTTGACGTAGCATGCACCCAATGCGGTTTCAACACTGAATATTGTCGAAGAGTCCTATCGTTTCCGTATGGCATACAGACCGCCACATGCACCAGCGCGGCGTGATACGTCAAGATACAGACCGCCACATGCACCAGCGCGGCGTGATACGTCAAGATACAGACCGCCACATGCACCAGCGCGGCGTGACACGTCAAGATACAGACCGCCACATGCACCAGCGCGGCGTGATACGTCAAGATACAGACCGCCACATGCACCAGCGCGGCGTGATGCGTCAAGATACAGACCACCACATGCACCAGCGCGGCGTGACACGTCAAGATACAGACCGCCACATGCACCAGCGCGGCGTGATACGTCAAGATACAGACCGCCACATGCACCAGCGCGGCGTGATACGTCAAGATACAGACCGCCACACGCACCCGCGCGGCGTGACACGCCAAGGAGGGTGGCCGACCGCAGCAGCGCGATCATCGCTGCCAAGATCGACCTCAAATCTGCAAGGCCATGTTCAGTCTGGACTCTATGTTGGAAGGAAGTTTTTATCAATATCAGAAATGGGTTCTCCGACTGTTGACCAATTTGTGGTAGAAGTGTTGCCCTGTGTCGAAAGGAGTCGTAATTGTCAGACACCAAACGTAAGTGGTGTCAAGAAGAAAGGCACCCAACCAACGATTACACTCTGTAGAGAGGGGAAAACAGGGAGCATGCAAAACAGAAGATATGAACGACATTTTTATTGATTTTTGGAGAGCGTCAGCAAATGCATAAATCCCATCCTGTGATGCCCGCTGCACTTCATTTCATAGCTCTTCCGCATGGTTAGCATGAGTTCGCTTCTTCATTCCCTGCAAATATATGAGGGTGGACAATAGCAGGGCGGCGGGTTTGGTCCAGGGTTGGGGCAAGGAGGAAACAGAGCCCTACAAACCTGGCCGATGGGACACGTTTGGGAGCAAGTCTCCGGGTAACAGCAGTTGCCCTGGGGGTGCTGTCTGCACGTGGAGCCGGCGGGACAGTCGCCGTCAACAAGGCACGTGTCCCGCACGCACGTCGTCCTCGTTGATGACGACCCTGGCGGCGTCAGTAAGATCTCCCAGTGGGTCGGTCTGCGCTCCACGCATCGCTCGTCCTCCTCGCACGGCGGCATACACTTTAGACGAGGGTCGTGCGCGTGCCTCCCAGCCTCACGCTGTCGATTTCCGGACAAGACGTCTGAGGTGGCGTCCTCATGGCAGACCTGGTGCGACGGGCAGTCGGCGTCCCAGCTGCGACCAACCGACGGCCTCAACTCCAGCTGGTGGGAAGGCGTCAGCAGGCTCAGGCAGAACAGCAGCAGCGTCAGCGACGGCAGCAGCAGAATCGGACGGCCCATCGTGACGTCACGGTCCTTGCGGCGACTGCGGATCTCCTGCGGGCGCTACGCCTGCTGCACTAAATCACTCGCCTTTGCCGTTCGTTCTCCAGGTGGCGAGGAGAATGACACTGACACCGGTCCGTGCAGGGAGACAGTCCGAGTGAGGATACACGGCAGTAAGAAGTCACCATCGGGAAGCCGGCTCGTCTGACCTCTCCGCAGACCGGCTCGCAGGCCCGTAACCGCTGCCGGCCAGCTGGCGGCTCCGCGGACCGCGCCGGACGCCGGTCTGACGTGAGAGGGCATGGGCCACCTCCCCCGGCCGGGCCGCCGCTCTGTCCGCCCCTGCCGACCTTGGAGCTAAGCCGCCGCGACCCGCACAGCCGCGCCCGGCCGCGCGGGGCTCGGCGGTCGAACGCTCCTTCCCGGCCGGTGAGCCGAGTGCTGCGCCCGGCGTCCGGGGACCTGGCGCAGGACCCGTCGAGCGGATGCCGCAGACGGAGCCGGTGTCTGCTGCGGAGGCGGCCGCCGGCCAGTGGCGTCCTGGGATGGCAGCACCTGGCACGGCGAGTAGCTGCCAGCGACGTAACGCCCCTGTGTGAACACTCGGATCCGAAGTGTTCCGCGCCGGAGAAAACATCGGCTCGCGCGCAAGGGGTGTACGATTTATTTAGACAGGCGCTTTTGGAAAGGATTTTGGTGGTTCAAGTCATTTAGTTGACCAAAACCGATGTAAGTACGATGCTGTAGGGCACGATGGAAACGCTTCATTTGGTGGTAGGTGTAATGTTACCACAAGTATATACGTTTAGGTATGTATTTGCTTTTCGGTAAAATATTTGGGTAATGTGAGCTTTCTAGGAATTGTTCTCAGAAAACCGAATAACACACAGAGAGAGTTTAAAAACGACGAATAGGTCTAAGGCAGGGGTGGCGCGGCTAGGGACACCCCTTCCGACAATCAGGGGGGGGGGGAGCGCAAGGAAAAAGGCCTCCAAAATTGGAAGGTCCCTTTTCCGCTGGCTTTTTGCAGCATTACACCCGACCTTGACCTGGTACATGCCAGTCGGCGGGAGGCGAAAGCGTTTCCAGGATCATTTGAGGTGACCGTGCCAATATATTTGATGGCATGTGAGTGGTCCCGAACGGTTGCAGACAACACTTGGTATCGATGTCTACAAACCGTTTGGACTAAGTTTAAAAAGAAAAGACTAGGATATTTTTGAATAGCACTGACATGGCCGGTGAAACAAAGCACAGCGGGCATAGAGGAATTCCATTGAAACTCAAAGTTGTCGTAGCAGAGTAGTGTAATAAGTCTGCCATACAAAATCTAAAAATCCGCGTTATAGTAGGACAGAACCCATCAGCACGGACATTCTTAACATGACTGAGATACGAAGCCGTTTTTGTCCTAATGGGGCAGCTCACAGCCTTCGCGTGGCAAGTGGCCAGGTTAGCCGAGTTTTTAGCGTCAGAGACAGGCTAACCGCGCAATGGCCATTTGCCCTTCACGGAATGACAGCCGAGCACTTGGACCCCACGTGACTTCACCTTTACTGTCGTTTGCTTTCGGTCACCTGTCACTCAAACTTCCAATGTTCGCTCACATCTCCGAACAGTGACAGTGTGCCAGGCGCGACATACAGGCGTGTCCACCGGCGCAGAGTCACTCCAGCCCCACGATGGGTCACACGGTCACCCTGCTGCTGCTGCTGGTGATGCTGAGCTCGCTGACGGCGTCGCTGAAGCCGAAGCCCGAGAAAATTCACTTGTGCACTGTGAACAGCCATTGCTTGAAGGGCCAAATATGCCGTCGTTTGAAGTCGGCCCAGTCTGCCCTCGGGCAGTGCGTGGCCGGGCCGCCGCCGGGTCCAACGTGCGTTCCGCCGTGCAGGAAGGGGGAGAGGTGCGTGAAGGGAAGGCCGTCTGGCTTCTCGCTGCTGGAAGTGCCACCAGAGAGGACTTTTTGCGTGCGTGACAAGTGCATCACCAACCACGACTGCCCTGCTGGCTCCTTGTGCAGACACAACGCCCAAGGCAACTGCTGCTACCCAAGCACGTGCGCCAAGAAGTGTCCTCCGGGCCAGACCTGCAGAGCCCTGTTTCCCTCTTGTCCCAACCCTGGACCCAACCCACCGCCCTGCTACTGTCCACCAGCATACCTTTGCAGATAAGAACTTGAGCATGTGCACTATCGCGACAGAGTTATGAAAGGAAGTGCCGCAGGTATGCTTGGAACTTGCAGTTAATCACGCGCTACTACGATTTGTAATAAAGCATACGTTTCATCGATTATTCATTTCCTGCTCTGGAAAGCGTCCCTGATCTTGGAACAACAGGGAGCTATTGGCTTTTCTTGCAGAAGTAATGTGGGTGCTGAGAGGGGGATGAAGCGTATGGAGAGGGGTACTGATGTACAGGCCGGTCGGACTGTCCCTGCAAACCATGGGGTGCGGCATATTTGGGATCTGCACTGCATACCGAGCAAACCAGAATGTCCATCGACGCCCATCGTGGTTGGTTTTCTTCACAGATAGCGGAATAATGGGCGGTTCTGTATTTTGCAAAGGGAAACCTGACATATGTGTGTGTGTGTGTGTGCGTCTAATATATCAGCCCGCGTACGGACCAGTCCAGGTAATGTCTGGCACGACCATGACTGGGGCACCCACGTCCGAGCTGATTTTCGCGTTAGGACTCCATAATTCTTATGTAGGGTTCTTTGTTTGGCATCTGTGGACCTGTCACCACCTTATGCAATGCACACTGTACATTCATCCAGCCGTATATACCGTACATTTTAAGCAAAGGTGTAGACATACGCATATGTTTGTCTACATCTATGTCTATATATATATATATATATATATAGATATATATAGATATAGATATAGATATAGATATATATATATATATATATATATATATATATATATATATAGAGATATAGATATAGATATAGATATAGATATAGATATAGATACAGATAGATAGATAGATAGATAGATAGATAGATAGATAGATAGATAGATAGATAGATAGATAGATATATATATATATATATATATATATATATATATATATATATATATATATATATCTCTCTCTCTCTCTCTCTCTCTCCTCTCTCTCTCTCTCTATCTCTCTCTCCTCTCTCTCTCTCTTCTCTCTCCTCTCTCTCTCAAGAGAGAGGAGAGAGAGAGAGAGAGAGAGGAGAGAGATGGAGAGAGAGAGAGTGAGCGAGAGAGAGAGGGAGAGACGAGAGGAGAGAGAGAGAGAGAGAGACGAGAAGAGGCTGAGAGAGAGAGAGGAGAGAGAGAGAAGGAGAGGGAGAGAGAGACGTAGAGGAGAGAGACGAGGAGGAAGACGGAGAGAGAGAGAGAGAGAGAGCAGGTAGCATGAGAGAGAGAGGAGAGAGAGATATGCACAATATATATATATATATCATATATCAGATATATATATGCATATATATATGTATATATATATATATACATATATATATATATATATATATATATATATATATATATATATATATATATATATATATATATATATATATATATGCACATACATTCATGTATCATGGATATACAGGTCGACAAATAACAGTCAAGGCCTGCCTGTAATAATTGCTTAGTAAGTCAGAAGTGCGGGTGGCGTCGATCCGGTACGGGTGAGGTTAGCCCCACTTACCTCACCCGTTCCTCGCTCACTCAACCAATTGGCTGTGCTTCGATGTTGCGTTCGGATGGAGCTCTCGCGGGCGGCGCCCGCCGGCAAACCAGGCGTCAATACTGCACCAGATCGCCAGCGGCTGGCGCCAGCGAGTTGTGTACTGCGAAGCCTGCGCCATGCTTCGAGGATCGCAGACATTAGACTTCAGGTTTAGAGGCAGCATGCACGTTGCCATTTTAAGGGTGGTTTTAAGGGAAGATACCATGTCACTAAGGCACGTGTTACACCATTCACGTACGAGTGCATTGAAGTGATAAATTTGGACATGGTTTAATCAGGTACGCAACACACGCCATCACAAAAAGTTACCCCTTAAATTGCACACCCATTTATGCTCTCATAACGCGTGCTGATAAGGGCGGGGAGCTCATACGACCCCTCTGACGTTTCCAAATTAATGATGATAGAACTTAGCAGAAAGCGCTAATGGATGAGTCTCCGCGAGATCAGCGGTTGGTACTGGTTTTTGTGGTATTAGATCATTAACTCAGTCCATTGTGGCAGATCAGAAAGATCAAACATTCCAGACAATCGCAATTTTTCGGCTTTACATCGTACCTACGAGACTATACCTTGTGTCGACAACAAACTTAATTAGGCGTGCTCCCTGTTATTCAATTCTAAGTACAGTGGTGTATATGCTTTTGTGTTTTGAACACAAATTTATGATATATGGCTGCGTTGATGCGACAATGGCGGCCCGCCGCGAGCGTTACGCGGCATCGCCGGTTGCCGCCCGCCCCCCGCACCTGCTAGGGACACCCCTTCCGACAATCAGGAAGGCAAGGAAAAAGGCCTCCAAAATTGGAAGGTCCCTTTTTCCGCTGGCTTTTTGCAGCATTACACCCGACCTTGACCTGGTACATGCCAGTCGGCGGGAGGCGAAAGCGTTTCCAGGATCATTTGAGGTGACCGTGCCAATGTATTTGATGGCATGTGAGTGGTCCCGAACTGTTGCAGACAACACCTGCTGTCGATGTCTACAAACCGTTTGGACTAAGTTTGAAAAGAAAAAAGCCAGGATATTTTTTATTAACACTGACTGACATGGCCGGTGTAGCATAGCATAGCGGGCATGGGGGAATTCCATTGAGTCTCAAAGTTGTCGTGGCATAGTAGTGTATCGTGAATCTCTGTGCAGTATTCCTAAAAAAAAACTGCCGCTGCTCCGAAACTAGAAAAGCTAGGAATGCATTTTTGGTGTCGAAACACGCGCAATGGATGCCCCATAGGCTTCTGAAAATGTGTTGCAGTTGCACGACATGCCGGAAAGGTATCCTTAAAAAAGCTCAGAGGGGTGACATCAACCACTTGTCAAAATGATGGTCAAAGCGGCAAAATGCGCTGCGCCCAGTAGGCAGCCAGATGTTCTATCTCACAAAGATGCTAAGCGTTACACCTGATTATATCATGCACTTGTGTCTTAGAACGGTCAATGAGCGACTAGGGCAGTCATGTTGTCGGGTCCCGAGTAAGGCACTAGATTGCAAAGATCACCTGGGCCCAAAGACATGTCCAGGGATTTGAAACAGCGAGTGCATGTGTTCCATGTTTGCGGTTTTGTGCTAAGTTTGGCCTAGGGTATTACTGTTTTGAATATCTACGGGAATTACTTTTACTTATTCAGACAGGGTTTCATATACATGGATATGTCAAAAGAACGCATACTGAATGGCGTAGTTTATCTAACAACGCAGATTGGGTTGGATGAGATCTTTCAACTTAAGACCTTGAAGCCTGACTGTCGTTCCTGCAGCTGATGGAACGTGGGCCACTCTGACCAATATATCACAAGCAAGCTGGTACATGTCCCACACATCTGGCTCTATAGCTGGCTTTTAATGATTCAAAAGTCTGGTCTGGCGATTAATTGGTCAAACGAGCGAGTCCAAGACGGCTGCGGTAAAATGTGTCCGTGATGAACATTGTCCCTGCCTCAAATTCCTCGGCTGCGACAGTGCAGGTCCTTTGCGACAAGCTAGCCTTAGCAAGGACTAACCCTAGTGCCATCCCCGCAGAGCGTTCTGGTTTGATTTCCGCACCGACCGCGTTCAATCCTGGCACATACGCAGCAAAGTCGGCTAGTCACGTGCGTCGGGCGTTGTTCAAGGCCATGTCATTAGCAAGGCATTGCAAGGTCTTCAATGACGCCAGCTTTCAGGAGCATCGCGCATGCTCTAATGCATGAAGAGTCACCGCAATCGTAGCATGCTTTGTCGGATCACCGCGGCAAACGGACGCCACGTTATCAGCGCTTCGGTCTGCGAGCGGTCAACGCACCAGCAGATTGGGCCGTGACCCCCCTGCTGGCATTGCGCCGAGGTCTGCCAGCCTGTGCGGCCACCCGGCGACACTGGGCAGGTCAGCTCGAATCCGGGCACCTGTCAGTGGCTGACAGCCGTCGGTGGCTGACAGCCGTCAGTGGCTGAAACCCGTCAGTGTTTGAAAGGTCCGGCTCGCAGCGTACAGCTCCTGTCAGGGGCACAGGTGGCTCTCTCTAGTTTAGTTGGTGGTGGTGGTTGGGGTGGTGGGAGTGGGTATGGGGGTGAGAAACGTCATCTATCATTTATTTTTAATCAACATCGATAGGGCTAATGCTAAATTTTCAGACCTGTGTGAAGGGTCCAGCCCTCTCTTCCCCCCCCCCCCTCCCATCCGCGGTTCCCACGCCCATGCCTGCAGAGGTCACGTTACTGCCGCACGGGCTCGGACGATGACGTCACTCTCGCTGTCGGCCGCTGACGCGTCTGAGTCTGCTGCCACCCCGTCGGCAGCTGAAGTAGTTCACCTCCCCACCAGCTACACAGCACCGCCGTCTCGTCCGCCGTCACCGCACCGCATACCACAGGGTCAGCTATGCAACAGCGTCTGGGACGACTTATCGTTGCCAGCGGCTGCAGCCCATGCCCGTCAGGCGAGGGAGCTGCATTTAACCGATGCGTCAGGCAGGAAGACGGTGAGCCAGGTGTGCGCCCAAGCGTATGCACGTGCAGCTGCCACGCGGTGACGGACGTGGACGTCGCGTCCATGGGCGGTGCGTGGGCACGGGACGCGTCGCTCACCACGCCGGCCGTCCCGCCGGCTACACGTGCGGGTGAAACCTCCAGCGCAACTGCTACCTTGCCAGGACGAACTTCAGGGAGCGTCCGCCGGGCAATGTTCGCAGCGCTCGTCGTCACTCCTTGCCCCGGACCCAGCCCGCCGCCGGCTGCTGTCCGCCGGCAGTGAACCTCCGCCCTGCCCCGTATGAAAGGCGGCCCTGTCGTGCCCGCGATCTACGTGATCGGATTACGGTATCTCCAAAGACCAAACATGCGCGACCAATTTGCTGAAATAACTTCTCTATGATATGACTGCTTTCACTTTTGAGGAAATCGGTATATTTGGTGAACTCCGGCGTAGATGTACGGCATAGCGACCAGAAATTCTGGTGGAACCCAGACACAAATGCACCACTTTGGATGACCATGAACAAATTGCGTACAGGTGCGTACGCTTCTCGCTGCTCTTAGGGACGTGAAATGACACATATCGTCTAAAATGCAAGAATTTCCCGGTGAGCACTGTCCAGTTCGCATAAGAAAGGATATCGCGGCCGTAATTCCAACGGAGTAAGGACGGACTTGGGCTGGGCGCATTGACGGCACACGAAACAAATGTTTTCGCGGAAATAAGGAGAAAATGTCCCTTTTCCCGGCCATCTGCCGCGCAACGACGGTCTCGAAAACCTAGAAATAAACCCCGACACACGTAGTCATGCTCAGCGCTTGCAGTAGAAACGAGCACCATTGGCATAATCGCAAACGTTCAAAAAGCGGGTCAATTTTTGGATAGGCTCAACTCTTCTAGTGAAATTAATTACGGCGAAAGAGGCGGGTGACCCAAAAGACTGGGGTGCCCGGCCCTTAGAGTGCACCTTAGGCAGGGCACGGCTGGGATGCCCGGCCCTTAGAGTGCACCTTAGGCTGGGCACGGCTGGGGTGCCCGGCCCTTAGAGTGCACCTTAGGCAGGGCACGGCTGGGGTGCCCGGCCCTTAGAGTACACCTTAGGCAGGGCACGGCTGGGGTGCCCGGCCCTTAGAGTGCACCTTAGGCAGGGCACGGCTGGGGTGCCCGGCCCTTAGAGTGCACCTTAGGCAGGGCACGGCTGGGATGCCAGGCCCTTAGAGTGCACCTTAGGTAGAGTACGGCACCCATACCTTAGAGTGTATGGTTACCGTGCTCGGTGACCCAAGAGACTGGGATGCCCGGCCCTTAGAATGCACCTTAGGTAGAGCACGGTACCCACACCTTAGAGTGTATGGTTACCGTACTCTTAAAGGAAATATTCCACATTTGGAGACATTGAAACAAGCATGAGATAGATAGAATAAACTCACATACCCATTCATGTACTTTTAAATGGAACAGACTGCTTTAGACAAAAAATCGCTATTCAGAAAATATGGTCTTCAATATGCCATTGGTTGATTGCGTCCTGGAACGTTTTCACAACGCTGAGGTTCTACCAAACTAGCCGTGCGAAATCGTCACTCACTTGTATCATTCTAAGCTCGACGGGAGATGGCACACGGGCAGAAAGAATTCGCCGAGCCAAATAGCGTTACGTGCCCGTGTTTTAGCGCTTTCCCGTTGTGTTTTCGCGTATTTATCCGTGGGCTTAAGATGAATGTTTGCTTGTATTCACATACTCGGTTGTGATGTTATTTTCAAGTTATTCGATTACAAGTCTCACCTCCGTAATAACCACCGGGTGCAAGAACCACGTCCAACATCCTACATTATGTAGCACAAAAGAGCTTTGTAATTGAAGCTTGTAAAACTTGCTAAACATCCATTGAAAGCCAACTGATGTCCATTATGTTTGGAAATTGCTCTCACGGATTCTACATCTGAACAGCTAGGCGATATTATTCCCGGCCTTAAAGGCCGCCTGGTCTGTGCCGAGGCAGGGTTTGAAAGACATTGCCATGGCGTCATGTATGCCTGAATGATCTTGAAAATCTACACGAAAAACTCTGCACGTCTTCGCGGTTGTATAGCTCAGAAACTAGAAAGCTGTGGGTTCAAGAAGGACAGGGCTATGAACCGCACCGAATAATCATCAAAGTGCCTATGCCAGCTCAAAATCACATACAAGTGTGAGACACTCCCTTCATTCGCTTCTTTCCTGCCATTGCGACATGCAAAAGACCTAGGTAGACATCACGTGGCATTTGCACTGTTGTCTGAACCTGATTATCTGAGCCCATGTTGTCACGCGACATCCGGTCCCGTTCCCCTGCGAGCTCCTCCTTCAACGCATAGAAAACACCGCCTTGCTATCTGCCGAGAATTTATTTTGTTACAAATAATGTCTTATACAATATGCAAGCTGCGAATTACGGTTACGGCGGGCGCAAGGGGCGTCCTCGGGCGGCGGCTCTTCTCTCTCTCTCTCTCGGAAATACCCTGTACATGTTTTAACCATGGGTGCTGGCGCCGACCCGCACGGCCTCCTGGCCGCACGACGGTAAAGCGAATCGGATTAACTAGCTGTACTTGCGCACATGTGACCGTCTGCAGAACACAAGCACGCAGGTGCGAACATATTCATGTCGCACGCGCCTCACCATCAGAGGCCGTTCAGTACCATTGGCCGCCTCTGCATGAACGCCGTCCTCGCATGCCCTGGGCGATGCCCCGTCCCCAGCCCTGTTCGTTTTGCCAGTCGAGTGTCCGTGTCTGTCTGTCCGCATGAGTATATGCGCCACCAAGCGGGGCCCCAGAACTGCTGCGCTCACGTCGCTAAGGACCACCCACTCCAAAATCCACTAACTACGGTAAATGCAGCCCCCTAATACTGCACAACGGTCGGGCTCCTGTTATATCAAAGCTTTATACTGGGAGGTCAAGGTCGAGTGCAGGAGCGGTGGGGACGGAGCCCGCCTGGCGACCCTTGACCTGGGGTCAGCCGGTCGACAGCGGCCCCGTCCCACTGATATGCTTGCGAGAATCAAGCTCTAGTCTACCAGAAGCTCGGTCTTCTGCGGGCGTACGCTACAGCCGCCCCGGCAAGTCCAGGCGGTGCTCGCAAGCGCCGCCGTGCAGCCCGGCATCTGCTGGCCCGCCCCTCCCCCCCCACTCTTGTAATCACTACGCGCGCGTGCCGCGGCGCGCCGCGCGCCTACCCTGCCCCTGCCCCGGCGTCACCTAGCTACGTCCCCGCGAGGGCTGGGTGCGAACCGAGACAGACAGACAAGGTGTACTGACAGTCGAACAGACCGGGGGTCGCCCTGACATCCAGAAGAGGAACGTATTTAGAAGATTTTGGTCCCGTGTGCCTACTAAACACAGAGAGTACACCATCACTGTCCGTCGCCCGCCCCACACACTCGCTCATGTGGCCTCGCTAAATACTCGACGGTATATAGATATATGCCTACTATGTACAACACCGCAGGAGTCCCTGCACGCGCGCGAGGAGCACACTTAACTAGAGTTCTCCGAGCGTGACCAAGCCGGCGACGCACGCGAGTCAAGAGCCACCGTCGACGTCCTGGGTGACGGCACCGTCACACTGTCACACTGGCATCACGTTACCGGCCGGCGGTCCCACAGCGGCCGGCAATGGCGCGGCCGTGTGTCGTCCGGAGCTACCCGGACCGCGGCGCGGCCGGCGTGCGCAGTAGGCGGCGCGCCCCAGCGGCGTCGAAGCACGCGGCGGGCGGCTCTGCCGGCAGGCGCCCGTACGCCAGCGCGGCGCTCCGCTCAGGCTCCTCATGGAGCGGCCGGGTTTCCCTTGTGGCGTGGCCGGGGTTCGGCTCCTGGGCGGCAGGCTTTCCAGGGCGTCGGCCGGTTGCACGTCCAGGGGCGAGGCGCTGACCTGGCCGAGGTCATCTGGCCGCCGGCAGATCTCCACGCGCAGGCCGCGCCGGGTGGACATGTCGCGCAGGTCGTAACAATGCAACACTAGAATTGTAACGCGCAACAGTCCAAGGTTGACAATTTCATAGTGATATACGTGTGTAACAAACAAGTCGTATGAAATGCACCTCACGCGCGCGCGGCAGCGGGGGGGGGAGTGGGCGTCGTAGCGCGGCCCCGAACTGCAGGCGTCACCCTGCGGTCCGGACCGCCCCTGTTGGCACTGGCCACGATCCGTAGCCTCGGACGAGCCAACCCGACGCGTCCCGACCGGCCGACACTGCGGGTTCGCAGCACGTCCACGTCCACGTCCGCGTCCACGTCCATGTTCACGTCCCGACGGTGACAGCGCTGCCACGACGGCGCAAACGCGGCGCGCTCACCGAGACGCTGGCGCGTGAATCCCGACAGCGTTGGAGACTGAGTGCGGTATACGTGGTTAAGTTCACATCATATGTGCCGCGGGCAATGACTCGTGAATTAAGATGCACGAATGTTATAATATAAACACGCAGCGCCAACAGGTCGCCCCGGGCCAACGCATGTACCGGGCTGCTCAATGTCATGCTCGCAATACAAGCTCTCAGGAAAATAAGCGTTATCAGTGACTAGACGTCGAGAAAAAATGAAGATCGGTGAGATCCAAGCTCGCCTGAGGTGCGCCGCCAGACGACTCGTTACTCCAAAGCCCGTTCTAGCGTAAAACACGCAAGTGACAACACATAAAGCTCTGCACGTTTCATATGACAGTGTAATATCTTAAGTAAGATTTGAATAAATGGTACACGTGGTGCACAAAATACCCGATATGACATGAAGCTCTCTTAAAGCCCTCTTTTGATAAACGACAGTCGTGTTTTCTTGACGAAAAACGTTTGTGAAAAGCTCAGCACCAAGTATGGTAGTAGTAAAGAACGTTACCTACCACCATGCACAAACAAGCTATGGTCTATTATCCATAACCGAGAAACGTAATTGCAGATAAAGCTGACTCTCGCACTCACATAGGAACGAGAGTGATGCTATGAAGGTGAATAAGCGGCACCCTTTTATCTGGTTTTCCAACTTAAGATATTCTTATTCCCTATGGTCATAGGTTACTCTAATAATGTATATCGTCTCTCCAATTTTTGGAATGCTCCTACTCACTTCTATCACCTAGCTCGACCTCTCTTCGTGTACATTTCTCCATAACCGAAATGTCCCGCCTCGTTTCGCATGTCAACCGAAGGGCACGTACAGTCAGCGCCACCTGGCCCACTCCTCAAACAAAGCTTGTGCTGTATCACTGCAGATGTCTCTGAAGGTCTCCCGCCCGGCATGGAGCCAGCAGTCTTGCGCAGGGCGCGGCGCAACAATAAATACTCAATAAATACCGAAACACTACTCAGAGCTCCGGGTGGACCCGCTGCCAGCCCGCCCGCTAGATGGCGACTATTGCGCAGCTGCCACGTCCTCACTGGAAGTCACTTTTGAAGAAGCCGAGCCGAGGTGGAGGTCGGAAGGAGACGGAGCGCACGCGCCGGTTCCGCCGCGGCGCCGACGGTGGCGTCACTGGTCACCGCGCGGCCGGGCCAGCCGACGGCGGAGCGCATCTGCAACAGGCCGCACATGTCAGGCTCACGCGGCACGTGGCACGTGATGGAGAGCCGCGTGGTGTCTGGCAGCAGCAGAGATGAACCCGAGCTCGGGGGAGAGAATGGGTCGCAGGGGTTTGACGCACGCGGCTATCAATCACTGGTGATCACCCCGAACTGCTCTAGCGCAGTCCTGGGTGACCTCGAGCTGTCTAACGCGTCACAGTTCTTGCACATGCGCGCCGCATGTGGACAGTAACGCATCAAAGCCGCTATATTACATGCAGGCACCCGCCTCCCATATTTCGTTATTCGCCCATGGAGGACTAAATGTAAGCAGTTAATCTCGTTTAACTCCACAATGAGCGAGGAAGCTAGAACACGAGAAACATCTAATGTCACTAATACTGCCTACCCGGTATGACAACATTGATATTCAGATAGTGTGGCCAACTGAATACATAAAAAATGCAAGGGATTCCAGTCATACATACCCATCTGTTTGTTTAATCTGCCACGGCAATGGCAGAATTTTGGGCGAATATAAAAGGACACCAAAACATTCATAGGCTTGATGTTCATGTTTAACCGAATATATCCGCAACAATATTAAGGCTGGCTCTCCATCATCTCCGATTCAGTGGATGGCTTTGCTACGCGCGAATTGGACCAACTAAAAAAATGCACACATCTGCTGTTACCGTTCGCAAATGTTGCGCTCAGGGTGCTTAATTTCGCCTTCTTTTCTTGGTTCACGATACAAAGAGAAGCACATCGAAAGAGTAAAACACCGCTAAACACCAAATCAGGAACAGATATGAAACCGAACAACACGACACGTCGGAGGCAGCACACCCAGGGTCAGCACTCCGGCGTCGCCTATAACCAACGCCACCGCCACCTAGCAAACAATGCGGGCAACGAACGACAGCCAACGCGGAGAAGTGCGACCACTTACTATGCGATTACAGCCAACAGTTTTGAGCACCGTTCATCGCTGATTTAGGCTGAAACCGACGCGGTTTGGTTAGAGCTTAGCACCGTCGGTGAAGTTTGCCTATTCTAAGAGGAGAGTTGTGGTATGAGTAGGTTTGGAGCAGAGTCTGAGCAGTCTGACTCCGCTCGGAGTCAGCAGAGTCTGACTCCGAGCGGAGTCAGACTCTGCTCAGGAATGAGCGAAGCAAAAACTAGGATTTCCCGAAGTGACGTCTTCGTAACCGCTGTAATTTATTTCCTTAAACCATTTCAGATGCCAAGTCACCGTTCAATCCCCCATCGACCAGCACTGTGCTCCCCTCTGTCCGTTCAGTCGGCACTGGAGGCCCGCTCAGCTGTTGGCCGCGCATACGCACGGAGTCCCGCAGCCTCCGTTACCGCCAGGGGTCTCTGCCGGTGCGAGGCGCCCAGGCCGTCCGACGCTCACCTGCGCAGGTGGCGCTAGTAGGGCCGCGAGGCGTCCTTGGGCCGCTTCAGCTGCACCTTGAGCCGCTTCATGCCCACCTGGAAGCCGTTCATGGCCTGGATGGCCGCCTGCGCCGACGACGGGTTGTCGAAGCTCACGAAGCCTACACAGAGACGTAGGGCGGGATCAGCCTCAGGCGGGCGGCGGGGTGCGCCGCTGGTGAGAGGGACGGGGACGCAAGTTCTAGCGGAGGGCGGGACTGGACCTTCGGTGCGACGCGGGACGACCCGAAGCACATTTATTTTCGGTTCTCCTCGCTCCGGTCCACACCTAGGAAAGGGCTTCCACTAAAGCATGCTGCCGTCTGTGGGACTGGGGACGCGAGTTAATTCGATAGAAAATGACTGGCGTGCCCTTAAATCCATCAGTTCGACTGCGCGATGCCAAGAAGCAACACAACGGTGAGGAACCAATCAGCCCGTCTATTGTATTCGGTAATGAGCATCAGCTCATCCCTTGAAGTTCCTCTACAATCCCGACAGCACTGTGGGATTTCCCCAACTGGCCCTCCGGGGATTTCATGTTTCCGAAACTGATTGCTTCCTATAATGCCTCCCGATTGGAAATGTTGCGGCTTCGGCCGTGGCACGACGACGGCCGATTTGTCGCGGTCGTTATGCCAACTCACCGAAACATTTGCTCTGGTTGGTGGCGCGGTCGATGAAGACTTTCGAGGAGATGACATTACCGAACGGCAGGAACATCTGCATTAGCTCCGCGTCGCCGAACTCTTGCGGCAGATGGTAGATGAAAAGATTGCACCCCTCGGGGCCGCTTATGCTGCACCCTGGCGGATGATGTCGGCGTTTAGAAAGCGAGTTTTGCCGTTAAAGTGAATTGCAGTGTGCATTAATCGTTTTGAAATATCTATCACGATTAAATATCTGAATAAAACACGACTGCACAAATGGTGGAATTCAGCTAATATGAAAACTTTGTATGCACCAGCGCTTTAATGTTACAACACAATCGTCAGATATCTAGGCACGGAGCATGCGGATGGCCTATCCAACACCAGCCATCTCGCATGCGATGGTTTACCAGCGCGTACCCCACCGTCGCGACAACACATTAGCGTGACTTTCAGTCGCCTGACGCACACGTAACTAACACGTAACGGTAAGTGCGGTGAGAAAGCCGTCAAGCCAGTTATAAAGCGATTGGACAGTGGACACAAAGGACGAGCAGCAAATGGTGACAGGTTTATCTGGCGCCGGTAGTGCGCCAGACTCAGATAGTAATGATCAAGACAGTGGACTCCGGTCCCATAATGGTCTCCATGATATGCCGGGAGAATGGAATGCAATTCGGCGTAAGTGCACAGGCACGCCTTTTGTCGAACAGCACCAACGACCACCTTGGGTTGACAGGTTGGCCGGCTGCTATTTGGGCCCCTACCAGCCCACCACCCCAAATGCAAACACTGAAATATTTAGGCGGTCCAGGCATGTACGGGGACACATGGAATACTTCAACTGGCGCTGGCCCTTCGTGCCGCGGTTTCAACATGCATCACGGCAGGCATTAGGACCATGTCCTGGGGAGCCACGGTCCCACGGCGCTGGCATCGGCAGTCAGTGGAGAGACAGGGAGAGAAAAGGGAGCGGAGCGAGGAGAGAGGGCGGGAGCAAGAGGGCCGACGACCAGCGACACATTGTTCGATGAGCGCGGGAGGCTATGCGGGCGCCATCATGTCCGATGGTAACGGGCGTGGGAAAGTGAGATGAAGTGAGCAGATGGAGCTCTTCGGCGCGACGGCCCTTGAAAAGGCTGCACTGCAGCCGAAGCTTATCCTTGAAGGTGAGCTGAATGTTCATTAAATTTGTTGAGCGCAAATGAGGGCATACACTCATCGGCTATACTGCTCTCGCCAGAAGAAAACGGCAATAGATCCTCACCAAGCGGGTAAATGTTGTGTAGCCCGCAAGGCACACCGCATAAGCTGATATATACGTAAATGTATATATATATATATATATATATATATATATATATATATATATATATATGAGCAGTGGCTGACAAATGAAAGAGATGTGTGGCCCGCAGCGCGTAAGTGGAAGCGATAAAGGGAAGCACTGTTTTCACGCATCTGGGAGATAGCGTAACTGCACCGAGTCCAATGTTGCTTGACGGAATCATAATAAAGGGTAGTGGAGAGTCAAAGATACTGTGAAATCGGCACGTTGCTGGGCTGCTTGGGAGACCTGACCCGCCAAAGTGGAAGATCTTTGGGAGACACCACTGGGTTAGTGTGACCTGGAAAATTTAAGACGTTGGCGAACCGTGGAGAAAGGACGCGCGATCGTCCTGGTTGCGATTGACGACACGGGTGGATGAATGGAGGCGGGCGGAGGCGGCCGTTCGACCAGTGTTTACCTTCTCGGGGGAGAATCAGGGGCGGCTGCGTCACTATCGGGGGATAGGGCTGGGGGAACGCGGCTGCAACAGAGAGGAACGCCCAGGTCAAACACTACGCTACAAAGCCACGCCTCCTGGGGGCGGGAACACGCCGGCGATCTCCAGGATGGACTAGTCGCACGCACTACACGAGGCATACATCCACTGCACCACATAAAACGCGTGGTGCTACTCTGGTCGAGTCGGGGTCACAGATCTAGGGGGCGTCGCTAGTGAAGGCGCTAGCGGTGCAATGTGCAACATCCAAATCGCACGCCATATTTTGCATCGCCACAACAGTTTACCTCGGCGCCGTAGCTATCAAATGGGCTCTATCATGTGCCTCGATCATCGCGTCCGACATATACGCGCAAGTGCAAAGCATTACACAGTGTCCAGGCCACACGGCCTGTGTGATTTGACTCGTCCATCACCCAGCGAGGTTTCCTGAAGCTTCGCGCGACATTGCGTTCAGCGTGACACACCGAGCATTCACTGCACCATCGCGCTACCGAACATCCAGTGGCGACGCGTGTGATGCCGTGGGGCACGCGGCATCACACGATCGCGGCGCGAGAGGCCCTCTCCGGCGCACGCTGCGTGCGCCAACGCCACAGCCGCAGGCGGCGAGGGCCCGAGCCGCGCGGCGACACTCACCGACTCCGGAGAAGGGCATGCCCGGATAGGCGGCCGACTGCATGGTGGCCTCGCCGTTCATCGACGTCGGCGACGATAGCACTGTAATCGACGGCACAACAGCACGTGACCACGGCGGCGGGGCGCAGTTTGCGGGCGGCAGCGTCGTTAGCTTATCGGCCGGCGGGCGACGGCAGGCGCGCAGGGAGGCCGGCCGGCGGCGGCCATCCAGGCGCCGTCACCTCTGACCTTTCGATGGGCGGGGCGGGGCGGGGCGGGGCGCCGGCCCCGGCCGCCGCCCAAGTGGCAGCACGGTTGGACCGCTTTGTCATGTGGGTTGGGCGTACGACTGCCGACTCAAATTAAATGCAAATGAAGGCCATTCGCCCCGTCTTTACATGGTTCATCTGCGGCGGCCCACCGGCGCGATTTGGTTTCCGAGTCAATCTCGCTTTTCCCCCCGATCTCGCGGAGGAGATGCCGCTCGGGAGAAGGCCGCGGTCTCGGCCCCGGCTGGGCTGAGCCGCGGCGCCTCCCAACTTTCCGCCGGCGGCGAGCACCGAGCCAGCCCATCTGGCCGTCCAGCGTGAACTAACGAGGTCTGCTGTCCCGCCGGCGCCGTCTCACGGGGCGCGTCTGCATCAGACGCCAGGCCGAGGAACGCCCCACGGACCGCCGCTGCCGCCCGCGCCCCGCCCTATTTGTTGGGCCCCGGCCGTGAGATGCCCGTCGATGCCATGGGCTATTGATTTCCGCAACTTTCGGTCACGCGGGTCCGATAACGCCCGGTCGATGCCGGCAACTTGGAGTGTCATGACGGGGGCGGCTTTAACTATGCAAGTCGCCACGTCCACGTCTGGTCATGGGCGGCGGGCTTTCCCAGCGACTCCCAGTATCCAGCCCGGCCACGGTTCTGGACCCGCTGGCAAGTGGACTGGAAAGCGTCGAGAGCCTCCGAGTGGTCAAATAAAACGGGAACGTGACACTGGACTCATCGACGAAGTCGGCAATAACGCTTCGACTTAACGGTCCTACACATTGAACGGAACATTTACAACATCGAATCTATCCGCATGTTTCGATGCAGTATGTTTGACAATATGCTAGTTCAGCCTGTTCAGCCGTCCCTGTCAGACCCGATTTGCTTCACTTGCTCAAATGGGCCTTCATGCTGAGCAAAAGAGCAATGGGGACACATCACTAGTTGATATCGTGCTGCAGTTTGGCAACAACAAAAATGGAAATAGCAGGACCAAGGTCCTTTCAAACATCTGAGCATCTTCCCCGACATCATGCAACTTAAGCTACAATAGCTTCTACGACTAGTGTAAAACCTCAGGTAACATTTTTGCTTAGTGCACACATTCGAACATTGCGTGCCTTTAGGCTGGAATAGACGTTTACCATGGGTGCATAGCCTCGGTCGTTTGCAACCATTTGGCTCATTCGCGTGCGCTCCGCGAGGCCGTGACACGAAAGTATACTCTGCCCACGCCCCTGGGTCGGCGCTCAGGAGCCTGATGGGACTGCAACAGCCACTCACTCACAAATGGCTCACGCCACACATTCTGCCACAGGTATTAGGGCCTTATTCACATTCACTTAGGCCATCACCAGTCACTCCAAAGGTAGATGCAGAGATAGGCCGAGGAAGGTCAGAGGTATGTAGTCATAGGTTACTCGCAGGGGGCGTTTGCTCACAGGCAACCCGGCTTTTCCACTCTTGCACAGTCTACTCATATGTCTATGAGCAGCCTGCAGTCATGCATGGATCATTGGCCACTAAACGCCAAGTCCGTCACACGCCACCTGAACTTCCACGCCACTTACGCCAAGGGCCGCTAGCACTGATCAGCGACCTCAGCAGGTCATGGCAGGTCCGACGGGTCGGCACGGCCGGCACTCACAGGTCGGGTAGGACTGCGGCAGGCCGTTGGTGTAGACGCCGGCCTCCGACACCACCGGCTGCGACGAGGGCGGAGCGCCCACGCTGAAGGTCGACATGGTCGGTGACGGCATGTTTGGGATGACGCCGTTGACGGGCGGCGCCGAGCCTGCCGGACAAGAGCCGCGGACGTCAGCGGCCGGAACGATGTCGCGTGGGGAGGGGTGCGCACCGAACGGCCCTGGACACCCGACGGATGGCCTCGGTGAGTCCCGATCCCGTCGGTGTCGGTGATGGCAGGGAGGGCACGGAAGGCTCGTCGTGTTAGTTGGTGCATTCGAAATGGGGTGTAGGATCGTGACTGACTCGGGGAGACTCGAGCTTCTCAACTTGCACCTGAGTCCGCACCCCGACATACAGCTGAGCCCCTCAACAATGTTCTCTCCTGCCATCCTCCCGAAGATATCCCGACAACATACAAAAATGACGTGTAATAATCACAACTTTCAACTGACAATAAAACACTAAAATGAAAACAGCCTCTCAGTTGCCTTTTTCATGTTTTCGAAATGGAAAAGAAATCACCCCAGCTGTGAAGAAGTTGGTGTTTGGGCATTCCCCACGTTGATCGACGCAGTCAACTTCGGCGAGACTGACCTCTGGCTGACCCTTGACCCCTGGTTATGCGGAACGTTTGAACACATCGCTTATTAGGTCGCACTGGAAACAAACATACTGCACGCCCTGTTGCGTCATACGGCTGGCATATGCCGCCCAAAACTGAATGTGTATTATGTAATAAAACCTTGAGAGGCAGCCGAAGCCGGAACGAAAATGAAGCCTGCGCCTGTCACGCTTCCCGGATCTCGACAGCCGCTATTCAGTTAGCCAACATAGTTGAACGCCTAATTCGGGGAAGTGTACCGAGCTTGCAAGCACCGAGGCCGTGGTGGGATGCGAAGAAGTCGCTGTGCTCTGGCGTGCCGAGGCGGAGCGCCGCCCGGGTGGCCGAGTTTCTACCCAGGCCGGCGTCAACGCTTCCGGGTCAAAGGTCACGGCGGCCGCGCCTGACGGCTACTCACGAAGCGGCCGCCCGGATTGGCGGCGGACTGGCCCCACTGACACCGGAGGAAGGCCTGCCGTCCGCATGTCACGACTGAACAACTCAACCGGCTGATGGCCGAGCTCAGGCGACAGCGTGAAGTTCGCGGAACTCGGCGGCGCGCCGCCGCTCGCCGTGAGTTTCGAGACGTTCCGGGGTATTTGAGGCGCCGCACCAGATCAGCCTCCTTTGCATCTGAGACGGCCCAGCAGCCCGCCACTTAGATCCCATACATGCTCCACCCGGGCAGCGGCCTTTGATATTCAAATTCACCAAGGTGAGGCGGCCAATAAATATTTCATGAGCTTTGTTTCAAAGACTTTTGCACGTTTCAGTGCTGTTTAATAAAAGCCTTCGCCATATTGCATTCCGCTGCATGTGTGGGACGAACGGAAAATGCAGGGAGTAGTGAAGTCAGGCAAGCGAAGGGTTTATTGCCTTTTACGCTTGCCATGGCGCCATACTGGAGCGTAATATAAGACACCTTTTCACTAGGGATCATGAGCCTTAAGGATGCTGAGCGTTGTCACATACCTTACAATGCAGAGCTAGACAGACGAGAGAGGCGTGAAAGATTCCCACCGCGAAAAACATGGCGTTTTCAGTTAGGAGTTCTTATGCTGACCATCATCACCCTTCAATGTAACCGCAGGTGCTGGTTAAACGACGTTATTAGGCAAGCTATGGTTATATTGCGAAACTCGACGTTTCAAGCTATGCGCACGGTCACCAGTGATGCCCGTCTTATGCTCGGTGCGTGGCAGACAAATTTAAACTCAATGCCCCCTGGAGGCAAGAGTACCTAACCAGCGCAGGGAAGAAAACAGTTGGCAGAACGCGATGCTTTGTGACATGACATCCCGTTAGACGTCCGTGATAAAAGAAATGGAACCAGTGCTGGAGGTAAGTAGAATCAGCGCTTGATGTGAAATGCACCTACGTAACGTTGTGATTAGGAGAACCCCATGTGCAATGCGTTCAGGGCGTGCATAAGCCCCAGCGCCTACTTTAAGGGAAAATCACCGCGGAGATCTCCGTCACTTGATTTCCGGATACATAAAAAGCAGAATCTGCATATTTCGCCGCCCGTGCTGGCGTGCCAACAGATTCACACAGCTCTCATTTTGCGGCCGCTTTTTAGTTAGAACCAAGTGATCTTTGTTGCCGCCATATTTGACCCTGGACTGTAGAATGGGGTCGGCTACAATACGGAGGTGCGCAGTATTTCTATACTGGCTCCTAGTTCAAACAAGGCTGGCATAGAAAATACTTCCTGCGAAAAAGCACGTCTGTCTGTATGTCCGTCCATCTCTTTGGTGTCCTTTGCTTGTTGACCTGTGGACAGGTCCCACAAAGAACAGCAAGAGCCTGAGATATTCACAGTACGCAGGTACGGGCGTGACGGGTGCACGGAGGTGCACGGAGGTGCTCACGACTCGGCACAGGGATTGATGGGTGTTTTACGTGGCTGGGAATGCCCATTTTTAGAGCCCCTGGGGTTATTATGGTTGTACACATGGGTGAAACAAGTTAAGCGACGGCCGGATCGCCGAACGGATATCCGCTTTGGCGAGTGAGCGACGATGAATCTTGGGATCCTTATTTGTAGGACGCCAATTTGGATGAACAGTGTCGCACGACATGTGCGACCGCACATGGAGGACGATCGCGGGCAGCGACACTTGGCGCTGTTGGAGATGTCGCAGCAGTGAGCGTGCGACGAACTGTGCATTGTGGATCAGGCTGAAACTGTGCGGTATCGAAGCATTGCGACAGTGGTGATAAAGTCAGAAATACAGCGACGGAGGCACAGAGAACATAGCTTGCTTGAGCTTTCCGGCCCGCGAAAGAAGGCGTGGTGGCAGCCAGACGAGAATCGAGCCAATGCCGTCGTTTGAACTTCACACGGATTCAGGCGAACGCGATGCTATAAAAGGTCGGGCTTGTTTTTGTTAGGAACTATGCATTTCAGTGTTACCAGCCCTCACTGCATGGTTATAAAAGTGTTCCAAAGATGTTGCATGGTCATTCAGCAATCGATGAAGTGAATTTAGACGTGGCCACAGCAAGTGGCCAGCTAACGCATGTGATTTTGCTTCGTTAGACTCGGCGGCGGAGGCAAGGACCTACCCTCCTGAATTACTGGAGGCAAGCGTCAATCACTACACAGAGACAGGTGCGCGAGCACATTATCCCCAGCGACACATGTCTCCCTTTACATAATTTATGACATCTCTTAATGTAGGTGACAAAATGACGACAGATCAAAGTTCCTGGAGAAAGCTCGAGAACGCGTAACGCCGTTTTACGGCACGCAAAACATAGAGCACGCGGATGTTCCGGCAAGGGAATAACATGCATGCAATTTAATAAAACATGATGCAATTAAGTACCATAATGAGGATGTGCTACATGCAGTTGTAGTGTTCGTGGTGGGGATCTTTATGGTAATTACTTGAGCTGCAATGAGCCACATAATAAATTGCTGTTCCATGAGTGTCTGCTGTGAAGGTCCATACCATGTATGCGAGCGTGAAAAATGCCGCCATGGGCGACTACATTCCAATGTCAAACTATCAAAAATCTTCATTTCAGAATATTTTCGCCAGGAACATCATGCAAAACCTAATTACAAAGCATACAACACTTAAGCAGCCCCTCGGACAAACGGTTAGATTCCCCCCCCCCCCCCACACACACCCCGCAATCACCACGTCCCCGCACCCCTAAAGTCTGCATCGCGGCCATTGATAACGGCGGGTCTTCAACGGTCCCGGATGCCACAGCCACTGCAGGCGACGGCCAACCGGTCCGAAATCAATATTCGACAATAGGCGGGGAGGGTGGGCTGGAGGGGGTGGGCGTCCTCCTGCACCGCCGAGTCCCGGTCCCTTCGGCACCGCTGAACCGAAGGGTGATGACCGATCAGCGGAACAAAGCCGCGGCCGGGCCGGCGCGAAGTGGGTCAGAAATGGGACTGACGAGACGCGCCGGCCAGGGGCAACGGCAGTTCATGCATTTGCTCGCGTCACACTTGTTACGGATAGTTAACGCGCGTATTAGGTGGGCCGACAGGTGCTTCGGAGCCCTGCGATGCGCCGAGAGACGATGCTGAGGCACTGTGTTCGATACTTGCTGAATATAAGGGACATTGGTAGGTGGTCATGACGATGATCGTGGTCACAGATCGCTGAAATTGTGACAATCGCAATAAGAGTGGGGTGTGAAGATCGGGAATGCCCCCGGATGTGGAGGAACGACTCTTGACGTGGACGCACGAGCGCAGGCGACGGTATCCGGAGGTAGGACATGGACGTTTGGAAATGGGACGCTGCTGGCTGCAGGCAAGACGCTGCCCACCCATCGGAAGTGGGACACTTTCACGATTAACGGCAACAGAGTACGCATGCTGCCCACTGGAGGTCGGTACGATGGGGCACCTCTCTCCGTGGGAAGCGGACACGACGGAACTCGCATACCATTGCACATGGGCACGATGGAGCTGGACGTACCGTTGGACGTGGGCACGATGGTGGTCGGTATTCCGTTGGTGAGGGCGCCGTGCGGCAGCTGGGTGATGGCTGCCATCGGGCTGATATAGCTGCCCTGGGCGGCCGCCATCAGAGCCGCCTGCTGCTGCAACAGCCGAGGGCGGCAGCCCGGTCAGGCGGCGCGTGATGGACTCATACTTCAGGCCCTCACACACAGGGGATGCTGTTGCAACAGCGGATTGTGATAGCCCGGTCAGGCTGCGCGTGATAGGCTCAGACTTCGGGCTCTCACACGCAGGGGATGCTGTTGCAACAGCGGAGAGCAGTGGCTCGGTCAGGCGGCGCGTGGCAGACTCAGACTTCGGGCTCTCACACACAGGGGATGTTGTTGCAACAGCGGAGAGCAGTATGCCGGTTAGGCGGCGCGTGATGGACTCCAGCCTCAGGCTCAAATACAGGAGATGCTGCTGCGGTAGGGAAGAGGGAGAGGCAGTCCAGGGCACGTGACGAGCTCAGACTTCAGACTCGCACACACAGGGGATGCTGCCGCGGTAGGGGAAAGTGAGAGACGAACTGGGGCATGTGATGAGCTTCGTCTTCAGACGCTCACAGTCAAGGGATATCAACCACCGCAGTTCGTGAGAGCGACAAACAGTCCACGCGTTGACGTCCGACCCCCGAGGACAGGGAATGTTGAGGTGGCAACCATGACCGTTTCGAATGTAAACTTTGGGATGGGCCTGCACTACCCGAGCAGAGATAAGGGACCCCATCCCCCATAACTATCCTCTAAAGCTCATTGAAAGCGTTCAGAACTCACAATGAACTTGCAGCTTAACAGCAAATCTTGAGGACTTGGTGATACCAGGTACATGTTTCATTTCAACACAAGTATGAGGTTTCGAGAAAAAAGTTTCTTCTCGTTTTGTGTTATTTCTTTTAATTTTGGACGTTTCCCGTTCGCAATACTTGCTGCAATGACCTTATTAATTTCATCGTCGTGTTTGGCATTCATGTTGGGATCTTAGGTAACATCATATGCTGTTGTAAAAACGTGTTGCAGTGCCACATGCTGCTAAGCTTCAATCACTCTCGTCGCTGTCCTCCTTCCGACGGTTCTAATTGAATGATTGCCGTCCGCACATTAGGCTCTAATGACCTGTCGGCCTAAAATATGCCCTTCGTTGCCAGGACCAGAGAGATATATTTCTTCGACAGGATGTTAAATGATCAAACTCAAATGGACTAAAATAGACCCTGTCGGTAGCGTGGCCTTTTTATAGAAGGCGGCCATCTCGATGGTAGAGTTCATGGTATGAAATAGAATGCTATACTTTTGTCAGGGGTTATTGCTTGACGTTGAACGTTTAAACCGTCTCCCTTTCCTCACCGCCTATTGTGTTTGACCTCAAAACAGACTCAACACATATTATAGGTCAGTTACCCCTGTCTGTGACTGCACACACCCTTGACCAGTGGCAGCGCAGCTGTTTTTGCGACCTCCACCCACGAGCATCCAGGCTCAAACTGGGCGAAAAATAGGCAAACACAGGAGCAACAGCAGGCCTGTTTATATCATAGGCGCAGTGGAGCCTACCGCTGGGCATGTCCGGGCACCCACGACTCCATGATACTACTCTCCAGGATGTTCCGTGTCATTGGTCTTGTATATATATATATATATATATATATATATATATATATATATATATATATATATATATATATATATATATATATATATATATATACAAGACCAATGACACGGAATATCCTGGAGGATAGTATCATGGAGTCGTGGGAGTCGTATATATATATATATATATATATATATATATATATATATATATATATATATATATATATATATATATGGGTGTGGGTGTGTTTGTGTGCATGCGTGCGTGCGTGCGTGCGTGCGTACGTGCGTGTGTGTGTGTGCAAAGGACAGCATTGTGCAGCACTTTATCAGCACTGCATCGTGACGCGTCGCCACCCTTCACCAACATAATCCCTTCGAAAGGATTTTGAGGGGGCTTGTCTGTTTCGCTGTCGCCATGTTCGTTGCTCCTCGCATTGCCCCTGCTGGGCGTGCCTCTGGGCGCGGCCGACTCCCTAGCAACAGGGGTAGGGGCGGTCTGCGAGCGGCCGGACCAGACCGGCCCGGACCGCCCAGGGGTCAGCTGACGCAAACCAGACCCTGCCAGAGCTGAAGACAAGTAAATACAGAGCAAGAGACACGCTCATGCTCTCGTCTTTTGCCAAGACTCCATGCTTTGACTATATGCAGCTGTAGGACCTTGGAAATGAGACAAATTCTGTGGCAATTTTCAAAATCATCAACATCATCACCAAAATTGCAAAATTAATTTATGTGAAGCTCTTGGCAGGTCAACCGCTAACCTAAGGGCAGGGCTATCTGGCATCGGTTATTATAACAGTGCTAATGCAGCTACTACGACTGTACTTGCATTACAAATAGGTTCTGCGACTGTCAAAGCTCAACATGCTTAAAGATTGACAGAAAATTACATTTGCGGTTGTAGCTATTTGTTGCTTGGACACGCGTCGTAGAAGCCGTTAAATCTAGAACTCGCACAAGTAACTTTGAAAAATATACAGTCATGACAAGAGATGCGAGCATGAGGGCCCTACTTGCGCTCTATTTATCAGACCTGAGCTCCTGCCACGGATGATCAGCACCATCTGCCCTTAGTTCGAGCACCTGCCCGTCCCAACCTGATCTTTCGCAGCATTTTCTTACGCACGTTGTTTGGGGGTGGTCTGCTTGCAGAGGCGCACCCAGCGGGCGGTCTCACAGGGTCACAACTGGCATGGGACCACGTGGAGCTGACAAGCTGCCCATAAAATCCCTCTGGAAACCCTGCATCAGTGAAAATTGGTAGCACATCACGGCGCCATGTTAGCGCTCTCCATCAGAGCCACTGTTTGGCCCGTGTTGGATAGAAGTACCGTCAGCGAGCATGCTGACCATGGTAAGCAGCAGGCCCCACGCGAGGCCCGTGACTCACCTCCCTTCGCATCTGCCTTGGAAATGAGGTTAGTGAGTGGTCAAATGCAGCTGCAGCCCCTGTCACGCGTTCTTTTTGAGGGATCGCTGTCAGAAGTTAAACGCAAAAAGCTACCAGCACAGAGGGGAGAAAATATGTACTGTATGTGACATTGAATGTGATCTTTCCAACGGTTTGAGATGCATTACCCAAGACAAGGCAAAACAGTTTTGAATTATAAGAGCTAAAAACATCAATGGTTATTTAAAGACAAAATATGCCGCCCTCACACCTAAAGTATAACGGACGGTCTCGAACCGAAATGTTGTTTACACCCAACATAGGAACGCTAGCCATTCAATTCAATAGGTCCACTATAGGTATCGTTGAAGTCTAGTCGCGCCCGTTGTAACCAGTTTGTGTGTTTAGCAGAATATGATATGACTTAGGATCTGAGTTTTTATTGGCTGTGGATCGTGTCGTTTAAGTTGGCAGCGATAATGCAGGGGAACAAAGCGTTAGAAAACTGTGACAATTCTTAACACAGAAACAACTAAAAACAACGTTCTGGACGGATTTCGCAACGAAATTCATGTCCAGAATCAATTAATGTACAGTCTTCAGACAGTGCGCTGTATGACCGCCGCCCATCACGAACGCTTCCAACAACCCGTGTCTCCCGTAGTTGAAACATTGTCACCAATCACGTGCATTGCACAGCAACAGCAGACCGCGGAGTAGGCGGTGCAATGTGCACTGGCTCCAATGACCTCAGCACTAAGCACGCTGACTGGGTTAGTGTTTGAAGTGCGACCTTACTGCTTAAAAAACGTGGTCAAACAAATCAGGTCTCACCGAGGCCCTGTAGACATAAAATGCATGCAGATGTGGACATAAAACGCATGCAATGCATGCCATACACTACATCAGCATGATAAGGCGTGACTTTAAGGGCTTTACTACCAGTCAGCAACCTTCCGCCCCAAAGAAGCATCAATGAAATTTTAGAACGTATCGTGATCCAACCGTAACCGGATATAGCTGGATCAATCGAACACACAGATGATGGGACGGGACCGGAATAAGAGGTCAATGCCAACTTTTGTTTGCTACGATGACCACTGACAAACGAATCCCTAAATAGCACATCAGGTAGCAAATATAACACCATTACCAGATGTTTATGATCAAGTTCGCGTCATATATTTGATCATAAAGCGCTAAATTCGTGGACTCTTTCCTTGATGAATGAGACAATCACATGTAATTTCAGGACAACTTTTATAGCCGAACACATTTAACAGGCATGTGTGGTGAACAACGGACACGACTGCATGAATGAGTTGTTTGACCAGCTAACCGTCGGCAGGTGCCTGCTTATGACGGTGTATGGCTGAGCTCCGATAGAAGCAGCTTCTCTCTTGTGGCCTACGTCAGCCACACGCGCTCATCTTGCATTAACAATTATGTTCTGAAGCGGCCTTATCAAGGCATTTATATGCTCGCTAAAATGTTTTCATACCGCTTACATTTCACGACAAACTGGTTCAGGAAGCTTCATAAGGGCGACACACTCTCCTGATTCATTGGTACATTTCGTTTTGCGTTTCGTTGGGGAGGGGGATGGAGAGCGAGCACTCGGCAGTAGAACGTTTATGACGGCACAGCTTTTCTGCAAGTTCCTCAAATTTGCGGGGCTCAATATCACACCGATGGGCGTTGTGCGGAGGGAAAATCCATTAAAACCTCGGTTGGAAAATGCATTGAACCCAGCACCATCAAACTGTGGCCGTGGGCGAGTGCCGCAACTGAAAACAGACCGTTCGTCACAGAAACGGTGCGGAAGAGGCCATGAATCAGTTACAACACGGCTGACCCTCATCACACGGTACTGACGTCGTACGCCTCACCATTTCCGCCATCCATTCCTTTGATCCCTGGCTCCGCCACAACCGTTTAGGGCGCGACACCGCGACGCCGGCGCGCCATTTCCGCCGCGGTGGTGCGGTCACCGCGGCGTATTCGCCGCTGGCCCCGATCACCGCTCCGGCCGGCGTCGTCGCCGCCGGCTCCGAAACAGATCATCTTCGCGTCGGCGACGCGACGTTTTTCCGCGCGCTAACACCACTTGGGGCTGCGTTTTTGCGAGCGGGCGCCCGGATCGATACGGCGAGTTTTATTGCCGAAGACGGCGGCCTGAGCAGACCGCGCCGGAGCCGGGGAAGCCGGTGGGCCGCGGCCGCCGCCGACGCGTGACCGGCCACCACGAGCACGCGGCGCACGGGGCACGCGTGCGGACATGCACGGTCAGGATGCAGACGGGTTGGTATTCTCGAAGTGGTGCCACGAAAGCTGACAGCTCGCTGGGTGCAGCTTTGGGCATAAGCCCTAAATGGGCTAAGGCTATTTTAAACGTACACGGAGAACGTTTGAAGTCCACTGGTATAAGGGGACGTTTGCCACGCGTGCCAAGATTACAGACGTCGGCTTTAATATCTGAACTACCAACGCCTCCAAAAGAACTGCTTTACATTCCAGCGTAGGATCGCAACGACAGGCATGTTTTCATTGGACTTCAACAAGAATTTAAGAGCTCCACAAAAACAACACCAGCAACAACAGCGCAGCCAGTTTGTCTGGTATCGGCAACCGGCCGCTGCGCGCCCCACGTAGAACTCACGCTGTCGACGAACTGCGTGTAGGTGCCGTATGTGCCAAACTGGTTGAAGACGAACGGCGAGAGCAGGCCCATGTTGCCGGCCATCTGCTGCATCCTCCTCAGCTGACGCTCTTTCTCAGTATCGGCGAACTTGACCACTAGACTAGACGATGCACCCTGCGGGCAGTGTCGGGACTCGGCGTTAGCGGCGGTAACCGGGCGTCGGCGGCGGTAACCGGGCGTTAGCGGCGATACCCAGGCGTTAGCGGCAGAACCCGTGTGTTAGCGGTGGTACCCAGACGTAAGTGGCGGTACCCGGATGTTAGTGGCGATACTCGGGTGTTAGCAGCGGTACCCGGGTGTTAGCAGCTGTACCCGAGGGTTAGCGGTGGTATCCAGGCGTTAGCGACGGTACCCGAGCGTTAGCAGCGCTAGCGGGCGTTTGCGGCGGGGGCGGTTTATACTGCGGGCGGCCCTGCGCCTGCCGGGACGTCGCGCTCTGAGAAGGGTGATCGGAGCAGCACGTGGACAGTGCATGTGCACTGACTGTGGTGACCGGCACAAGGAAAGATGCGTAAATCGGACACGTACACAGGCCACAGGCAAGACGCGCAACGGCAAACAAGTTGGCCAAAAGACCACTCAGGAGGCAAAGGCGGAGGCGTTTTCTCTGCGGGCACGGCCGGCTCGCGCGGAGGACACGGTCCCGGTGAAATGTTCAGCCTTTACGAGCGGGGACTAGAGTCAAGTGGAGCGAAATTGCCAAAGCCGGCTAAACTCCGGGACAAGTTGAAGCCAGGTAATTGAAAAACGACCGCCAGGGGACTAGAGACCGGTGCCAACAATTCCAACGGGCGACAGTTTGGGCACGCGATCTGGAGTACAAGCAAACTTCTGTTTATGTGCTCTGGCTCGAAGTCCTAATCATTGTCGCAGCGCACCTAAACGATACATGCATTGTCGCTATAATTGGAAACGCGCCCACAGGCACCGCAGCCTGTACGCTTCAACAGAGAAGTGCAAATTATCCACACGCTGAACCGTGTTTTCATGTCCATTCGAAACGAATAGCTCGGTCCTGGTGTGTTTGTTCCACTCACAGGATGATTTTGTGAAGCAACGGCAAGCCACGGCGTGCAATTGGATGCAAGCGGACAGTTAGATTCCCAAAAATACCAATCAGATGCAAGAGAAAAACGAGGATGGAAATCCAGCTCGAGGAAAACAAACCGCTGCCCCGAATATAAAAAGGAGGCATACAAAGTGCTGAAGAAATCCCTTAATGAGCACGGCAAGTGAAAATTCTTACTCGCCACTAGTGGATCAAACAGGCAACCGCATATTATGTTATCTTGCTCGATTTTTCGGATCGCAGAGACCAAATAGGCGAATACTAATTTTATCCCCACTTTTCAATGCAAAGATACAGTGTTTGTGCTATAGTGAGAACCACGCTGCTTAACAAATTAGAAAACAACGTTTTTGCAGTCTTTTTACAAGACTTCGTACAGTCTCATGTGCGGGAAACAAAACAAAAAACAAAACTGGACACCAGCCAGCGAAAAGGGACCGGTGGCGCCGCACGTGAGCAACCGAAGCCTTACACTTTGCATAAGTCGCAAGCGCAGCCGTATTCTTTGCACTGAAAGGGATGTACAAGCAAACACACTGACGTCAGCTTTGTAATGGGGCTTCTCTAGTGCGACAGACAGAAATGTCTGCACATTGTACCAGAATTTTCTGCTCGTCTAACGACGGTAACTCAGCAAACTACTGTATCTGGCTCTGGATGTGAATATCTTTTTTTGTAGATGGGCATGAGAACAACGATATCAATGGAGAACGTATAAACAATGCGCCAGGAATGAAATGGGCATTGCCGTGTTGTCTGGATCGGTATTAGACCACCATACAGCTGGTAGAATTGACAACTTCACCACCAGACAGAGAGGAAATGGTAACCACACCACCAAACAGAGAATACGATAAATGACCATCCCACCATCAGACAGAAGGACATGGGTGGTTATTACGTAACCAGACAACAAAGGAAGAAATGCGACATCACCACCAGACAAGAAAAAAAGCTGCATCTCACTAACAGACAAAGCATGTAGAGACGGTAACACCACCACCAAACGTAGGAAGAGATGGTGGCCTCATCATCAGGCAGATAGACAAAAACTATGACCCCCATGCTAACCAGACAGAGAGATAATAAGCTTGTCACCAAGCAGGGATGCGACATCACCGACAACTTGTCCCCAGGCACGGATGCGACATATCCGTCGTATATCCGTCGAACAGTGACTTCAACACCAGACGGAGAGCACGAGGTGGTCCCGCCGCCACCGGACAGGGTGTGAGAGACGGCGATCCACCACCAGATGGAGCGTAAGAGACGGCGACCCCACCACCGGACGGAGTGTGAGAGACGGCGACCCACCACCAGACGGAGCGTAAGAGACGGCGACCCACCACTAAACGGAGCGTGAGAGACGGGGACCCAACACTAGACGGAGCGTGAGAGACGGCGACCCACCACTGAACGGGGCGTGAGAGACGGGGACCCAACACCAGACGGAGCGTGAGAAACCTCACCACCAGACAGAGCGACAGAGATGGTGACCCCGGGCCGCGACGCTGGCGCTTCGCAATCGGCGCACGTTTTGTGTTTACGTTCGGCCACGGCCTCTGAATACCGATGGCCTGCTCTTGCCAGATACTGCCATCGCAGCGTTATACACTTGATAAGCCATTCAAACGGCAGCGCGCAGCCGGCGCCGTTGGCGTCGGCCCGCCCAATGCACCTAATGACCGTGAACCGATTGGCTGGCGGCGCGCCGCGCCCGGCCCGCCCAGGCCGCGCAAACTTTGATCCAGCTTCAAAAGGGAGATTGATTGCCGTTCCGGCCGCCCTTGAGGGCCGTCGCCGGCCCGACGGCGGCCAGACGCGGGCTCGACGCCTGGCCGATGTGGGTCGGACGTGCGCCTGACGTAGGCCCGACGGCGGCCCGACGGCAGCCCATTAACGGCCCGACGGCGGCCCGACGGCGGCCCGACGGCAGCCCAACGGCAGCCCAACAACGGCCCGACGGCGGCCCGGCGGGGGCCCGACGACAGCCCAGTGGCGGCCCAGCAGCGGCTCGACGGCGGCCCGACGGCAGCCCAACAACGACCCGACGGCGGCCCGACGGCGGTCCGACGGCAGCCCGACGGTATCCCAGTGGCGGCCCAAAAGCGGCCCGACGGCGGCCCGACAGTGTCTCGACGAAATCGGCCGCAGCCAGCAGTCGAGCTGAAATGGCGGCTCTCCAAAGGTGGTGCCGACGTATAGACATAGGCAGTCCTGGATTTTGCACAGAAATGGGGCCGGGGGGGGGGGGGGAGGGAGATACCAGGAGGGAAAATCTGGCGCGGTAGCTTGCTCAGTTTTTGATGTCATACATAATGCATTTTGTTACCAGAGAGCACGGATTGCATCAGCGACACAATATTCGTTCATCAGGTTTAATGAAACAAATGGAGGCAGAACAAGTAATGGTCTGCTTCCAATGGGTTCTGGCAGCTAGCCGTGATTCGTGAGCCCCATACTTGCTTAACATGACTAATGAATTGCGGCGGACTGTCGTTCCGAAACCACAAACTAATGTCATACAACCCATTTGTTCAATCGTAATATTTCAACACCACAGCAAGGAAACTGGGTGCACACCAAAAGGACACGCAAGCTATGAAAAAGATTAAAGCTGACATTATGGCACTGGTTTTTCTTCATCTCACATATAAGCACAACGACAGCAGCGCGGCAATGACGGCAATGACAGCAGTAATGATGAGCATGACCGTTTACACGTAACGTTAACTGCAGAATCAAGCGGTGCGATGGCGACCCTGCACGCCACCGTCCCGCAGAGCCCTCCCGCTGAGCAGCGGCGATGAGCCGAGAAGGCCGCTTTCCCGCGCAGCGCCGTCCAAATTTCACAGCGCGTCGCGACTCGCCCGTCCAAGACACGAGCGCGGGGGCGATCGGGGCTTCCCCGCGGCTGTAAGCCTTCCCGAGGCCGGCCCCATCCGCTAAGTTAATTCTGCGGCGGCGGCGCTCGGCGACGGCCCCCGGCGGCGGCGGCGCCGCTCGGCTCCCTAATTTCGCGGAATGAGCGGGCGCGCGTCGGTCGGGCCCGGCTCCGTGTCGAGACGGTCGACGTAACGACGCCGCCGCCGCCGCCGTCGCCTCTCCGACGGCGCGTGTGCCGTCCCGCCCCGTCGAAGCCGACGCCGCGCCCCGGTCGCCGACTCTGTTTGTCGGTCCAACGGCGGCGACGGCGAACGGGGACGAAGGAAGGAAGGATTCGCGGCCCGTCGCGTCCGCCGATGAAAACAAATGAGCAGCCGCCCCGGGGTGGTCGCGTACTCACGGGCATCGTTTGACTACCATGTAAACTGTTGATTGCGGTCTGGGCCTCTTGATGTGACGCGAATTTGACGAAAGCACAACCTGGAACAGACACAGCGTTAGAGTACGCGTAGCGTAGAGCGACTGAAGGAAACCAGATTTGCTGTTGGGGAATGATGCCAGCACAAATGCAGACAAGAACTTGCCAGTCTCACTCCAAGCGGCCACGAATTTCACGACTCTGGTCAAAAAGGAACTGCTATCTGATGGATCGATGCGTTCCAGACAAGGGGTGAGAGAAGGGCGGGAGACGACGAAACAATAAAGGGAGAGGAGTGGTGGGGAGAGAGAGAGGGTTGGAAATATAGAGGACAACGAGAGGAAGGGACGATAAAAACGCATAGTTAGAAACGATTTATGTCCGCAGCGGGTCTCAGCAGACGCTACGTTTGCTGCTATCATTTAACAGCATTCGCAAACCACACACTATTATCAATGACCATGCAGAGAGGCTCATTAACTGCCAAAACCACGGGACAGGGCCACAGGAGGATGATCCGCAACAATGACCACCTCGACAAACAATGCGATTTTTAGTTTATGAGGAGTTACAAATGTTGGAATTGGTAAAGCTCACAGCAGCTTCGTTGGGCCCTTCATTGCCGCATCAGAATACCTGGTTCTTTGTGTTTGTTGGCTTCATTATGGCTAGGAAATTAATAAGCTGGGTGCTGGAGTTTGTCAACTATACCTCGCTTCTCGCCAGCAACAGGTTTCAGGCGCGAAAGCAATTCTTAGTATTTTGCTGAAAGGTCTCCATACCTACTATGGTAAGACACGAAAACAATCCCGTTGAAAACGTGCCATCAAACGCGTGTTTATTTAAACCTAGCTGTGACTGTTCCAACCATGTCAGTGAAGCAATAAAGTTGAACCCCCTTGAACCTAGAAACATAACCTAGAAACCTTAGCCTGAAATTTGAGGTTTCTTTGTCATGCCCTTCGGGTCAAATATGGTCAAACAAGGTTACACCTCGGATTGGTGTCTAAAGTGCCCCAGACCTTGTCATGTGACCACCGTAAGCCTGGATGCCTGCTCTGAGCAAAAGGATACTGGTGCTCATTTAAGTTCAGTGATCTTGTGTGAACTTTCGAAGGTCATGGTGACCAAAAGCATACAAAACTGTTTTAATTTTTGCATTTGAATGAGTGTCGAGGATTACGCTAGGTAGTGTGTTCTTAAAAACAGAATATTGACCTCAGCCATTTTAGGTCAGTGACCAATTCTGACCTTTAAGAAGTCCATGGAAGATGCATAATGCGGTTCTTGCTATCAGTATATTCAAAACAAGCACTAGAAAATACCTCAAACAACAACCTCTGGATAATAAAACTGGTGGGTTTCGACTTTAGTCTGACCCCATACCTGGCCCTGGATCAATGAAGTTTGTTAAATAAACAGTCGTGTTGCCTAGGAAACTATCACATAGATGTGTGACTTCGTCGTACACTCTTTTGTTGCATCAGATTGAACGATTCCATAGAAGTTGTCTTCGCTGAATCGATTGACTGACTTTGACCTGCCGTAGGTCAGTGACCTTACAAGGTGCATAAAACTTTTAGACACCAAACGACCAGCCGTTCAGTTTCTACAGCTAAAAAACTTTGATGCGACTAAGTCGCACTGTTCGGAAATCATTCCAGGAAAAACTTTGGGGATCAAAGTGACCCCCACCCGAGCGCGTGTGAATCTTATAATGAAGATTCGTGCGTTTTGCAATTTTCAAAGGACATCAACTCAGCACGTTTGAAGGTCCAGTACATCTTAGTAAAATACGACCGCGATTGCCGTCACGTGTGGTGCGTAGGCAATATGAAAGTGCCCCATTGGCTTAACATGGGAAACGCGAAATTCAAAAATTACCAAAAGTTACCAAGTGACGGGCGGGGCCGGCAGCACCTATCACGGCGATGACGAATCATAGCGAAAGGAAATCAGGACATTTCGACTCAGCAAAGAACAGACAATCACACCAGCGACTGTGGGGACTACTGGGCTGTGTGGCTGACTTGTGCCTTGTGGATGCACGAGGCTGACTGAAGTTGGATGCGGCTACACCGTACAATCTGTTTTATGTGGTTATTTATCTAGACTGCGGAGATCCGTCATGAGTCCTAAGAAGTTCTCCATAATCGCTGGATCTGTAGTTTTTACACGAAGAAACGGAAATCATGATGCTGCTTTTCGGTACACCTCTACCGGGATTTGTAAACGCCTCCTCCCCTCCCCCACGTGGGGGCCGATAGTGCCAACCTCTCTACCATTATCCTACTAAAATCCTCGCAGCCGACAGGATTCGAACCTGTGCGGGGAGACCCCATTGGATTTCGAGTCCAACGCCTTAACCACTCGGCCACGACTGCCACACGTGTTCACCGTTTTGCGATATTTTGGTACAAAGCCGTTACGTGTCCCGGTACAAATTTGCGGATTTCGCTGTTGCGAAAACCAATGCCATTCATCGGCCTGCCGCCAAACTATGAATTAGGCACTGTTTATCTAGAAGTGGCTGCGTCATCAACTTCGACGGCTAGCCCCCATTTATTTGCGCACAACTCAGACAAGGCAATTTACACATATTTCCATATCACATGTATCTATATCGGGATTGTTATCGCACCGAATAAGGATAAGTTAGCTTCAAAATCATGCGGTTTGTTTTAGAGGCTTTCCCATCTAATTTTACTCCCTTTGCACCGGAAACAACCACTGTTATGTACTTGTTTATGAATACTGAAATGCCGATTGTCATCCCCATCAGTCCCACAGAAATATAGCTCGAGCAGGTATATCTCCCTTCCATATTCTGAGGCAACGAATGGCTTCACGGCCTTCACCTTTGTCCTGCTGCAGGAATGGTTTCATTTGAAGAAGTCATTGCCACTGAAGGTCACCGAAATAATGTTTACCTGTCCATGCACGCCACGGGACCTGGACTCATTCACGCCATCTTTGCGAAACACCATTGGTCCAGACAGTACCTATGATGTGAGGTCCAAGAGATGCAGCCAAGAGATGCAGCCAAGAGATGCAGCCAAGAGACGCAGCCAAGAGATGCAGCCAAGAGATGCAGCCAAGAGATGCAGCCAAGAGATGCCGTCAAGAACGCACAGGTCCCTCACGCCGCTTGAATATGATGTGAGGTCCGTGCAGCCAAGAGATGCCGCCAAGAACGCACAGGTCCCTCACGCTGCTTGAAACTTTTGTGGTAATACGATGGGTATTCCTTGTTCAAAAAATGTTTCGCGCTTTTACGCATTGGTAATGTTTCAAGTGTGACGTCTTCGGCATCACAGCCCGTGCATATTGCTTGTTATACAGGGCGTGACCACACCCCTGGTCGCTCCTTGACAGTGGATATTACTACCGTTAGCACTGCATTGGATTTCCACTGGCGCTTAACCGCACTTTTAAAAATATTGTGCTCTAAATTCGCTATTCACGACTTGTGACACGTGACCGGGGCAAATCTTCGTCGAACAGGCGCAGTAGAGGTACCCCATAAGGCGTCGATCCCAAGGTTGTGCCGCGAACCGAAAACAAACCAAACATGACCGTACATCCTGATTCAGCAGCGCTCACTTTTCTTCGTATCCTTGAAGGCTTCAGTCTCTCTGGTCTTCAAACAACTCAAAGGGCCCATACCCCGAACCTGCACGCCGCGCCAGCTCTTGGAGGGGAGCCTGCGCCGCCTGGGACACTTGAGGCGCCTCTGCAGCCGACCCGGATATTTAAATTTGCGAGAAGGGCCAGCGAGATTACCTCTCAGAACTTTACGAGAGCTGAAACGGAAACTGATGAGGCTGGCCTTTATGGCTCTGTTTGGCTCATGACTTGCCAGCGCAGTCGGCTGGCCTGAGGCCCGCACCCGGAGCCGTGGGCCCCGAGGCAGTGTGTCACACTCTAGGCGCCAGACGACCACTCCGGCCAGCCTCGCGGGGAAATAACTGTGGCCTTCAGCTGGCTAAAGGTCGTATGGGACCTGAGTCCCTATGCAGAGCGCATAGGCTCTTCCGTTGTGCTCATCAATGCGGCAGCCTCAGATCATGCATGTTGGCGTGTTGCATGCATGAGTCTCGGCACAGTGCAATGAATTGCGTCAAGACCTGGCAGGGTGCCGTTTTAGCGTGTTGCACATGCACATTTTGATTTGTGCGCTGTTCCAGCGTGATGCTGAAATGTGAAAAAATGCGTCACACCATGGGGGAAAATGGCAGGTTACAATCAGTGAAGAGCGTAACGTGTGGCACGAAGCCCCTAAGGCAAGCCATCCTCGTCTTTATGCCGCGGATTAGTAAGGGTGTTGTCCAGGAGCAATGTGTGTTGGTGGACGCTGCCTCGGCATGCTGCTGCATCACTTGCGGTGTCATAAAAGTTTACCTTTTCTGAAGGAACGGTAGAATTCATCGTCCACGGAAATTTGGCGTTAAACTAAAACTTCTACATATGAGTTTGAAACGCAAAATATGACGATTGCCTAAGTACGTTGCCCTGTATTTTTAAACGTTATCAATTACGCGGATAAATACTTTGGGTTCAAAGTTACCGGCAATAATTGAACTGACATCGCTTGTCGATATCGAGATATCGAATCGACATCGAGATACCTTTAAGTCGTCAAGCTCATTTTGCGGTTTGGAGGGGACACCGGCTTTGGTTTTGCTGAGTGATTTGCCTTGTACTATACGATTGAATCATGTTTACATGGTTAATCTCATTCCTGTGAGGTTAGCCAGAAACCCAACCCTGTTGTCAAAAAGTATTTTCAGAGAGCTGCACACTACTTTAGTAAATATTTATGAGGGGCATCTTGGGACAAATCGCAGACTCTTCCCCGCGCATGTGTAGTGCGCTGTGGTTTGAGTATGGCCGGCCGTTGCCTGGCTGGGCGGGCCATCATATATCTTCCTTTGCATCAAGGCGTCTGTATAACGTATGTGAACCATCAGAGGCATATCCAGGAGCAACGCAGCGAATAATTGTGAATCAATCATTAATGCATACCAGTAGCGTTTCCACATTCGTCTGTGTTATTGACAAGCATCAATAATCCAACCCACACATGTAACAACTTTTGTCCAAAAATAGCAAAGCTGCATGTACAGATGCGGTGTCAGACAATGAGCGTAGGGTGCCCTACAACTTGCCTATATTTAAAATCCAACCACGAACGGGCGTGACATTTGTTTTCTTCCTTTTCAGCGGTAACATGCGCCAAAGGGACCGTGTCCTACGTGCGTACGTGTGTCTGAGAACGAGCGACACCCGTACTTAAATCTCGCTTGCAATCTAACGTGTCATTTTCATACATCAATATCAATATTATGATGAGATTTTACCCCATTTTATTCTTCTCGAGTGCGCCCTTGACATGTTCTATAAAAATGTGCACGCGAAAAGACTGTTTACGCCGGTGGTTATTTTGAGCCATAGAAAAGCACAATTGGGCCCGCAAACATCGACAAATCAGGAGAGTCAAAGTGGGGCCCAAAAAATATTGAAACAAAAATCCCCATATAGTGGTAGGATTAAGCATTGTCCTGTCCCGTACTGTCGATCTGGATATCACGCCGGGTGTTAAAAAGCTGTCCGGACAGCGCGGGAATTTCCTTTCCTTCCTAGGTAACTCCGTGCTTTATTCTGCAGATGTCTTCTTCTACGTCTTTTCTTGTCTGGAATGCAGACAAATTGGTTTCGTTGGGCCCTTCATCGCCGCCTCAGAATACCTGGTTTTTTGTGTTTGTTGGCTTCATTATCGCTAGGAAATTAATTAGCTGGGTGCTGGAGTTTGTTAACTACATCGCGCTTCTCGCCAGCAACAGGCTTCAGGCGCGAAGGCAGTTCTTAATATTTTGCTCAAAGGTCGGCATGCCTACTATGGCGAGACACGAAAACAACCCCGATGAAAACGTGCCATCAAACGCGTGTTTATTTAAACCCGGCTGTGATTGTTCCGCCCATGTCAGTGAAGCAATAAAGTTGAGCCCGACTGGATTTTGAACTCCAAAATCCAGATGGTGGATTTGGTGTTATTTATAACATAGATTAGGGATGGTATTTATTGACAGCATAGAGTTTTTCACTGCATGCTTTTTACACCGTATGGTGTGCATGATTTAATTTTTGGTGAACGTCTAATTTTTCACTTTTTACATTTTTAATGCTCGGATTCTGAAACGTGGGCGATGTTGGAGACGAAAGAGGTTATCTGGTCTTTGTTCGCTTGTACATGACACCATTGCCTCGATTTTGTGACCAGTAGCCACGATCAAGTAGCGAGGATAGCCCATCCAATTTTCTCAGTGACACACAGAAGTCTTTGTGTTAATACCTTCACAGAAAGGCACCACACTTACGGATAAAAAAGCAGCGACAACTCGTGAAACGAAGCGAGATCACACAAACATATTCAAAAAATGAGCGGAAAAACGCGGAAGCAAAAATAGTCCTAGTCGTATTTGACAAATGATTGCCAGTCCCAACTGAAACTGTCGCCATGGGTGCAAGCAATAATTAAGCATTTACATCGATAACCCAACTAGTTCGAGTCAGATTCATGCAGGGTTATAATCTGCCCATCCTGTTATGCCAAAAGCACAATGCAGTTTTGTTGCCTAAAGGGTCTCGGAGGCCAGAGTATTACTTCGAGTGCCTGCATTTCCGTCAATGTCAAAACGTGTTCACTCAAATTCCACGATCTCAGGTCCCAGACTTTGTGATCTGCAAGCCAAACGTACATCTTGAAAAGTTGGGATAATTGGTCTCGGCCCAACCAACGTCGGAAGAGACGATACCGTCGGATTTCAACGCTGGTTGAAACACATTTTGGCACATGTGCAGTTGGCTTTTAAGCATTAAAAACCATTACAGTTTACCATCAGCCAACATCAATACCAAGGCTGCGACTGTCTTCAGTTTGGATAAACCACCATGTTTGAATGAAGTATGCACCGATGACGTAAATTTTAACACTTGACACGCTGCGCAATCATTCACTAAAAGTATGACAGTAAAAGATCATGGAAACCAGATGCCGTTTTCTGCGCAAACCTGCTCAGTGGAATTTTTGGCGGTCAAATAAACATTTCGAGGCGGAGTGTGGATTTTTGGTAGCTTGAATCATTTATCCAGACGCCATTTCGGAGCAGGAAACATTTGAAACGCGGCTCATGAGTGAAACATGATCTGTCCGACCACACGACACGGTTAAACGTCATATATCTGACCACCACCAACATATATACATCGCTTAACATTTGAATGGCACACATCATTACAATTCAATTATGTCGTCCCTTTCTTCCCCGCTGTAATCCTCAATGTTATTAGGCCTGCCAAGATGATTGATTTCACTTAATTTCGGTGAGAAATAGCTGACATTGGAGCCTCGGGCTGCGGGCTGCCGCGAGCCGTGCTGGCAAGCGTCAATAACGCAGCAGGGGGAGGCTCCTCTCGCGCGAACAGGGCGGCTCACTGCGTAACCAGGACCGAGCGTGCAAGCAGTCATATCCCCGAGGTGCCATCGTATCTATCTGAAAACGCAATAAACCGCAACCAAACGTCACCAGAGGAGGGAAAAATTTCCGGAGGGTGAAGTTTCGCTGGTGCTGGCTCGACGCTGGAGGGTTATCAGGAGCGAAGGTCGAGGCGGTACGCCTGAGGAGGGCGCTGGGGTGCGGCGGCAGCGTCTCGTCGCCGTCCACTAGCCCGTTAGCCGCAGGGCACTGACCTTTGCTAACACCGTCGGTTCCGCGCAGTATAGTGCACTCCTCGATCAGACCGTAGGGCTGGAACAGCTGCTTGACGTCCTCTTCGGTCTGCTGCTTACTCAGCATACCAATAAAGAGTTTCCGGTCTTCTGAAACAAAGGGCGCTGCGTTAAAGCACCAGCCAGGTGAGGGATGTGACAAACTGGCCCACACGGATGAGACTCATGTGAATGGTGGCGGTTGACACCAATGTTTGTAGCATCCTATTCAGTCCGGGACCGAAACGGAGAAGCCGTTTGTGGCAAGGTGCAGGGCTTGGCGCTAGTAGGTTGCTATCAGCGAAAACCCTAGTCACCTTTATGCTTGGCGTTTTAGACGAGATGATGACTACGCAAACAGTTGATGCAGACCACGATATTGCATAAAGTATAAAGACATATGCTGAAATTTTCAATGTAATGGTTCGTTGCTTCACATAAAGCATGTTTGGCATTCATTCTATTCATGCTAAGGTTTACCTTGTCCATATTACGCCTCTAATCCGCTTCGTTCATAATGTAGATGATGATGATGTAGGCAGAGATGTAGATATACCAGTTTGGCAGAATCAATTTTCCCACTTTCATGCTCGCAAAGCCGAACACCACCTAAGCGCCAGCACGTCCAGTTCAGATATCTCTGTCCCGGTGGAGAGCATTGTCCCAAAGTGACTCTTACGAGCATATCCAGCTCAGCCCTATGTGAGTCACTTCAAGTTGCAGCTCAGGACACTTCGGCCCGAGTCCTAACAAGACCCCTCTGTTTCTCCTGGCCCTCCACACGACACTCAACCGGCACTTCTCAGCCTCCCTCGCTCAGGGCATCTGCGCTCCGGCATGGAACTTTGACTCATCAGCTCGATCGGAGCTGTGCCGGCGGGGACACGACTCCCCCGACGCTCAGCTCACACGGCTGTCCATCGCCCCAGATCACGCTTCTTCCGCTCCCAGCACAGGGCGTCCAAGCCCACACCGCCCTTCTGCTCCCAGCCCAGAGCCGCCTCCTCCCCGCCTCCCCGCCTCCTCCCTTCCCGTCGCGGCCGACTTTCGACTTCCCCGCGCGGGGAGGGGCGTCGCAGGCGCCGTTATGCTTCCTCAGAGGCTCGTTGGCGTCCGTTACCGAGATGAAAGTAGTGGTCGGCGTGGCGTCGATAGCAGGTCCGGACGGTGTCACCACCTCGGCACCGCCGCGATGGGCCAACTTTGATGGCGCCGGCGAGCGGCGTCACACTCGCGGCTCCTGCTCTACGGGCAAAAGTTCGCGTGCGGAACAGCTGTTGATCACAAGCGGCCGCAGAAACAGGGCGTATATTTAGCCCAAGCCAACATCAAGGTGCATTATTGATTTAGATTAGATAGCGCGGCAAAGGACCCGACTGCTGTATAGTGGGGACCGGGCGAGAATGGCGCCAGGTCGATGGAAAATGGCGCGACCAAATGTGGGAGCGCGTGGATGGAACCATGCGTGGCGCGATGCCGATGGTGCAGATATGTGCACGTGGCGTGAGCCGCGGCCATTCGCGGAAACTAGCCAAAAAGTTAATGTCTGGCGACTTTCGTCCCCACTTATTTGGGAAATTGGTTTTCATGGCCTTTTTTGGGACTCCAAATGTTCCATTTAATGTGAGGGACATTGAGGTACAAAGTGAAAAATTCATTCAGGGTGCATAAATAACAGCTTCCGACCCATTCAAACACGTTTTGACACCTACTGACTGACTGACTGACTGACTGACTGACTGACTGACTGACTGACTGACTGACTGACTGACTGACTGACTGACTGACTGACTGACCGACTGACTGACCGACTGACTGACTGACTGACTGACGGGCTGACTGACTAATTGACTGATGACTGACTGACTGACTGGCTGACTGACTGACTGACTGACTGACTGACTGACTGACTGACTGACTGACTGACTGACTGACTGACTGACTGACTGACTGACTGACTGACTGACTGACTCACGCGCCCACTTCTTCATTAGTTCAATGTTTCCTTGCTCATTCTGTTCCTTTCGTCGTTAACCCCCTCTCTAAGACCATAAGCTTCCCTCTCATATTTCTCCCTTCTCTATCACTTTCCCCTCCTCTCCCTTTCTCACCCGCCGTCTTCCCTCGCTCTCTCTCTCTCCCCAGCCTATCTCCGCTGTCGTCTCCGACTGCCCCCTCGCCTTGAGGCTGTTGCCCGGTAGTCCACCGTCCCATCTGCTGAATATGGTGTCCCTGATTGCATTTGGTTGCGCCTCGCCAGCAGTTTGGCGGGCCGTGAGCGGCCGGCCGCTCCAGGGCGCGGCCCCGACGCCAAGGGGCCCCGAGCCGGGGCGTGGGTCGGCGCGGGCCCGGCAGCTGACGGTGGCGCCACTCCTGCGCTCGAGAGGCCTCTCGGTCGCCTGAGGACGCCCGGGGGCATGTCGGCGCGCCGTCGGGAACAGACCCGGGTGGCGAGATAACGGCGAGCGCGTCGCACTGGCGATGCGGGCCTGCCTGTGCGCGGGATGACGTCATCAAGGGGAGGGGAGCCGGAACGGCGTCAGGGACAGAGACAGGGATTGGGACAGGCGTAAGGGACAGGCAGAGCGGGGACGTTAATGGAGGCGGGCGAGACAGGTCCGCGGCAACATCAAAAACCGCCCGGGCGCAGGTGTCCAGTTCACATGTAGCATCAGGACAGCCACGTCAATAGCCGCAAGGTGTTGGAAAGCAAAGAGCTCAGGCTGAGTAGAAGGTCAGTGAAGGTCGGTGGTCCGCAGAAGACATTTTGAAATTTTGCTGGTATCGACTATCAGCCACATGAGCCCATGCATACATTCTGCCGCTTGCAGGGGCGGCAAATGACAAGGGGAAGGCCACCCGCCAACTTCGCAAAAAGCGGCACCAGAACTAGGGCTTGCATGGCAAGAAACTATTCAAAAACCGGCGTGGAAATCATATGCTGATCCCCTTCGCGCTTCCCTAAATTCACAGCTTCGAATCACCATTGCTATGATCTTTCGCAGATCATCAAGCATCACTGAGGAAATGATCCATACATTTAGTTCACACGACTGCTGTCGACGTGCCATCCGACAGCTAATGTACCGACATCGCCTCAGACTGTAACGAGGTCCGCAGTCACCAGGCTGATGTACCGACATCGCCTCAGACCGTAACGAGGTCCGCGGTCACCAGGCTGATGTACCGACATCGCCTCAGACTGTAACGAGGTCCGCGGTCACCAGGCTGATGTACCGACATCGCCTCAGACTGTAACGAGGTCCGCGGTCACCAGGCTGATGTACCGACGTCGCCTCAGACTGTAACGAGGTCCGCGGTCACCAGGCTGATGTACCAACTTCGCCTCAGACTGTAACGAGGTCCGCGGTCACCAGCTGTCCGCAATGTATGCCAATTGGGTTCTGTTCAGACAGCTAAGGTCATACAGCCTTCAGTTGATGTCGAAGTGTGATGTCGAAGTGTGTGGTTATTTGTCTACTTAACGACACCGTCACTCAGTTGCAGAACGGTCGGAAAAGCGCACGTGCTGAACCCAATGATGGTTAGGGACCTAAAGTTTCTGTAAAAGTTTCATATCTAACTTACATTCTAAGGATTCGATAGCTACCACAATCTTCCCGTTCGTGTGTAGCGTCACCGTGGCCTCCGTGATAATATATGAATGCAACCTGACTGCACCGCAAGATTTTTGAGATTATTACTTAGATTATTTCTTAGATTTCTTAAATTATTCCTTGCCGCCAAAGCGCAAGAGCAAAAAACACGTTCACTGAGAACGTAACACACTTAAAAGCTTAGGTTTCATATACCACGCACTTGAAAAACAGCCATTGATTGAAGCAAAACACTGAGAGACGTCACTGGCCAGCAAAACCAAGAAGATTAGCGTGAGGCAGATGAGTCAGCAACAACGGAGGGCAAATAACAAGATTGGGATGAAACAAGCCGCGTCAGTGATGGCCAGAGACTTTTTCGACTACGCCGAACGCTCGAGCGCCAGACGATTGTCTGTGGTTTGATACGCCTCGTTTATTATTTTTTCGCCCCCTTTGTACCCCAGGTGATCTGCTGGTGATCCCCTTAGGTACCTGAGGTACCAGATGATCTGCCTTTGAGGTTGTTGGAAATGTGGCAGTGTTTGGTGTTAACGTCACATGCGTGATGCAGTGCGCTTGCCTCTTAGGTTGGCCCGTTAGTCTTGTTTCTCTTTTGTAGAAACATTGAATAAGTGTTTTTAAAATCGGCGAGAAGGTAGGCAAAACTTGCTACCCTCATGCTAATATTGCCACTCACTCATAGACCCTTGTCTACACTTTCTTTCTCACCCCACTCTCTCGACCATCGGCCCTCGTTCCTCTATCCCACAACGCTTCGCCATTTTCCAACCGTGCCCCTTCCAATATGTCCAGTGACATCTCTATTAAACAGCAAGTCGGCGTCCGCAGCGAACGCAGGGGAAAGCCGCTTCGAATCCCGCTTAGCGGAGCCGCACGCAGCTGCTATTTTATTATCCTCCACCCGGCTGGCGTCGCCGTCCGTCTGTCATGCTGTCGGATGCAAATTTGAACCAGGCCAGTCATTTCACTGACATATCATCAATAATGGCGGCGGGCTACTCCGAGCCGCACCGCTCGAAGCGGCGGCAGTTCCACTTTGATGCCCGGCACCCGGGAGAGTTGACTGGGAGTCGCCGCTGGGCAGAGACATGGACGCCGATGGGCGGAGAATGGACAGGAGAGATGCACCGAGTGGGACGGGTGAGACAGCAGTATCCGGTACGATTTCGGTAGAGAGCAGGAGTCCAAGGGCGAGGTTTGGCAGACTTGTCGGGAGCGAGCGAAATGCGATTTTTCTCAAAGGCAGAAGCCTATGCGGTTATAGTATTAAGCGATTTTTCTGGTGCTTTGGACTCAACTTTTTGTTTGGGGGAGGGGAGAGATCGCAACAATGGCAGTATCAGATCATAAGGAGATGCCAAGCTCCCACGACACAAGAATAAATATACCTACACACATTGGGCATGGAGGTCGTACCTATCAATGTACGTATCACTGCTGTTTTGGTCCAATCTTCAAGCATAGAACCAAACAAATAAGATAAGCAGGAAAGCTTGATTCTGCATATACGAGACTATCATGAATACCAATAATACTGTACTTGCTGTAAAGCTAGTTTTATCATTCAAATTTCAACTTGCTTACTAGGTGCCTAAAGGAAAACCTTTCAACAATGCTATAAACATCTGTGCAAGTTACTGAACCGATATCAGCCCCATTTCCGCCAGGCACATTGCGAAAACAGCGCCCTCCCGTACGCTCGCAGGCCCATGCTGCGTACGCCTTCCAGGCAGAACCCCGACCAGCCAGCTGTTTACGTTTCATGCCAAGATTAACCGCCGAGCGCTCCAAAGACGAATTAAACACGTCTACCCATGACGTCATCCATCGGAAGACGGGCGATGACGGCTGTCGACGCAACCGTACGAGTGCTGTGCCATGGGCATTGGGGACGGCTGCAGTTTATAGCGGATCACCAGATTTGGAACGGAGGTACTGCTATCACCGTGATTTGTATCCTAAAAATGGTCTTTGCTGGGCTGGTTAGCCATAATAATTAGCCATTAGCCGCATATTTAACTTAATGTGGGCGCCTCACTGAAGCTCCTGGTTACGACACGGGATATTGCGGCCCAGTTTAGAAGTTCCATTGGAAAAACACTCCTACAGAGAGCTACATAATCGAAATCTGCAGACTGCTACACAATCTACAATGCTGGAAACGTCGAAATGAGAATCTTCATTAACGACAAACCGTACTAAATCCACAAGTGGAACAATGCTTATTGCAAAAGGGTCTGTTTTTCAGACATCAGAGGTCACTCGTCAGGCTTGGGGTGTCCAGGACGTTGTAATCTACATACGTAACGTACGCAACAGCTCCCGCGACTTTCTTGATCCACTTCAACATCTTTCGTTCATATTTCAAGTATGAACATACGAATGACGCCCACACGTCCATAGGCCTTTATACTGTTTCTGAGCGCGTGGCACGGGACAAACGCCGGCGTCGGGGAGGAGGCGAGACCCAGTCAGTGGACAGGCCATATGTGCCGGGGGACAAACGAGTCGTCCCAGGCGAGGGTTCATTCACCGCCAGGGAAATGGAAATTGAATTTTCAAATAGAGATTTTATCAGCCGACAGCCAGGATAAGCCAATTAGATCTGGCGCACTTTGGCTGACGGGATGTGCGAGGAGGGGAACTCGGCGACCCTCGTGCAGCCTAAACGACCTGCGCGAGTGTGCAGGCGCAGCACATTGACCTTGGCCGTCCAGCCTTCATCACTCTGGCGAAACCAGCTACGACCCTTCACCATGGCAGCCACTGTGAGGTGTTCCGCAACATTAAGAAGTTGTGCAGGTCTGGAAAGGTTGGGGCAGGACTCGAAATAGCCCATGCTTGCCTTGGCAACTGCAGTCCAAAGATCCTTACGGGCGAGTGACACAAGGCCCAATAAATATCAGATGGTTCCTGTTCGTTTCCAAAATTTAAGAGGCGCGGGCGGACTTCCGAAATTGCATTGCGTCCAAATGTTATTGGAGTTCATGTGCTGCCCGTTGATGGCGTTGGTGCATGACACGGCCATATACAAGAAGGTGCATAGTGGATCTGAATTGAATCATCCCGTGTTAGAAGAAGCACCTGTCAATTGTCTGTAGCGTATCGCTTGCAACTGGCAAATGCAAACGGCTTCGGCTGCCACTGCCCGCTACACCACCCGACATATAACTGGACCAAACGCGTCGACAACGTAACATCCCGAGAGCAAGAGCTGCCGGTCACTGGGACACCTTCGGCTACGGCAGGCGGTTGGTCTCGAGATGGTGGGCGACCCATCTCGTGAAGCGGCATCGCCACCACTCGACCGTTGACAGGTGACGGTGGCGGGGCTCCCAGAACGCCCGCGTGGCCACCAGCGGTCTCGCCGCCAAAGCTTTCCTTGAACCGACTCGATTGCTTTGGGAGCTGGGACGGCTGGTGTGGTCCCCTCGGTCTCGCGCTCGGATGGCACGCTCCAGTGGCCACCAGGGCGGGGTAATGACGGTCATTAGCTCGGTGCATTTGAGGAGAGCCACCAGCGCGGCGGACAAAAACACCGCGGGCAGCCGGCGGTGGTAATCAACCGCTCACAAGTGACGGGTACGATCGCACCGAGCGCGGCACTGTTTGCCTCGCCCGGCGGTTTAGCGTGGAATGAGCGACAGGGTACCTGCCACGGCCGCCTTGTGGGCCCGGACACTCGAGGAGTGCCTCCTAAAGAAGCAAAACAACAAATCGGTTCAATAAAAACAAAGTAGCGAGGTAATAGCCTCGAGGGGCGCTGTCTGTTCCGTTACTAGAAGTAGCCACTGCATAAAAACAAAAGCCGCCAGGGGTCCGCCTTGCGCACCCAGCCTTCGGCCGATCCGCGGCCGGTCTTCCTCCGCAAACCCCCGGGCCTGAGCGCATCCGAGAACAGCGTGCAACAGCTGGAGGCAGGTTGGAGTGAGGACGAGCAGCCGCAGTAAGCGATACAATGACGAAACTCGCACATGACTTTATGCAAAGCACTTTCAGGAGACGAGCAGCAGCAGCGGCACGCGCTCGCTTCTCGAGTCAGCACGCCGCAGCGCCGTCTGTTGGTGGCTGCCCGCGCCCAGCACCCGGGTTTACGCCACTTCTAATGGCACGACTTGAATCGTCGGTGATTGATCACCGGGCTGACGTCGACTGACAATGGCCGAATCGACCTGCTCATGATCCGCAACGGACGGCGGCCCCAAAGGCGCGCGTCGACGACAGGCGGGCCCAGAGCGGGCCGCTCCACTGGCGGGCGGGCGAGGCCAGCCGTCGGCGGCGACGTCGACCCGCCCCATACAGCTGCGGCTCCCTGGCGCCAGCTGATATGACCGAATGTCTGATGGAATGGATGTTGAGACTCCCGGGTGTGATCTTCTCAGGCCTCGCAGGACCAGGCCATCAAGCACCAGTGGCGTGTTTGACATTGCTGTACTGATAGGCAGCGCATTATCCCGCGCCGCGCTAGGGTTTCTCTCCAAGCGCAATTCACTGCACTGTATTGCATTATGAGATAAGTGGTTACAAGTCATGCGACGTGAATGTGCCGGTGGATATCAGTGGTATGTGTGGTAGATGTAATGGAGAAAATTGGAAAGAGAGAGGACTTGAAGTTGTATATCCATAAACTTAATGCGTTACAATAACCTTGCTCATCGTGTCGTCCAGAATTGTGAGTGCATGCCATTGATCCCCTAATGCAGAAAATATCACATTAGTTAAGATGAAAACCTAGCAGAAGTCAAAAGGACAATATCCACGGAAGCGACAATACCAGACGCAAGGACAAAGCCTTGCAATGGATAACGACATGCCTAAAGAAAAGCAGCTGTCCACCCATTCTAGCCTGCAAGCCCATGCGCACGTGGCGAAAAATCAGTGGACGCACCCAAACCCCCATCTAGACTCCGCACTCAGATTTGAAAGAGACGCTACTATCCGCTATCAGCAATTTCAGTCACGTGCACTGCACGTGGCTGCAATGTCAACCACGTCTTCCTGGAGGCAGCGTGATTAAATTACCCCAGTTGAAATGGGGGCCGAACGGACGGCGCGGGCTGGGCAGCTGGCACTGAGCCAGCGGGCTCATCCGGCGGCGTCAGTACCGATGGGCGAAGAGCGCGGCTGGCGGACAGCAGCCAAAGCCGTCGCGTGTTACGACACGGACCAGTATGCCGCGACAGCTCGAGCAACATGGCTCCCGACAGAGCGCTTCTTACTCCGGTGTGATGGCGGCTTATCGCTATCCCCGATCTGATCATCAGGGCCTGCTTTTTCGCTGTGTCTGCCATTCGCAGAACATGGCAGGACTCAGCGCCCCTGCTATCAAATCCGGCGTCGTGGCACCGTGAACCCAAGTGCTGCCAGCCCTAGAACAGCGCTTAAGCGTCAGCGAACTGCCGGATGTTCGCTGCAGCGAACGGAAAATGCCTTGATGACAAAAGATTTGCACATGCAGAGACACGAGTTGTTGACTAGTTTACGAATTCTCGGACACGAACATCAATGTAAGCTTGACGGGTGTTTAGACTGTACGCGTAGTTACCTGATCTGGTCGCATTGCCATCTCCTATTTGTTGACAGCCTGCATTCGGTTCTAAGTAAGCCTATAAAGAAAATTCAGGAAATCTTTCTTTTACTGTTATCGTCCACAACAGCGCACGTGCTTTTAAAAGGAATGAATGATGCAAGAGGCCTGTGCAACATTTAGTTGTTGGAGAAGGGCGAAATTGTCATCTATCATAAAAAGATCTCGATAAAAAATGCGTCCCTTGGAGCTGTTAGTAAACTATACTTCTCCCAATCGGTATATGACTGCGAACTCCAACATTACGCACCCATTCATCTTTCTCTTGAGATGTAGATTACTTAGGATCAAAGCAAAACCTGGCCTCAGCTGGTGGCCAGTGCTGCAGTTTGGCTCCTGCTGCTACCGGGACATACGGATGACAAAGCGCGACATGCCATGCGCCTGCGTGTAGGCTCTCGCTTACGGTGCGGATTGGGATTACAGCCGGAACCGAACAGGCGGCGACAAATGCGTCCAAAACGCCCTGCACTATGTGGAGGTAAACACCACCTGAAACCACTGTCTGTCATGCATCGTCATAACGTATCTATTAAGCTTCCACCAAAAATGAGACGTCTTGGCCATCGAGCCTGGTTATAAGAGAGCGAACGTCGCATTGTAACATACTACGGAGGTGTTTTTAGGGTTAACAACAGGCCTGACATACGCCTCACGCACAACGTCGTTCTCGCAGATGATTGTCGCGTTCCAACCCCGACCAGGACGCGGATTCATGTCTCCCCCACACATTACTGGGACGACAGCCACGTGTTCCAGCTCGCTCCTCTACCAATGTGTCGACAGCCGCGTGTTCCAGCTCACTCCTCCACCACTGTGTCGACAGCTGCGTGTTCCAGCTCACTCCTCCACCACTATGTCGACAGCCACGTGTTCAAGGCCGCCCTTCCACTCGTTTAGGACCGCGCGTTTTCGCTGAAGGCTACCATTCGCCCCAGCCTAACTCCTATTCAGAGAGCAGGCATCGCGTACTCACAGATGACCGCCACGTCTCGCGCTCCGATGCGAGCCGCACTCACCGTTGGCGCTATCTGGAAACAGAGAGAAAGCTCGGTCAGGGCCAGCACGCTCCAGGGCAGGCAGAGCTCGTACCGGAGGAGAGCTGGGCGATAACCGTAGGTCATTTACACCACGGCGCTGAGGTATGAGCTGATAGTCATTAAAATGATTCAAACGACATTGTTAAAGAGAACATGACACCTTTTACACTTCTCAGTTATTGTTAGATCAAAAACGTATGATTTGATCAGTAATACCAATTTCCTCGAAATTTTTCGGAGTAGTTGTGAATTTCGATTTGAAGTAGCCGCTCTTGCGGGAGAAATATCATTGGACTCCCTGCCCACCGTTATGAAAGTAATACACTCCATTCGCCTTGCTCTTTAAATCTTTAGTGTTTGCAGCACATTGGTTTGTCAAAACATTTGTGTAAGAAATGCCACGAAAGCTTGAAACGTCATGTTTAGAGCTCTGCAATTATCCCGCGAATTAAACGAAATGTTATACTATGGCTTTGGTTCTCCCATTTTGGCATTTATTACAGCAGATCTTTTCGAAGTGCACTTTGGGTTAGGGAGGCGGAGCATCCCATGGTCTATTGTGACGCACTGGTTCAAACTTTATCCAACGCGCTTCTCGGTACCCAGCCCTCGCCGCCCGCTGTGCCAATCACAAACGTTCGTTTGTACTGACGTCATGCAGTAGCAGCTGACGGCGGCTCCAGCAGATTTTACCGACGTCATAATGACGGTTGTCGCGACTTCAGGGAAGAAGTGCAGTGCCATTGCAAAGCGTTGGCAGCGTGATTCGAACTTGAAAATAATAAAAATCGAATTAATAGAATGTATGACTATTGCGTCTTGATGCTGCTGCAGTGTCACTACCCAGTGTTATTACAAGACGTAACTGGTCCTGAGGTTCCGCTAAGCATGTTCTTGGAATATGTCTCAAAGATGGGAGACCCCCTTTAATATGACTCTAGTTAATGCTACTGATCTTCAGCTTGTTCGTTGAATTTCATAGCCCGGATGTGATTCAGGGGATATGGCAACGCAGTGGCTGATGAGGGCATGCAATGTAACCCAGCACAGAAAGGAAGAACCTTTTTGAATAAAAAGCAGGGCATATATGCCCTGTCATATACCTTGCAAGTCATAGACGGAACACATGCATGCTAGAATCGGAATATGATGCCATGCTGCAAGGTTTCTCAAGATTTACAAGAAGTTTCCAAAATCATTTCAAAACAAAACACCCAAATTCGTCGTCCTGCGAGCCCAATGCCCGGGTTTCCTGAAAAGATATCAGATAAGACAGGCCAGTGTGTCTGTCTTTCCAGAACCTGACAAGATTTCAGCGCCATTTAGATGCGTTCCAGGGAAATTTCCTCCGCCGGCGAAGCCCGCGGGGGCAGTTCTAAAGTTGCACTGCGCCAGAATATCACTTAGTTGAATGCCTCCATCTTTATCATAGCAAAATGGATTCAATTCAACTCCGTTTCAATAGACTACCTCCTCTTCGAGCATCCAGTCGGCTGCACACCGGCGCGAAATTGCCCACTCGGATGGCAATCTCATCAGTTCGGTCATGGTTTTTCGCCGCTGTATTTGATTCCGACTACACTGATATTGCGGGAAGCGCCCCCGCAGCCGGCACGTGACAGCAGACCCCTCCTCACGACTCTCTGCTATCCCCGCCATCCGCAGCGGGGCGGTGGTGTAATACCGGCCAGAGCAGGCGGGCAAGAAGAGCCAACGACACTCCCGTGACACGTGACAGTCGCAGAAGTGTCACGCAAGGTTTCACGGTCCACCAGAAGAGCCTAGAACTGTTTCTTCATATCGCCATTAGTTATCTAGAAGTTTAATACGCGCTTGAGTAAGGGGTCAATTTGAACTCCGAATGTTTTTTTGGAATTATTTCCTGAATGGCACGGCAAAGCCGGAAATTTTGCGTAGCCAAAGCCGCGAAATTTTGCATAGCTACAGACAATTAAATGGCCAACCTTTATCATGATATAAATTAGATGCATTTAACGATCACAAATTCCATAGTTCCATATGCTAGCGACCACAAATTGTAAGGTTGCTAACCATTGGAACACCAACGTCAGGCCATGGCTGTCAGCGAGGGCCATTTTAAGGGAATTCTTCAATCTGATGCGACAACGAAGCCTAAAACGAAACCATGCATATCTACGATAGTTTCTTAGGCAACAAACCAACTGAATTTAGAGTTAAAACAAATTTCATTGGCCTAGGGTCAGGAATGAAGGCCTGGTCGAGATGGAAATCACTCTACTTTTTTACTCGAGTGCTTGCTTTGTGAGATGGTTTCCGACCCTCACTTTATTTTTATTAATGACATGGACCGCAACAGACATACTCTAAGGATTTTTCAAATGTCAGATTAGGTCATTGGCCTAAAATGATCCAGGCCAACATGTTGCTTTTAGGAACGTGCCTTCTAGCGTAATCCCTGCCTCTTATTTGAATGACAAAATATCATCAGTCTCGTAGTTTTTGGTCACCTTGACCTTCTCAAGGTCAGACAGGGTTACTGGTCCTAAATGAACACCACTGACCTTTTGCTTAAAACAAGTATCTAGGTTCACGGTGGTTGCATGAGGAGGCCGGGGGCACTTCGGACACCGATCTTGAGTATGACTGTTTTCCCTTATTTGACCCCAAAGTGACGACCTAGGAAGCTCAAGTTTTGATATGACTTAGTTCACATACAGATCAATCCACACGGTGAATTTGGCTTCTCTAGCTATCTTATTTTTTAAGATCTCAATGGGTCAAATTGACCTCTAAGCAAAGGGTATTTAACCTGTCGCCAGGGCCCGTGTTTAAGTAATTACCAGACGAACTGCTTCCATACTGATAAGCGTATGTAATGGATAACCCTTCAGATATAAAAATATGTCACCTGACCAATATGTGTAAAGCGCAGCAGCAGACATCCCGTTTGGAATGCACATCCTTCGCATCGCACGGACTCAAATATGTAAACAGTTGCAGAGAAAATGATGGGATCATCGTTAAATGCCCAGTGTTTGTATGCCAGTGTTATATGAAAAGTCGGTATAAATTTAGATGGGTACGTGAATACACAAACTTATTCACGTCCATGCAGTGCCGCACAGCAGGGTTGGGCCCAACGGTCCTGATCCTTCCCTAGTGAACATAGAGCCCTGGGGCATCGGAAGTGAAGACCGGCAACAGCGCCCGAAAAAGACCGTTTTTACATCGTACCAGACGGAACACAAAAATATGATATCAAGGGGCCCCGATCCAAGACAAGAAGCCCTCTATGAGGGTCTTCATCTGTCGCCAAGGACTCCATCAAGCATGAAGCGTTCCTATCATGAACCCCGCGGCATCGTGCCCTCCCCGCAACAAATGTGTGCGTGCGTGCATGTCACTGACACACACGCAACAGCCCACGATTGCGACAGACGAGACTGCACGTCGAATGAAACCGCGCCGGCCGTTCCATCGACCCAAGATGACCGCCGCTATTCATAAGGCGTCGTCCGGCCACGAAGCGCCGCTGACGCGCCAAAACAAGCCGCCGCCCGAGCTCGCCCTCAATTAGCATAATCACCGTAAAACAACTCGCTAAAACAAAGCGGTCGCGGCCTCATCCGGACTGCCAGCGCCGGCCACGGCCCGGGCCGAGTCCTCTTTTCAGCTGTCTGCGCCGCCGGCGCGGCGGCCATTGTAAGCCTGATTAAAATAGCAGATCTGTCTGGGCGTGGCGCTTGGCGGCCAGGCTGTCATGAGAAATGCGGCTGTGACAGGCGGCCGAAGCCAATCGGGCGCCGCCATCGGGCCGGCGCCTTTGTGAGACAACAGCGCCGGAGCCGCATCAGCGGTAATCTGCACTGGATCCATGGGCCCAGTTATTGGATTCCTATCGAGTCGCTCGACCGTCGCGAGTCGCCGGCTAGATAGGCGGTCGATGGAGTCCTCGCTATCGACTGCACGACAGGAAGTCGGCGCCGCGTGCTACGCACCGGACCCGCGGCGTACCCAGCGCGGCGTTCACTGAGCAGGACTCTGGCCACGCTGATTGTTCTTGAGTAGGCTCGCGGTGCTGCAAAGCGACCGGGAAGTGCCGCGAGCTCGCGGGGCTAAGCACGACTCGGCCGGCCGTTTGTTTGGAGTGGCTTGGGCGCGGAGCCCGGCGGAGCACAACAGCCCCTTGAACCGCCAACCTCGCAATGCTTGATCATCATCCAGCAGGTCGAGAGCCTCTAATGGGTCCTAGAAACCTCGGTAGTTCCCCATATGCGTCATTACGCCAAGCCCGGCGCGTTCTCGTCCCAAACCGGCAATTAATAGCGCTCCGATCAGGCATGCATTGAAGCAGACGCCGTATTAATGGCGGAGGTAGCCGGCATTAAACGCTGCATGTGGCGACGGAAGCGAGCGGAGGAACGTCCGACTCGCCGGTCGCGACGCAAATGCAACTCGAGCGAAGTAGTTATTTTCAGGAAATTGGACGCCTCTGTAAAGTCGGCCAGCGGCGGCGGCTCCAACAAAAGATTCCGGCGGCACAAAGCGGGAAATAAGCATTTCACTGGCATCGTGTATGGTGGGTTTTGCGGCAGCGTCCACACGGTTTTCCAGCTATGTATCTTTAGTAGATTACAGTGCCCAATAACTACGCAGCCCTGAATGAAGGAATATCAATTCATGCGAAACATTCTGAGGAGTAAAATGCGTCGGAGCTGCTAGGCAGGATGGATTTCGCAATGCGTGACAAGCCGATTTTTACAATAAGCGCGAGTAGCAGTCAATAGGTTTGAACTTACGCAACGCTCACGGATATTGAAAAGCCAAAAAGCTTACTCAATCCTCCAAACCATGCGCCGTTTGCTGCACATCACATCACGGAACACCGTCTCGTCTCCGCCACGTATCCTCCTCTGTTGTGTAACATCGGCGTGCCGGGCAGCACCCGAGCCCGACAAGCGCATTATTTCCGAGTCGGCGTGCCGTAAAGAACTCGCAGGAAGCGTGCGGACGACGGGCGGAAGCTGTGACGAACAGGAGGGCTTGCGGAACGGCAAACCGTTTCAACGCCATAGGGAGTCGCTGGTGGGACGGCTGCGCGCAGCTCGTTGAAGTGGCGGTGGCGCTGTCCTGATATGGAAAGGAAAACGTCATGCCGGGCGCGAAGTGCACCATATGGAACAATAAAAAGACCTGCAGTAAACAATCGTGCCACCGTAACAGCCCAACAGCGGAAAGCAATGGCGAAATAGAAACAATTTGTGCCTCTCCCCCTCCCCCGTGGGCGATGGGTATTGCCAACAAAAAAACTGCGTACGATTTGCCTGATATTCTTTAGCAGAGATAGAAGTATTTTGTCACTATCATGCTTAAAAACGGAAACAAGTCAGTAAAATGTGCCACCAGGGCACTCAATTCAAGCAACAGGCGTCAAAGCACAAGCCGCTGGACTCATCAAACGGCGCCAATGGAGAGCCCATAGTCATCAACAGACGTCATTGTCGCGCACGCCTGAGTCGGCAGGCGTCTTTGGGTCACCAACGACTGTCAGCAGGCGTTGGTGGAGCATCCATCCCGCGCCGTCAACAGGCGTCAGAAGGGCACCCGCCCGGCGCGGTCAACAGGCGTCAGCGGGGTGCCCACCCCACGCCGTCAGCAGGCGTCAGCGGGGCAACCACCTGGCGCCGTCAACAGGCGTCAGCGGGGCACCCACCCGGCGCCGTCAACAGGCGTCAGCGAGGCACCCGCCAGGCACCGTTAACAGGCGTCAGCGAGGCACCCACTCGGCGCCGTCAACAGGCGTCAGCGAGGCATCCACCCGGCGCCGTCAACAGGCGTCGGCGGGGCACCCACCAGGCACCGTCAACAGGCGTCAGCGAGGCACCCACTCGGCGCCGTCAACAGGCGTCGGCGGGGCACCCACCAGGCACCGTCAACAGGCGTCAGCGAGGCACCCACTCGGCGCCGTCAACAGGCGTCAGCGAGGCACCCACTCGGCGCCGTCAACAGGCGTCAGCGGGGCACCCACCAGGCACCGTCAACAGGCATCGGCGCGAGTGCGCCGTCGGTCGCGCGGCTCCGGCCGACGCCGCGATCCGCCGGCCCAATGAGGCCCATCGCCATCGATCCGGACGCAGCCGGCGCCCACTCGGGCGGCCCATTGTGAGGGCCGCTGGCCCCGTCCGCCGTCCATTGTCGGCCGGCCCGGGGGCGCCCCCGGGAGGCCGTCGGGCGCCGCCGACCGCGCGCCGATGGTCCGCACCAGCCGCTTCCGCCCGGGCCGCCTCTAATTTGGACAAGACGCCGCGCGCGCAGCCGGTTTGCGGCATATTTCGCCCGCCGGCAATTAGGCAAAGCGGGGGTCTTTCATCATCTGTTTAGCGGGTGTGGCGCGGCAGTGTGGGGAATGTGCAGCGAGGAGGTTGCGTTTAATCAGAATGGATGGCGGCCGGCACGCTTTGAGTCAAGATGAAGGGTATATTTTCTGTAGGGTAATAACCATTTGGTTCACATTTAGGGCATGTGTCTGAGGCAAGCTCGCCTGATAGAGTTGCAGTGATGGCACGTGATGTCTTTTGTTACCATTTTGAGCTCTTATTGGGAACGTGCCAGTCTGCAAGATGCACGTTGCATAGCTTGAGTCTCACGCGCATGACTTGAGCCCAGTCAAAGCGTCCAGAGAGAAAAGAGACCCATCCGAAAGCAGGGTGAAACACAGCCTGAAATCCACGATACGGCCTATAAAACCGTGGACAAAGCATGTCCCAACAACGCAGTTGTTTTGCTTGTTAAATCACAAGGCGGGCATTTTTCCGGCAGCCGCACCGTCATTATGCACTACCCCGTAGCTGAAATCGCAACGCAACCGGAAATCAGATACCAAGAGAGCCATGAGTCGCTCCGCGGTCCCAGTGCAGCTGAAATTACCCCGGCCGTGTCAGCCGCCATGTCACACGCAGTACTCAGGATAGCACAGAAGCGGCAACATGTGGCTGCGTTCATATGCATGCATGCACATCTGCAGCGTGAATCGTGCTCACAGTGGAGGAGACTTTCATAAGAAATTGCGTTGCACTTCTGGATGTTCCCAAGCACGCATCTGATATTCATAACTGCCCTACCAACAACACAAATTTGGCTGATATGCATTTGAAAATGATTCAAGCTCTGTTTTGGTCGTGAGGAAACGAAATTCCCGCCGTGTAATAAGCGACGCGGGTAAATAAAATAATCCTTGCTAGTATGTGATACGGTTGCTGTGCTTCTATCTTTCGAGGACTGTTTAGATACACGTAACACACGTTAACTAGGGGTCATAGGTGCCTGCCTTTTGAAGCATCTCCAGCCATATTTCATGTAGCTTTTTGCACAAGTATGCTTCGTTATCGTAGGTCAGGTTAAGTGCTGCTGCACCCGGAAGTCACGATGATATTGCTCGCATTTTTCCCACCGTGCAGCACAGCTGCTGGGCTTCATCGTCCGTTCCGAGAACAGGGCAATCTCGTAGCGGAGAGTCTTAGCGGGCCGGCTTTCCCCGACGCAACAGACAATTCCAACGCCACATCTGTCTAGATTACCATTACGATCTTCGATCTGGGCGCCTATTACCGTCGCATCTCCACACCCCAGTGCGTCCGTCCCGCACAACTAATGGTTCGTGTGGGGCGGGGGAGGGACCGGGAACCAAGAGACCAGCGGCGGTGGTGGTGTTGACCCTGTGGTCCCAGGAGGCGCCGCGGGCGGATTTATTTCCCCAGCGACCTGTTCGAAGAACGTCCCCCGCCGGGCACAAAGCCAATAGCCCGAGGCCGGGCCCGGCCAGACTCTTTGGCGTCTCTCCGCACCCATGTGACGTCATACCTACGCCATCAATGTCACCCAAAGACCCCCATACGTCTGTCATTACGAATGGAGCTTGCGACGTCGAACTGGCCACATTGCTAGTCAATGTGAGCACGTGCTTTGCGTTTGGACGTTTAGCATAGACTGCTGCGTCATATCTACGTCACCGGCGGACCCAGGGCGATGCCATTTGGCCTGCCGTCGCAAACTATGTACATCTATGACGTCATAGCCACGTAGGCCCTGGTCCCGAACCAGTCTCACCCGCACTGGTCGCATGACGCGAGCTATGACGTCATTCTCCGTCCCTTTTGTCAAGCCTGGAGAAAACCAGCCCCATGCAAGAGGCGTGCCAAGCTGCATGCACGCAGGCATTGATGCAAGCAGAATTAAGATAACAGAGCGCGTCAATGATGCATAAGTGACATAATGCTACCAAAGTCTGATGACGCGTGCTATCCTCATGTCAACGTCAACCACTTCGCACGAAACTCCTGAGTAGGCAGACAGCGGAGAAAGTGGCCGCGCAGTTCACATCCGCAGAAGAAACTTTTCAAATTCAATCTGCAAATGACATCCCGGTCGCGGTATTGTGAGGGTAATTGCATTTGCATAACTTGGGAGGCAATCTGAATGGAGTAAAATCGGCCACGCGAGACTTACAGCGCGGTGGAGCTGTGTCGGTGTGCTTGGACGAGTCTTACATCCCAGCAGGGAGGGGCTCTGCACTTTGGCCCACGGTCGTCACCGCTAGGCTATAAAGAAGCAAAATCATACTGTTGCGCGGCGTTTGCTAGCGTTAGACTCGCTGGAATGCTCTTCTGCAGGGAATGGCCATTGTTCTTGTGTCACGTGTTCCCGTCCCGGCTTAAAGTGTTACATCGGGGCTAGGAAATTCGAAGACGGTTGTCTTTTTAGTTTCCATGTTTTCTATCCCCAAGCTGTCAGCAAGAGATTCGCCAACGTGAAGCTGAGCAAACGCGGTCCGTTTTAATCACTTCCAAACATGATGTGATGTAATTTTGTAAATCAAAGCAGGGCAGCTCATTCGTCAATCCTTGTGTAGAATAGCAATGGATGAAACCCACAGGAGAAAAGGACCTGCGGATACATATGGTGATTACCCTCGTTGTAAACGGCAAATATTCGTCTAACGTTTCAATGCCCCAGTAATACATACCAGTATATAATGACATGGACTCCCAAAACGCGTACAAAATAAAGGAAACTGCTGCAAAAGAGGCGTAGAGACGCGGCGGATAAACCGCTGTCACCCTAACCATTATGTTAAATACAGCTCGCCAGCAGACAAACTAGGAGCGATGCTCATCTCGGCACCAGACCGATGAGCATCTCAAGATAGTTCAGGGAAGACCCGCAGAACAGTATATCTCAACGGGACAATGGTGATGGAAGCTCGCGAGAGACGAACATATCGTGGCGCACGTTCAATCACGGCGACAAATGGTCAGCGGTGGTGGCACCGACATATCTGCACACGACGGGCAATCGACAATAACTGGTCTCATGTATCCAATCAGGACCAAACTTCCTAGCAATCTATCTCGGCCCCACGAGCGATTCAAGCGCTGCGAGATAAGAAGCGTCTCGCTAGAGACATAATCGACGCACCGCCCGCGCCGCGACGAACCTGCTCATGCGGCGCAAACAGCCGGCTTTTCCGGCACAAAAAGACACCTCACTGTGCTTTGTCGGCCACTCTTTCCTCCTCCACCGGCATGTAATCGGGGCCGGTCGCTTTTTTCGCGTTCAATCATCGCGCCAACGGCCGTTGTCGACCGGGGTCATAAACACGAGGGCACCGAACAGGCCGCGGTCAGCTCGATTCGGCTACCGGCGGCGGCCGCTGAAAAATTCACCGCACGGCACGGCCCACTACAGGGTCGATCCCATTAATCGAACGGCATGCATTACCCGCCGCGGACAGCGCCGGTTCCGTCGCGTGCACCACCACCGGCCCGCCGGCCGTGTAGCGGCGCCGGCCGGCGGCGAAGGTCAGGCGCTGCCGTCGAAGCGGTGCGACGGAGCGGGGACTGCTGTCGGGTGTGGCTCTCCGCGTGGCCGCGACCGGTGTTGCGGCTGCTGGCCGGTGGCGGGCGGCGGTGACCGGCGCAACAGCGGCGGACGGCGCGGCGCGACGGTCGATGACTGATTGCCGTCCGGCCGGCGCCTCGTCGATACGCCGCGCTGTCCCCGGCCCCCGGCGACCTGCCCCTGTCGATAACGGCGGGCGGCGTCGACGGCGGCGGCGGCCCTCTCCGGCGACACGCGCGGCCACCGTCCCCCCCCCCCGCCAACGGGCCGTGATTAATTAACGTCACGGACAGGGGTCGGGCGAGGCCACCAGCGGACGGGTTAGTGCGCCGCGGATCGCGACGGCTCCCGCCAGCCCGACCCGACCCGCCCCTCCCCGCCCCGCCCCGCCCCGACAATATATCGAGGCCATTATGGAAAATTGGTAACTGTTCTCCGCACCCCCAGGCGCTCCGTGGCAGATAGTTCTTTACGGAAATTGGAAGACTATGGGAACGATGGACGAGCCCAATCCGCGTCGGAAAGCACTCTGCCATGTCTTATCCGTCCGGACGCGGTCGTACTTTGCCAAAGTAGCGGGCCCTGATAGCCGACAGGAGGACGCAGCAGCGCGGCTTAAGTGGCGCACGGAGAAGCCACAGGTTTGACGGGTGCCGCCTCGCCGCCGACCGCCCCCAGACACCGCCCGACCGCCTCCGGTGGACCTCCTTTCATCTAGCTCGTTACCGCGCGGGCAGCGCAGGTCATTTGCAAGTCGACGCGGCGTGTTAATCATTTCCCGCGTGGGGCTCGTCTCTTCATGGCTCGTTAGATGCAGGAATAATAAGGCGTCCGACCCCAGTGCATGCTGGCGTTGGACTGCTCGCCGCGAACGGGCCACTGCCGGCGCGATCTGGTCCGCCCGCAACCGTGCAGGTCAATAAGGCGAAGAACGCTCTTGTGAGGTGTGATCAGCCCATAAAATGTTGGCAGTTTTGAGCGTTTCCGTGAGAGACGTACCGCAAATTACGATGCTTAGCACTTGTAAAAAACACTGCGTGCACAGAAATAGCAACCGGTAAATGGAAACGGCGGAGTGCAAAGTGCAGCCACGTCTTTTATGCAGAGGTAGATGGTTGAGCTGGATCGTGATGGTGATCCCGTGCATGAAGGTCATGGCTGCTTGCATTGTCCCCTAACTCCGCGGGCAATAAGGACTTACCCTCTGATTCCGAATGTTTCGCTATGCATGTGAAAGAGCATCAGCAGATGTACGTCCAATTCGAGACCTTGCATAAGATAGCCATGAAGTTCGCTGGCTGCTACTGAGCCAACCCCATACGCCCTTGCTACTCGCATCGATTCACCGCAGACCCATTCGTTCATCACAGTCTACATCACGACGGCGCTCCATACACCCAAGGGTTCTCACATGAGATCACCGCAAACGCGTCGGCGCACTCATACGCGATCATGGCCTGAGCCGGCCCAGGCGCGGCGATTGCGGAAGACGAGCATCTCTGAGGTTTCATCGCTCTTTCGGCGGCCTCCAGCGTCAGGGCAAGGGCCGTTTAATGCGCAGACGATATGGATAGGCGCGGTGGCGGCTGCCCGGCTCCATCCATCACGCACTTCACGCCGCCCGGCTCTCAAAATCGGATCAGCTTTGGCAATCTCCCTGCCGGAATATTCAGAGCAGAGGCTGAGATCGGAGCGCTGGAGAGTGCGGTGCCGTGGCATCCCTGGCGAATGTGTCGGGCGCTCCAGAATGCCTTGAGAACAAGGAGAGATGTTGTGCGTGCACGTTCTGAGGCCGGTTGGATACAATCAAGGCTATCTAACTGATGTGTGATCAAAAGCGGCGACCTGCAGCCATCGCGACCAACCCCGCGTCGTGATGGCTGCCTGCGTAAGTGGATGGGATCATCAGATTTTGTTTCTGCTCTGCCTATTCGTTATGAAAGTTAACTACAAATGGTACCAGACGCCTGAGTGTCTTGGTCCCCCAGAAGTGTGTTGACATTTTTTATTTGATGGCCATTGAATTTGAGGACCAGTGCAAACAGGAGCAGAAGCCGAGTGCCGTGACCATGAAAAATCTTAAATGGACGTGATGGATCCTTAGAGACCGAAACCATGGGATGATAGATGTTTTATTGAGCGTGAAAGTATAAAATGACGGCTGACTGTCCAAAGCTTGGAAACACCGTCTGGTCCATCGCGTTTTGTGATGTTCTAGGTTAAAGGCGCAGAAAACCAATGATTGTGCACCCTCCAGTGGCATTAAGTGCTTTCTGTGGCCCCAGCCCTCATAAGTAACGTTTCATTACCCCAATACCAAACAAAACTATGCGCTAATTAGCCCCAAGCCGCCTGTGGCCTTGCACCACCATGTAACGCCGCCGAACGCTCAAGCAAACAACTGTCACGTTAATGGGCGTGCTACTTGTTTGCAGAACGTGTGGGCTAGAGCAATTTCTCCTCCTTACAAAACCTATTTGCCCGGTCCTAGGAAGGCACAGGACCAGGAGCAGTGAGCCGGGAATCAGCTACATTTCCATGCACCCTGAGCCGGGGTCATGACGGTCTCAAACTGACATGTGCAGCAGCCAGGGACGTCGCCATAACCTGGCGGCCGAGTGAGAGTTTTGAACACAAATCTACAGACCAACATTGGTATGGAGTTTGGTGCGTGTTCGCTAGTTTCCACTCCCTCCCCCTCCCCACCCCCCCCCCCCCCCCAGCGCAGTGTTTTGGCCCGAATATTGTTACAAGCACTACCACAATCCATTTCCCGTTGTTAAGCTACGCCACTTCGCTGTTGATCCCTTAGTGAGCCGAAATATGCACGCCCAAATTCGGGATCGTAATATTGCTGAGGCCTTTGACAAATGGGTCCGTGGCAGCACGCATCAGGCGATGCCCCGCCTGGGGAGTTAATTAAAATGCAGACACAGGCCGGGACGCTGCTCGCTTAGCCAGAATGGAGGCCATCTTGAGGGGGATACGTCGGTTGCCGGGAACACTGGTCAGGGCACATGCAATAGGAGTGGAGACGTCTCGCGGTGCGACGCTGTGAAGGTTCTGATGTATGCGCAGCAGCTCCAGTAAAACTTCATCATAATAGCCTGCGTTTTGGTGGATATCATAACGCAGACAAGATCTAATCGAAACTTAACGGCATGCTAATGAGCGCAACCACGTTGCGGAAGTTAGGGATGAAACAAATCTGAATATGTGCGAGAATCCCGCATAAAATTGTGTTTTTAAGCAAAGAGGTAAGAAAATCATGCACTTTGACAGGACTTGGAGCGGTGATAAGCGCCATTTTCTTCAAAGCTGGAGAGAATAGAGGAGAGTTTGATCTGCTTTTTGTGTGTTTTGCCCATACAAAATGGCGTGAACATATATTGCATCCCAGTAAAATTGGTTTCGTACCCCAGTGATTTTCGATGTGTGGTTCGCTGCTGGTGGTCACAGTCATGGCTATGTTGTTGATTTTTTAAATAAAATTTCATGTATATTGTTTTATTTGATGATATATTATATATTACTTAGTTTTGTCCTTGCATGTGTGTCGGTTCAACACCGAACATTGAATCTAAATTGCAATGGGTTAAATTGTCATCTATCCTACGCCTTAACCTGCCATGAAAACGGTCTTGAAAATATTTGCAACTGACATAGGTACACATTGTAATCATGACGCAAATATTCCCAGGAGCCTTGGGAAATCCCAGAAAACTATGGACGCTAACAGCGGCATAAACAGACGTTGAACGAAGTCAAGAGCGCTCATGCTCCAGATTTGGGCGGGACGGACTTCACGGAACGAGACAATACCACGCTGACCAGAGTCGCTAGCGACATGAGATGTTCATAGCATGCCTTCGTGGGTTTTGGGACGAACCACGTTCAGAATGTGCATTTGAGGATTTCGGAGTAAAACGAGGGTAACCGAAATTAGGATTAAGTCCCTTTTGACCTTGGGGTCTTCAAGGGGGATGTTAACAGCTTCCCGACAACAGAGCCGAATGCATCAGCCTTTTACGCTAGCGATGACAAAAACAGGTGCTACGGGCCATGCTGGCGAACTATCAAGATTAATGGAATATCTGATGCAAATGGCACGTGTTGACAGTGCATCCCGTCGGAGAGATCCTAGGAAATGTAATACGGGTAGGAGGGTTGCGAAGAGAACTGAAAAAAATCATTGCCGCTCTCCAAGCCGCCTAAGGGGTTTTGTGCTTGTATTCATGACAGCTTGCTGTGTAAGTTTTAAAATGAGCTGATGTTGTCCTTGTTGTATTAGTTGATAAAGTACCGGCCATGTTTAAGGACCTTCCGTTCGAATGTGGCTATTAAGCTTCAGTGTCATACAGCATATCCCAGGCACAAACGTTGCCAAAAATTGTGTCACACTAGTTCAAGTGCATTGCGCTGCTCTTCATGC
>NW_023597054.1:61776018-61803337 GCF_011947565.3 Pollicipes pollicipes | reverse complement strand
GGCATATATGCCCTGTCATATACCTTGCAAGTCATAGACGGAACACATGCATGCTAGAATCGGAATATGATGCCATGCTGCAAGGTTTCTCAAGATTTACAAGAAGTTTCCAAAATCATTTCAAAACAAAACACCCAAATTCGTCGTCCTGCGAGCCCAATGCCCGGGTTTCCTGAAAAGATATCAGATAAGACAGGCCAGTGTGTCTGTCTTTCCAGAACCTGACAAGATTTCAGCGCCATTTAGATGCGTTCCAGGGAAATTTCCTCCGCCGGCGAAGCCCGCGGGGGCAGTTCTAAAGTTGCACTGCGCCAGAATATCACTTAGTTGAATGCCTCCATCTTTATCATAGCAAAATGGATTCAATTCAACTCCGTTTCAATAGACTACCTCCTCTTCGAGCATCCAGTCGGCTGCACACCGGCGCGAAATTGCCCACTCGGATGGCAATCTCATCAGTTCGGTCATGGTTTTTCGCCGCTGTATTTGATTCCGACTACACTGATATTGCGGGAAGCGCCCCCGCAGCCGGCACGTGACAGCAGACCCCTCCTCACGACTCTCTGCCATCCCCGCCATCCGCAGCGGGGCGGTGGTGTAGTACCGGCCAGAGCAGGCGGGCAAGAAGAGCCAACGACACTCCCGTGACACGTGACAGTCGCAGAAGTGTCACGCAAGGTTTCACGGTCCACCAAAAGAGCCTAGAACTGTTTCTTCATATCGCCATTAGTTATCTAGAAGTTTAATACGCGCTTGAGTAAGGGGTCAATTTGAACTCCGAATGTTTTTTTGGAATTATTTCCTGAATGGCACGGCAAAGCCGGAAATTTTGCGTAGCCAAAGCCGCGAAATTTTGCATAGCTACAGACAATTAAATGGCCAACCTTTATCATGATATAAATTAGATGCATTTAACGACCACAAATTCCATAGTTCCATATGCTAGCGACCACAAATTGTAAGGTTGCTAACCATTGGAACACCAACGTCAGGCCATGGCTGTCAGCGAGGGCCATTTCAAGGGAATTCTTCAATCTGATGCGACAACGAAGCCTAAAACGAAACCATGCATATCTACGATAGTTTCTTAGGCAACAAACCAACTGAATTTAGAGTTAAAACAAATTTCATTGGCCTAGGGTCAGGAATGAAGGCCTGGTCGAGATGGAAATCACTCTACTTTTTTACTCGAGTGCTTGCTTTGTGAGATGGTTTCCGACCCTCACTTTATTTTTATTAATGACATGGACCGCAACAGACATACTCTAAGGATTTTTCAAATGTCAGATTAGGTCATTGGCCTAAAATGATCCAGGCCAACATGTTGCTTTTAGGAACGTGCCTTCTAGCGTAATCCCTGCCTCTTATTTGAATGACAAAATATCATCAGTCTCGCAGTTTTTGGTCACCTTGACCTTCTCAAGGTCAGACAGGGTTACTGGTCCTAAATGAACACCACTGACCTTTTGCTTAAAACAAGTATCTAGGTTCACGGTGGTTGCATGAGGAGGCCGGGGGCACTTCGGACACCGATCTTGAGTATGACTGTTTTCCCTTATTTGACCCCAAAGTGATGACCTAGGAAGCTCAAGTTTTGATATGACTTAGTTCACATACAGATCAATCCACACGGTGAATTTGGCTTCTCTAGCTATCTTATTTTTTAAGATCTCAATGGGTCAAATTGACCTCTAAGCAAAGGGTATTTAACCTGTCGCCAGGGCCCGTGTTTCAGTAATTACCAGACGAACTGCTTCCATACTGATAAGCGTATGTAATGGATAACCCTTCAGATATAAAAATATGTCACCTGACCAATATGTGTAAAGCGCAGCAGCAGACATCCCGTTTGGAATGCACATCCTTCGCATCGCACGGACTCAAATATGTAAACAGTTGCAGAGAAAATGATGGGATCATCGTTAAATGCCCAGTGTTTGTATGCCAGTGTTATATGAAAAGTCGGTATAAATTTAGATGGGTACGTGAATACACAAACTTATTCACGTCCATGCAGTGCCGCACAGCAGGGTTGGGCCCAACGGTCCTGATCCTTCCCTAGTGGACATAGAGCCCTGGGACATCGAAAGTGAAGACCGGCAACAGCGCCCGAAAAAGACCGTTTTTACGTCGTACCAGACGGAACACAAAAATATGATATCAAGGGGCCCCGATCCAAGACAAGAAGCCCTCTATGAGGGTCTTCATCTGTCGCCAAGGACTCCATCAAGCATGAAGCGTTCCTATCATGAACCCCGCGGCATCGTGCCCTCCCCGCAACAAATGTGTGCGTGCGTGCATGTCGCTGACACACACACAACAGCCCACGATTGCGACAGACGAGACTGCACGTCGAATGAAACCGCGCCGGCCGTTCCATCGACCCAAGATGACCGCCGCTATTCATAAGGCGTCGTCCGGCCACGAAGCGCCGCTGACGCGCCAAAACAAGCCGCCGCCCGAGCTCGCCCTCAATTAGCATAATCACCGTAAAACAACTCGCTAAAACAAAGCGGTCGCGGCCTCATCCGGACTGCCAGCGCCGGCCACGGCCCGGGCCGAGTCCTCTTTTCAGCTGTCTGCGCCGCCGGCGCGGCGGCCATTGTAAGCCTGATTAAAATAGCAGATCTGTCTGGGCGTGGCGCTTGGCGGCCAGGCTGTCATGAGAAATGCGGCTGTGACAGGCGGCCGAAGCCAATCGGGCGCCGCCATCGGGCCGGCGCCTTTGTGAGACAACAGCGCCGGAGCCGCATCAGCGGTAATCTGCACTGGATCCATGGGCCCAGTTATTGGATTCCTATCGAGTCGCTCGACCGTCGCGAGTCGCCGGCTAGATAGGCGGTCGATGGAGTCCTCGCTATCGACTGCACGACAGGAAGTCGGCGCCGCGTGCTACGCACCGGACCCGCGGCGTACCCAGCGCGGCGTTCACTGAGCAGGACTCTGGCCACGCTGATTGTTCTTGAGTAGGCTCGCGGTGCTGCAAAGCGACCGGGAAGTGCCGCGAGCTCGCGGGGCTAAGCACGACTCGGCCGGCCGTTTGTTTGGAGTGGCTTGGGCGCGGAGCCCGGCGGAGCACAACAGCCCCTTGAACCGCCAACCTCGCAATGCTTGATCATCATCCAGCAGGTCGAGAGCCTCTAATGGGTCCTAGAAACCTCGGTAGTTCCCCATATGCGTCATTACGCCAAGCCCGGCGCGTTCTCGTCCCAAACCGGCAATTAATAGCGCTCCGATCAGGCATGCATTGAAGCAGACGCCGTATTAATGGCGGAGGTAGCCGGCATTAAACGCTGCATGTGGCGACGGAAGCGAGCGGAGGAACGTCCGACTCGCCGGTCGCGACGCAAATGCAACTCGAGCGAAGTAGTTATTTTCAGGAAATTGGACGCCTCTGTAAAGTCGGCCAGCGGCGGCGGCTCCAACAAAAGATTCCGGCGGCACAAAGCGGGAAATAAGCATTTCACTGGCATCGTGTATGGTGGGTTTTGCGGCAGCGTCCACACGGTTTTCCAGCTATGTATCTTTAGTAGATTACAGTGCCCAATAACTACGCAGCCCTGAATGAAGGAATATCAATTCATGCGAAACATTCTGAGGAGTAAAATGCGTCGGAGCTGCTAGGCAGGATGGATTTCGCAATGCGTGACAAGCCGATTTTTACAATAAGCGCGAGTAGCAGTCAATAGGTTTGAACTTACGCAACGCTCACGGATATTGAAAAGCCAAAAAGCTTACTCAATCCTCCAAACCATGCGCCGTTTGCTGCACATCACATCACGGAACACCGTCTCGTCTCCGCCACGCATCCTCCTCTGTGGTGTAACATCGGCGTGCCGGGCAGCACCCGAGCCCGACAAGCGCATTATTTCCAAGTCGGCGTGCCGTAAAGAACTCGCAGGAAGCGTGCGGACGACGGGCGGAAGCTGTGACGAACAGGAGGGCTTGCGGAACGGCAAACCGTTTCAACGCCATAGGGAGTCGCTGATGGGACGGCTGCGCGCAGCTCGTTGAAGTGGCGGTGGCGCTGTCCTGATATGGAAAGGAAAACGTCATGCCGGGCGCGAAGTGCACCATATGGAACAATAAAAAGACCTGCAGTAAACAATCGTGCCACCGTAACAGCCCAACAGCGGAAAGCAATGGCGAAATGGAAACAATTTGTGCCCCTCCCCCCTCCCCCGTGGGCGATGGGTATTGCCAACAAAAAAACTGCGTACGATTTGCCTGATATTCTTTAGCAGAGATAGAGTATTTTGCACTATCATGCTTAAAAACGGAAACAAGTCAGTAAAAATGTGCCACCAGGCACTCAAATTCAGCACAGGCGTCAAAGCACAAGCCGCTGGACTCAGTCAAACGGCGCCAATGGAGAGCCCATAGTCATCAACAGACCGTCATTGTCGCGCACGCCTGAGTCGGCAGGGCGTCTTTTGGGTCACCACGACTGTCATCAGGGCGTGGTGGAGCATCCATCCCGCGCCGTCAACAGGCGTCAGAAGGGCACCCGCCCGGCGCGGTCAACAGGGCGTCAGCGGGGTGCAGCCACCCCACGCCGTCAGCAGCGTCAGCGGGGGCACCACCTGCGCCGTCAACAGGCGTCAGCGATGCATCCACCTGGCGCCGTCAAACAGGCGTCAGCGGGGCACCCACCCGGCGCCGTCCACAGGGCCGTCATCGGGGCACCCACCCGGCGCCGTCAACAGGCGTCAGCGGGGCACCCACCCGCGCCGTCAACAGGCGTCAGCGGGGCACCCACCCGGCGCCGTCAACAGGCGTCAGCGGGGCACCCACCAGGCACCGTCAACAGGCGACAGCGGGGCACCCACCCGACACCGTCAACAGGCGTCAGCGGGGCACCCACCCGGCGCCGTCAACAGGCGTCAGCGAGGCACCCACCCGGCGCCGTCAACAGGCGTCAGCGGGGCACCCACCAGGCACCGTCAACAGGCGACAGCGGGGCACCCACCCGGCGCCGTCAACAGGCGTCAGCGGGGCACCCACCCGGCGCCGTCAACAGGCGTCAGCGAGGCACCCACCCGGCGCCGTCAACAGGCGTCAGCGGGGCACCCACCAGGCACCGTCAACAGGCGACAGCGGGGCACCCACCCGACACCGTCAACAGGCGTCAGCGGGGCACCCACCCGGCGCCGTCAACAGGCGTCAGCGAGGCACCCACCCGGCGCCGTCAACAGGCGTCAGCGAGGCACCCACCCGGTGCCGTCAACAGGCATCGGCGCGAGTGCGCCGTCGGTCGCGCGGCTCCGGCCGACGCCGCGATCCGCCGGCCCAATGAGGCCCATCGCCATCGATCCGGACGCAGCCGGCGCCCACTCGGGCGGCCCATTGTGAGGGCCGCTGGCCCCGTCCGCCGTCCATTGTCGGCCGGCCCGGGGGCGCCCCCGGGAGGCCGTCGGGCGCCGCCGACCGCGCGCCGATGGTCCGCACCAGCCGCTTCCGCCCGGGCCGCCTCTAATTTGGACAAGACGCCGCGCACGCAGCCGGTTTGCGGCATATTTCGCCCGCCGGCAATTAGGCAAAGCGGGGGTCTTTCATCATCTGTTTAGCGGGTGTGGCGCGGCAGTGTGGGGAATGTGCAGCGAGGAGGTTGCGTTTAATCAGAATGGATGGCGGCCGGCACGCTTTGAGTCAAGATGAAGGGTATATTTTCTGTAGGGTAATAACCATTTGGTTCACATTTAGGGCATGTGTCTGAGGCAAGCTCGCCTGATAGAGTTGCAGTGATGGCACGTGATGTCTTTTGTTACCATTTTGAGCTCTTATTGGGAACGTGCCAGTCTGCAAGATGCACGTTGCATAGCTTGAGTCTCACGCGCATGACTTGAGCCAGTCAAAGCGTCCAGAGAGAAAAGAGACCCATCCGAAAGCAGGGTGAAACACAGCCTGAAATCCACGATACGGCCTATAAAACCGTGGACAAAGCATGTCCTAACAACGCAGTTGTTTTGCTTGTTAAATCACAAGGCGGGCATTTTTCCGGCAGCCGCACCGTCATTATGCACTACCCCGTAGCTGAAATCGCAACGCAACCGGAAATCAGATACCAAGAGAGCCATGAGTCGCTCCGCGGTCCCAGTGCAGCTGAAATTACCCCGGCCGTGTCAGCCGCCATGTCACACGCAGTACTCAGGATAGCACAGAAGCGGCAACATGTGGCTGCGTTCATATGCATGCATGCACATCTGCAGCGTGAATCGTGCTCACAGTGGAGGAGACTTTCATAAGAAATTGCGTTGCACTTCTGGATGTTCCCAAGCACGCATCTGATATTCATAACTGCCCTACCAACAACACAAATTTGGCTGATATGCATTTGAAAATGATTCAAGCTCTGTTTTGGTCTTGAGGAAACGAAATTCCCGCCGTGTAATAAGCGACGCGGGTAAATAAAATAATCCTTGCTAACATGTGATACGGTTGCTGTGCTTCTATCTTTCGAGGACTGTTTAGATACACGTAACACACGTTAACTAGGGGTCATAGGTGCCTGCCTTTTGAAGCATCTCCAGCCATATTTCATGTAGCTTTTTGCACAAGTATGCTTCGTTATCGTAGGTCAGGTTAAGTGCTGCTGCACCCGGAAGTCACGATGATATTGCTCGCATTTTTCCCACCGTGCAGCACAGCTGCTGGGCTTCATCGTCCGTTCCGAGAACAGGGCAATCTCGTAGCGGAGAGTCTTAGCGGGCCGGCTTTCCCCGACGCAACAGACAATTCCAACGCCACATCTGTCTAGATTACCATTACGATCTTCGATCTGGGCGCCTATTACCGTCGCATCTCCACACCCCAGTGCGTCCGTCCCGCACAACTAATGGTTCGTGTGGGGCGGGGGAGGGACCGGGAACCAAGAGACCAGCGGCGGTGGTGGTGTTGACCCTGTGGTCCCAGGAGGCGCCGCGGGCGGATTTATTTCCCCAGCGACCTGTTCGAAGAACGTCCCCCGCCGGGCACAAAGCCAATAGCCCGAGGCCGGGCCCGGCCAGACTCTTTGGCGTCTCTCCGCACCCATGTGACGTCATACCTACGCCATCAATGTCACCCAAAGACCCCCATACGTCTGTCATTACGAATGGAGCTTGCGACGTCGAACTGGCCACATTGCTAGTCAATGTGAGCACGTGCTTTGCGTTTGGACGTTTAGCATAGACTGCTGCGTCATATCTACGTCACCGGCGGACCCAGGGCGATGCCATTTGGCCTGCCGTCGCAAACTATGTACATCTATGACGTCATAGCCACGTAGGCCCTGGTCCCGAACCAGTCTCACCCGCACTGGTCGCGTGACGCGAGCTATGACGTCATTCTCCGTCCCTTTTGTCAAGCCTGGAGAAAACCAGCCCCATGCAAGAGGCGTGCCAAGCTGCATGCACGCAGGCATTGAAGCAAGCAGAATTAAGATAACAGAGCGCGTCAACGATGCATAAGTGACATAATGTTACCAAAGTCTGATGACGCGTGCTATCCTCATGTCAACGTCAACCACTTCGCACGAAACTCCTGAGTAGGCAGACAGCGGAGAAAGTGGCCGCGCAGTTCACATCCGCAGAAGAAACTTTTCAAATTCAATCTGCAAATGACATCCCGGTCGCGGTATTGTGAGGGTAATTACATTTGCATAACTTGGGAGGCAATCTGAATGGAGTAAAATCGGCCACGCGAGACTTACAGCGCGGTGGAGCTGTGTCGGTGTGCTTGGACGAGTCTTACATCCCAGCAGGGAGGGGCTCTGCACTTTGGCCCGCGGTCGTCACCGCTAGGCTATAAAGAAACAAAATCATACTGTTGCGCGGCATTTGCTAGCGTTAGACTCGCTGGAATGCTCTTCTGCAGGAAATGGCCATTGTTCTTGTGTCACGTGTTCCCGTCCCGGCTTAAAGTGTTACATCGGGGCTAGGAAATTCGAAGACGGTGTCTTTTTAGTTTCCATGTTTTCTATCCCCAAGCTGTCAGCAAGAGATTCGCCAACGTGAAGCTGAGCAAACGCAGTCTGTTTTAATCACTTCCAAACATGATGTGATGTAATTTTGTAAATCAAAGCAGGGCAGCTCATTCGTCAATCCTTGTGTAGAATAGCAATGGATGAAACCCACACGAGAAAAGGACCTGCGGATACATATGGTGATTACCCTCGTTGTAAGTGGCAAATATTCGTCTAACGTTTCAATGCCCCAGTAATACATACCAGTATATAATGACATGGACTCCCAAAACGCGTACAAAATAAAGGAAACTGCCGCAAAAGAGGCGTAGAGACGCGGCGGATAAACCGCTGCCACCCTAACCATTATGTTAAATACAGCTCGCCAGCAGACAAACTAGGAGCGATGCTCATCTCGGCACCAGACCGATGAGCATCTCAAAATAGTTCAGGGAAGACCCGCAGAACAGTATATCTCAACGGGACAATGGTGATGGAAGCTCGCGGGAGACGAACATATCGTGGCGCACGTTCAATCACGGCGACAAATGGTCAGCGGTGGTGGCACCGACATATCTGCACACGACGGGCAATCGACAATAACTGGTCTCATGTATCCAATCAGGACCAAACTTCCTAGCAATCTATCTCGGCCCCACGAGCGATTCAAGCGCTGCGAGATAAGAAGCGTCTCGCTAGAGACATAATCGACGCACCGCCCGCGCCGCGACGAACCTGCTCATGCGGCGCAAACAGCCGGCTTTTCCGGCACAAAAAGACACCTCACTGTGCTTTGTCAGCCACTCTTTCCTCCTCCACCGGCATGTAATCGGGGCCGGTCGCTTTTTTCGCGTTCAATCATCGCGCCAACGACCGTTGTCGACCGGGGTCATAAACACGAGGGCACCGAACAGGCCGCGGTCAGCTCGATTCGGCTACCGGCGGCGGCCGCTGAAAAATTCACCGCACGGCACGGCCCACTACAGGGTCGATCCCATTAATCGAACGGCATGCATTACCCGCCGCGGACAGCGTCGGTTCCGTCGCGTGCACCACCACCGGCCCGCCGGCCGTGTAGCGGCGCCGGCCGGCGGCGAAGGTCAGGCGCTGCCGTCGAAGCGGTGCGACGGAGCGGGGACTGCTGTCGGGTGTGGCTCTCCGCGTGGCCGCGACCGGTGCTGCGGCTGCTGGCCGGTGGCGGGCGGCGGTGACCGGCGCAACAGCGGCGGACGGCGCGGCGCGACGGTCGATGACTGATTGCCGTCCGGCCGGCGCCTCGTCGATACGCCGCGCTGTCCCCGGCCCCCGGCGACCTGCCCCTGTCGATAACGGCGGGCGGCGTCGACGGCGGCGGCGGCCCTCTCCGGCGCCACGCGCGGCCACCGTCCCCCCCCCCCCCGCCAACGGGCCGTGATTAATTAACGTCACGGACAGGGGTCGGGCGAGGCCACCAGCGGACGGGTTAGTGCGCCGCGGATCGCGACGGCTCCCGCCAGCCCGACCCGACCCGCCCCTCCCCGCCCCGCCCCGCCCCGACAATATATCGAGGCCATTATGGAAAATTGGTAACTGTTCTCCGCACCCCCAGGCGCTCCGTGGCAGATAGTTCTTTACGGAAATTGGAAGACTATGGGAACGATGGACGAGCCCAATCCGCGTCGGAAAGCACTCTGCCATGTCTTATCCGTCCGGACGCGGTCGTACTTTGCCAAAGTAGCGGGCCCTGATAGCCGACAGGAGGACGCAGCAGCGCGGCTTAAGTGGCGCACGGAGAAGCCACAGGTTTGACGGGTGCCGCCTCGCCGCCGACCGCCCCCAGACACCGCCCGACCGCCTCCGGTGGACCTCCTTTCATCTAGCTCGTTACCGCGCGGGCAGCGCAGGTCATTTGCAAGTCGACGCGGCGTGTTAATCATTTCCCGCGTGGGGCTCGTCTCTTCATGGCTCGTTAGATGCAGGAATAATAAGGCGTCCGACCCCAGTGCATGCTGGCGTTGGACTGCGCGCCGCGGACGGGCCACTGCCGGCGCGATCTGGTCCGCCCGCAACCGTGCAGGTCAATAAGGCGAAGAACGCTCTTGTGAGGTGTGATCAGCCCGTAGAATGTTGGCAGTTTTGAGCGTTTCCGTGAGAGACGTGCCGCAAATTACGATGCTTAGCACTTGTAAAAAACACTGCGTGCACAGAAATAGCAACCGGTAAATGGAAACGGCGGAGTGCAAAGTGCAGCCACGTCTTTTATGCAGAGGTAGATGGTTGAGCTGGATCGTGATGGTGATCCCGTGCATGAAGGTCATGGCTGCTTGCATTGTCCCCTAACTCCTCGGGCAATAAGGACCTACCCTCTGATTCCGAATGTTTCGCTATGCATGTGAAAGAGCATCAGCAGATGTACGTCCAATTCGAGGCCTTGCATAAGATAGCCATGAAGTTCGCTGACTGCTACTGAGCCAACCCCATACGCCCTTGCTACTCGCATCGATTCACCGCAGACCAATTCGTTCATCACAGTCTACATCACGACGCCGCTACATACACCCAAGGGTTCTCACATGAGATCACCGCAAACGCGTCGGCGCACTCATACGCGATCATGGCCTGAGCCGGCCCAGGCGCGGCGATTGCGGAAGACGAGCATCTCTGAGGTTTCATCGCTCTTTCGGCGGCCTCCAGCGTCAGGGCAAGGGCCGTTTAATGCGCAGACGATATGGATAGGCGCGGTGGCGGCTGCCCGGCTCCATCCATCACGCACTTCACGCCGCCCGGCTCTCAAAATCGGATCAGCTTTGGCAATCTCCCTGCCGGAATATTCAGAGCAGAGGCTGAGATCGGAGCGCTGGAGAGTGCGGTGCCGTGGCATCCCTGGCGAATGTGTCGGGCGCTCCAGAATGCCTTGAGAACAAGGAGAGATGTTGTGCGTGCACGTTCTGAGGCCGGTTGGATACAATCATGGCTATCTAACTGATGTGTGATCAAAAGCGGCGACCTGCAGCCATCGCGACCAACCCCGCGTCGCGATGGCTGCTTGCGTAAGTGGATGGGATCATCAGATTTTGTTTCTGCTCTGCCTATTCGTTATGAAAGTTAACTACAAATGGTACCAGACGCCTGAGTGTCTTGGTCCCCCAGAAGTGTGTTGACATTTTTTATTTGATGGCCATTGAATTTGAGGACCAGTGCAAACAGGAGCAGAAGCCGAGTGCCGTGACCATGAAAAATCTTAAATGGACGTGATGGATCCTTAGAGACTGAAACCATGGGATGATAGATGTTTTATTGAGCGTGAAAGTATAAAATGACGGCTGACTGTCCAAAGCTTGGAAACACCGTCTGGTCCATCGCGTTTTGTGATGTTCTAGGTTAAAGGCGCAGAAAACCAATGATTGTGCACCCTCCAGTGGCATTAAGTGCTTTCTGTGGCCCCAGCCCTCATAAGTAACGTTTCATTACCCCAATACCAAACAAAACTATGCGCTAATTAGCCCCAAGCCGCCTGTGGCCTTGCACCACCATGTAACGCCGCCGAACGCTCAAGCAAACAACTGTCACGTTAATGGGCGTGCTACTTGTTTGCAGAACGTGTGGGCTAGAGCAATTTCCTCCTTACAAAAACCTATTTGCCCGGTCCTAGGAAGGCACAGGACCAGGAGCAGTGAGCCGGGAATCAGCTACATTTCCATGCACCCTGAGCGGGGTCATGACGGTCTCAAACTGACATGTGCAGCAGCCAGGGACGTCGCCATAACCTGGCGGCCGAGTGAGAGTTTTGACACAAATCTACAGACCAACATTGGTATGGAGTTTGGTGCGTGTTCGCTAGTTTCCATCCCTCCCCCTCCCCCCCCCCCCCCCCAGCGCAGTGTTTTGGCCCGAATATTGTTACAAGCACTACCACAATCCATTTCCCGTTGTTAAGCTACGCCACTTCGCTGTTGATCCCTTAGTGAGCCGAAATATGCACGCCCAAATTCGGGATCGTAATATTGCTGAGGCCTTTGACAAATGGGTCCGTGGCAGCACGCATCAGGCGATGCCCCGCCTGGGGAGTTAATTAAAATGCAGACACAGGCCGGGACGCTGCTCGCTTAGCCAGAATGGAGGCCATCTTGAGGGGGATACGTCGGTTGCCGGGAACACTGGACAGGGCACATGCAATAGGAGTGGAGACGTCTCGCGGTGCGACGCTGTGAAGGTTCTGATGTATGCGCAGCAGCTCCAGTAAAACTTCATCATAATAGCCTGCGTTTTGGTGGATATCATAACGCAGACAAGATCTAATCAAAACTTAACGGCATGCTAATGAGCGCAACCACGTTGCGGAAGTTAGGGATGAAACGAATCTAAATATGTGCGAGAATCCCGCATAAAATTGTGTTTTTAAGCAAAGAGGTAAGAAAATCATGCACTTTGACAGGACTTGGAGCGGTGATAAGCGCCATTTTCGGCAAAGCTGGAGAGAATAGAGGAGAGTTTGATCTGCTTTTTGTGTGTTTTGCCCATACAAAATGGCGTGAACATATATTGCATCCCAGTAAAATTGGTTTCGTACCCCAGTGATTTTCGATGTGTGGTTCGCTGCTGGTGGTCACAGTCATGGCTATGTTGTTGATTTTTTAAATAAAATTTCATGTATATTGTTTTATTTGATGATATATTATAAATTACTTAGTTTTGTCCTTGTATGTGTGTCGGTTCAACACCAAACATTGAATCTAAATTGCAATGGGTTAAATTGTCATCTATCCTACGCCTTAACCTGCCATGAAAACGGTCTTGAAAATATTTGCAACTGACATAGGTACACATTGTAATCATGACGCAAATATTCCCAGGAGCCTTGGGAAATCCCAGAAAACTATGGACGCTAACAGCGGCATAAACAGACGTTGAACGAAGTCAAGAGCGCTCATGCTCCAGATTTGGGCGGGACGGACTTCACGGAACGAGACAATACCACGCTGACCAGAGTCGCTAGCGACATGAGATGTTCATAGCATGCCTTCGTGGGTTTTGGGACGAACCACGTTCAGAATGTGCATTTGAGGATTTCGGAGTAAAACGAGGGTAACCGAAATTAGGATTAAGTCCCTTTTGACCTTGGGGTCTTCAAGGGGGATGTTAACAGCTTCCCGACAACAGAGCCGAATGCATCAGCCTTTTACGCTAGCGATGACAAAAACAGGTGCTACGGGCCATGCTGGCGAACTATCAAGATTAATGGAATATCTGATGCAAATGGCACGTGTTGACAGTGCATCCCGTCGGAGAGATCCTAGGAAATGTAATACGGGTAGGAGGGTTGCGAAGAGAACTGAAAAAAATCATTGCCGCTCTCCAAGCCGCCTAAGGGGTTTTGTGCTTGTATTCATGACAGCTTGCTGTGTAAGTTTTAAAATGAGCTGATGTTGTCCTTGTTGTATTAGTTGATAAAGTACCGGCCATGTTTAAGGACCTTCCGTTCGAATGTGGCTATTAAGCTTCAGTGTCATACAGCATATCCCAGGCACAAACGTTGCCAAAAATTGTGTCACACTAGTTCAAGTGCATTGCGCTGCATCTTCATGCCCATCACATCTCACTTAGTTGCGTGGATATGCAAACGGAATGTGAATGAAAGATCAGAGCAATGTCTCGCGCATTGGAAATGACGCATCGAAATATCCATGATATCATTATAAGCTTATGTACATTCCAATATATATGATTGTACAACAATTGTACGCGAAGCTGAATCAACTTATTCCTCAACTTCCACAGTGCTGTGAATAGTGTGACCTTGGAATAATCTCCTGGGCCGGATTGTAGCGTTATCTTTCGACACATTAGGAAATGTTATCGCTCATAAACCTACCTTAGTTTGAATCGGAAACACGATTGTGTATAGTCTCAGCGGGATTACATGACGCGAAAGCGATCTTTTTCGATATTCACTGCTTTCAAAAAGCAGCCCGAAGGTTCCTGGTGGTTTCTGGATATCACGATCGGTGCGTGCGCCCATGGACTGCATGCTTAAACTAAACAACTTATGAAAATATCAATAGCACGCTTACAATGCTGAAGTTCTCTTGTCAAGAAAATAACCCTTGCATGTACTCCAATCGAGTACTTTCCTTTGCGCTTCCGTCACTTCTTATTTTGAAATACCGTATCACAACATACACATCAAAATAAAGTAGGAAATAATATTTGACATTATTTTCAACATTCAATGGCACCTTGTGCTATGCGCCCCACACCAATCTTATACTGAACGACGATATATGACTGAGTCAGTTTGCTATTTCTGTGCCGTTTCACATAATTGCTGCAACTGCTTTTCGATGAGTGTCATCATTGCAAGGATGAGGATGTACCTACCGCGACTGTTGCTATCAATAATGCAGAGCTGGTTTTGAGCTGTGGCCGGAAGCACTGTCATTAATGCTGCTGACTGCAATGTTGCAATTAAAGCGAGCCATTGCGTCAGATTTAGCACGCAAGCGTCGTGCATGGTCTACAAATTTGCATTCAGTGACCCATCTGCGCGCCCAGACGTCAGATTGTCCACCATGACGGGGTTTCAATCTGAATGAATGTCTTGACACGTCAAAAGGCATGGGCTTTTTTACAGACGCCAATATGGTAAAAACAACAAATGTGAATAATTGTGCGAGCGTGGTCTGAAGAATGCCAGTACATAGAAATCCTCAAATTTCATCATAGACGTAAAACGTCACAGAAATACGCGTCGCAAGCCGCAGCCAGCTTCAAAGTATTAATACAAAAGTCCAAGCAGGGTCACCAACGCTTTACTATGGGGTTCGCCGCACGTCCACAGAATCTCAAAACTCAAGGATGCCTTTTTAAAGGAGCGACACCACTCATTCGCAACAAATCACCTTTAACAGCTCATCTCGAAGTTCAGGAGAAACTTTGTTAGAGCTAGCTGCTTTCGCTGCTAGCAATGCACACATCGCAACCCAGTCCACTGAATCCCACAGACCACTTAACTGGCCGACTGGAGACAACTATGCCAACCCACCGAAAGGACAGGCAATGCAATGCAGGCCCATGAGACGTAAATTGTGCAGCGCCGTGGAAACTGCCCGCTCCTGGACCTGTACAGCCGCTTTGTCCGCTACATCTGCCATTTTAAGTCACGAAACTTCCCAAAGCATCTAGAGCCCGCTTCCCGGATGGAAAGCAACGGTCCGCCCACTCTCGGTCGGTCCATTAGAGCACTCCTTTTGCCCAGACAACCTTCCCGCCATGGTTGCACCAGTCTGCAAGTGGACCGTCGAAGCTGCACCAGTCACCAATGAGCCGGATCCTGCCCAGAACCCGAAACATCAACCTCTCCGTCCCACCGCCACCTCGCCCCAACCGCCGCACCTCCCCTCCCGCTCCGTCCCTCAGCTCACATGCCCCGAGCAGGTCGCCGATCCATCACGAGCGCCGCCTCACGGGCGTCACCATGCGGAACGCTTCTCGGCCGGTGCGCCGCTCACCTGACCTGCTGGCGGGTCTTGGGACGCGGCCGGGACGGCGAGGCGTCTGCGTGCGGGCCGGCCGGCGGCGGGACGGGCGCGCGTTGCCACCACAGGCCGGCCGGGGCAACAGGCGGGCCGCCGCCAGCCACTGACGATTGGCCGCGCGCGCGGCTCGCAATCGATATGCGCCGAATCAGCGGCCGACGCGACGCGGCGCGCGAACGCGGCGAAAGCGGCGCGGCGCGGCGGCGGCCGCCCCGCCGGGATCAGGCTCGGGCAGCCTCCCCTCCTCCCGTCGCCCCATCCCCTTTTGGGTGACACAGCACGCCGCCGCCGCCGCCGCCGCCGCCGCCGGCTCGGAGGATGAATAATGCACGGCCCGTGAACACGTAGGTATATTCCCATGGCAATTGCCTATCGCTTGGATGCCGATTAGCCCGGCCAGTCGATGGTCTTACATCATTAGGGAGTGTGTGGGTCGGCGTCCGCCCCCCGGGTATTGCCGACCGAGACGGTCCGGGTCGGGCCAGGGACGCAGGGGAGCGCCAGTCAGGTGGGGAGGCGGGAGGGGAGCGAGCTCAGGCGCCGGCACTGCTGGTGCACCGACGGGCGGTGCGTGCAATTTGCGGTATGGTATTGACGGGGACGTATGCGTTATGCCTGAACCGTAAAAAAGCTCGAGCTCCTGGTTTTCGCATTATCAGTTTTGCTGCTGAAAATACTGACTTTGAATGGACCAAGAAGTGCCGGTTTACTACTGGCATTGGTTTAAATAAAGGCATGTAGCCGAAATATTACATGTTTCTTCATTCTCCTGTTTATTCTGCGTTGAGCAAGGCTATTAATACTGTCTCACGAAATTGCAAAGGCCAGAAGAGCAAAGCTTTCCAAGAGTACATCAGGAGTTTCCAAACACGTCAAAAAGTGGTATGGAGACTGTGAGCCTATGGCTGGTTAAAAGCTAAAAATAATTATATTTTATCTTAAGGTTTCCTTTTTTTAATGATTACGAGCAAAATTTTCCAACTATTTCAACATCGTCTATTTCCAAGGGACGGCAAGATCTATGAACACACGTTATCCCACGGCCAGGACTGTTGGATGCCTTTGCTCGAAATTGCAATGTAGTAATATTGCTGGAAGTCAAGAGTTCGGGATCCAATTCAAAATGACCGAAATCTCATCAACGAGCGAAGGACGTGTTGGACGTCCACCTGCCGACAAGACAAATTGAAAGTGGTACCCGGACACCAGCAGGCGAGTTTCAGCGAGACATGGTTGGGCAGAAGTTCTGAACAATCGATGCCTCGCGCATGACTGTCATGTTCACGCATCTATTGGGAAAACACTGGCGAACAGCAGAAAGATGGGAGGTTCAGCTTTGATTGGTTTGTGGGACATCGAAGAAAGCTGCCTGCAGTTACTGAAGAGTCAGTGATCGGCATCGGGTGTCAAGCTCTTCACGTGTTTTTTACCAAGCGTTTTACGAAAGAACACTACAGAAGGACGATTTCATTTCCAGGGACAGGTTTCGTCAGAGGATTTTAGCACGCTACGCAAAGCGTGCATGACCGCCACTGGTTCAGCCCGACCCTCCTGGTCAGTTGGCAATTAGCCGTCAGTGACGAGTCACGGAGGCGCAGTGTCGGAACACGTTTTCACGCGTCGGCTACCCACGACTCAGTGTGCGGGGTCCTGCCAACGGAGCTACAGGGACAGCAATAATATAATGGCTTGAATTCGTCCAAAGTCCTCACAAACTTGTAATGGCACAACCAGCAATGAGTTTAAAATCGCTCTTTTTGTTAAACCCGCAATCAATACCATTAGTACCGCCAGCTACTTCCAGCACTTTCTTCACTGAGCTGTAAATGCCCGTACACGAGAAGATCAGAAAAAAACGAGGAGGATACCAGAACTTTTGAAGATCGCTGAATCAAGAGGAGGAAGTTCTATACGAAGCACATCATCCAAGTTTATTGCTTAGTTATGGCATGGTCTCAATATTCGTCGAGTACTCATGCCTGTTCCACACAGAGCATCTGTCAAAGGCTGCTTATTTCATCACGGCAATGCACCTAGCCACCATTAGCTGCCTGATGCACTCACTTTTCAAAGCAGCGTCCTTAAAAGAGCTACTACCAACGGCTAGTTTCAAGAGGAACTAAATCCAGAGAGCTGTCTAAGCTACAAACTGAAAGCAACTGCGCCCTTGGAAAGACCTTCAAACTTGGGTGCGGCGAAGGCCCGCATAAGCTCTTTAAGGGACACTAGCCGGCCGCTGTCGCCCTGCGCCCATGCGCCCGGCGTGCGAGTAACGCCCGTCCTGTGAGACCACTTACCGCCCCTGCTCTCGCTGTCTGCCGGCTTCACTTGTATTGGACGGTTCATCTGAAAAACAGAAATGTATCAGATGCGTGGCCCGGCGAGCTGTCTGTTCGGAGGCGGCTTGCGCGGCTGCCGCGAGCCGATAAGAGCCACTCATCGCGAACCGTCGCTGTGTATGAGGAGATCCACGGGCTCTGGCAAACTTGGTCCGTCCGGATCGATATCGCAGGCTGAGTCCCGCTAAAATGGCGGCCGCATCCGGAGACAACACGACGCAGACAGGGTTACAGTACGACAGCGCATGCTTAAAGTGGAACCGCTCGCTTGTCCTGTTTCAGAGCGCTGCTGTGTTTGCCGCGCGCGGCATCGCAGGTTTGGAAGAATTATATTTAGATGGATTCCTGTTCAGGATAAATAGTGGTTTAGATAAACCCCAGTAAGTTTTCAGTGCTCATTGTCTGCCTTCCTTAAGGTTAATTGCCTGCATTGTATGCGATGACTGCACTGAAACGGATAACAGGTAAATTAAAGTAACTCTTCCTCGAAAGCTGCAAAGTGTTCAACGACGTTCGTGAATATGTATTTCATGAACACGCAGTTTACGTACATCAACGCATACTGTAGAATGCATTCTTAGGGCATAGTGTGCTAAGAGTAATATACTCTCTGCTCGGGGTGACTCACATGGGAATATGTGCGGCAACATTCTGGCTATTGTCTACGCTTACCAGAGCGCATTATAGTATTTCCGCATTATTCTTTTGAACCTAAAGTATGGAACACCCTGCACTTCACAGATCAAATGAGTGTCTAAGGAGGCGGCAAAATAAAGCTAGAAGGCTCTGGCGTCGGGCATATAGGACCTATGTCTGTAAATTATATATGATATATTCTGTTACGTCGCATGATTATAGTAATGATTTATGTGTGCGCGGCAGACATGATAAACCACGAAACTCTCCAAGCAAACAGCACTTAATTGTAATGACATGCATTTTGCCCCAATGCATCTGACTTTTCCTCGTTGCAAGTTATTAGTCTTACACCATCATTACGAAACCGAAATGAAACCACCAAGCTCGTTGGAGTTTGGTTTGAGCCGGACTCTAACGGAAGTGGTAGGCACATCTCAAGTGGCAAGCATCTAGGCTATCAGGCCCACACGACAGCATGTCGGATGTTCAGGGTCCATATCCAGTTTCCACCCTCCGTCGAATGGGACTAAGTGGTACTTGAGCGTACGCGCCAAATCAGAGGATGGCACACGCTATCTCGATGCAACAAACCTAACATGGTTGGAAAAATGCATCGTCTATCTCTCGCCATGCGGGTCTTTCAATGCCATCATACTTTGTAAGTCTATGCCTAGATGGATGTGGGTTCATGTGAACTTTTTTCATTTTTTCATTAGTTCTGGTCCTTCACTCACACACACACACACACACACGCACCTGCACACACACACACACACACACACACACACACACACACACACACACACACACACACACACACACACACACACACACACACACACACACACACACACACATACACACACACACACAGACATATATGTATATATATATATATATATATATATATATATATATATATATGTGTATATATATGTATATATATACATCACAGGAATGCAAATGCTTCGGGCGATTGCAAGAAACCCAAGCGTACAGTTTCCAGAAGCATTATGATTCATTTCACTTCCATACATCAACGCACCCTGTCCATTAAATGTCAGCACCAATGCCACTTCCAGGTCAGCCCACAGCTCAAACCGGGCAACGCCACTGAACCGACCACCTCCACGGGACATGTCCCGCCCCAGCCAGTGTCAGTTTGGGAGGGACGGGAGCGAATATTGCGCGGCAAGGGCACTCGTTCATTAACGGCTGCCTCGAGAACCGCGCTGTGCTGCTTCCGCGTTATGTAGAGAGGCGCTGGTCATCGTACCGCGAAACAACGGCCAAGTGTTCACAGCACACGGCAGCCGAGGCGAGCTTGGCCTAGGCACAGTGAAATGGATCCTGACAGGATGCTGCAGCTCTACGGGCAGCGCCTCGGACGCGTCTTACGGCATCTGCGCTTTTACGCACGATGCTCGCCAGCCTGCAAGGACTGCACGATTTCTGGGAATTTTCGTGATGTGACAAAAGTAAGGTGTTTATCTAATTATCATGATATGGCGATCGCATGGCAAACTATTGCATATCGCACAACAATTAGATCTGCACGGCGCATGCCTGAACTGGGCTGGTTTCCCTTACAAGGCGGCTCTCCACAGGCCGCCTGAGATGCTAGGCTGTGCCGGGTTACTCAGGGGTGGACGGCGCAGCATAACCGCAGGGAGAGCAGTAGGAAGCGGCCGGCAAGGCATCGATGAGGCCCGTGTGACCTCTGTGCCCGTGTGACCTAACTATAATTTTCAGGCACGACGTCAGACTTTTCCAATCAGCGGCATTTCATTGCAAACGCAAACAATTACGTGCAATATGTGGTGTTGCTCCAGTTCGGAACGGGCTGCTGGTGCAAAACACAATGGCGTCACCTCGGATTTCCATCGAAAGGATATGAGCAAAATTTTGCATAAAGTTACAATAGTAGATAAAAAATGCCACAACATTTTAGTTGTTTAATTGCAGGCTGTACAATGCCAACCTGAGCGTTCGAAATTGGCCGGTCGCAGTGAGACCAGAAGGCAGTAATCAGTGTAAAGAGGAAAAAAGAAAAGATAGTTTGTTTCCTGAATTTTCCATGAGCCTGGGTCCTTTCACACATATTCCATACTCTTCCTCAGTCGGTTGGCAAATAATACTGAACACGTGTTTCAAAAAAGGTTCCTACAAAATAAAGAACATCGAACGCTTGAATCCCATGGCGAGCAAGCACGCACATGGTCAATCGAACGAGATTGCGACAAGAATAGATAGCCTCAATAAAAAATCCGACATCCCTAATTTAGTCGCATTAACCCCAACTTTCATCACGATGAGCTGCGCGTGCGACGCTCGTACCTTTGTTTGCCTGGCCCCCATTCGGTTCGGACGGCGGTACGGAACGGCCGCAGGCCCAATCAAGTGGTCACGGTATAAATGAATTGGCCCGGTTAGATTCGTGCGGAACGACATCGACCGGGCGGGTCGCCCCCTGACCGCTTCCGAAGCAGCTCTGGGCGCCAGGCAAGGAGCGTAATGAGCGGTCGTGGCCAATCCACAACGGATTGGGTCGGCTCAGCCAGGCAGAGTAGCAAAAGGGGTCGGGATCAGATGACATATATATGATGATGCATTGCTCTCAAGGTGCACGCTACGCGGACATTTTTTTGTAGTTCGTGATTAATTTTGTATCGCAGCGGCTCCTTACAAACAGTAAGCAATCGTGGTTTGTTTATGAGCGCATGCCACTGTTATGGTCATCAACCTTTAAAAGCCCCATATTGTTTTTTGCAAGGAATTGCAAAATTGGACAGTTCTGGGCTCGTTTTCCAATCGGCACTTCAATTACTTCCCGAAATTTAACCAATTTAAATCCTGCACCATGAAATGAGGACAGTATTGCCATTTCCAACACTACCAGCCTCTTGGCACCACCCGGCCGGAGACATATGTGCCCTCATTCGAGCTGGACCGGGGTCATAGCGGTCGGACCCTCGACCTCGGTTCCGGGTGGCCTCCATGCGCCCCACCCCCGTTTCCCACTCAAGTGCTAATGGCGCTGCGGTTGCGGCAGTCACCGGCGGGCGCCTGTCGGCGGGTCGGTGACGTCGCGTGCCGGCGGCCCGTCCGACACCGGCACGAACCCCCAACAGGTGCGGCGGCCGGGGATCAATCGGTCGCCGGCCGGCCGACACCCCTTCACCCGCCCATCCCACAGTTCGGACATGGCCCTGGCTGATCCTCCAGGACGGTACCACAGTCCAGCTATGTCCAGCTACCACAGGACGGTAGCTTCTCTGTCCCACTCACCCAACCACTCTTCCACTTCAGACCCCGGTCACTGCCCTGTCCCACGTTCCCACAGGTCGGTTACTATCCTGCGGTGTTCTCCCGCAGACCAGTCGCCACCCTGTCCCACCCTCACACCGTCGGTCCCAGTCCCGCCCCAAGGTCATCACAGCCTTAACGCTCTCTCCCTCCGGCCAGACACGATCCTGTTCCACTCTTCCACGGGCACGCCGGTCACTGCCCTGCCCTGCCCTCCCGCCGAACGGGCGCTACCCATCTGAACTTCCCACCGGCCGGCCAACCGACCCACCAACCTCCTGCTCGCCATCCGTTCTTGGTGCATCTCACTGTGGGCCCGTGTACGTGACGATGCCCCGCGTTTAAACGCGCCGATGCGAGTCCGCTTTCGGCTGAGGTCGCTCTCAGCACGCGTCTCCACTGCGCGCCGATTCCTCAACACGCACTCCTTGGGGCCGTCTCATCTCTCAACGATGCATTTTAGCGTTCGTCTATGTGCGTATCAGCTTCGGCGTGTCGCCAATATAAATATCTTCTGAAATGAATTGTTCCTTTTCTGAAATAATCCTAAAATTTTCTACTTTTTCTAACATTTTTTCTTTCGAAAATATTTTCTCAAATAAGTTAAGCCTTCCCCCGCGCGATTCGCTGCCTGCCGCTTCTCTAGCATGCCCAGGAGCAGACAGGTAGCCCTCAGCGTGTGCCTCTCACTCGTCTTACACCCGTTCGTTCGTCATTGCAGGCCCATGCTCGTTGCAGTACACATACCCACCGTATACCCATTGTATTGCAGTGTATGCGATTAGCTATATGCGGATGTTGGTCCCGCTTATCGGCCGTCAGTGGCCGGGGTGGCATTGCTGCATATGCTCATCCACAAGCATGTAACGAAATACTGCTTTCTTTCTCAGTGCCCTGGCCACTTCCACAGACCTCCAACATTGGATCGCTTTTGTATAAGACGGCTCGACATCCCGATTAGAGCGCATGGGGCCGATAGCTCAAAATAGCCGCTGCCCTTACCCGCCGACTCTGTTATCGAGTTTGCTCCCTCTCCCTCCTGACTTATCGAACAGCCATCGGAGACCAACTCTTTTCTGCCCCTCCCCCGTGTCCACACCCTGCCCTGCAGCGTCTCTCTCCAGCGCACGCTCTTCTTTGCCCTTCCCGCGTTCTACTCACGCTGTACCTATCTACCAACCACCCTGCTCGCTTTGCTTCCGTCGGACCCTCAGTTCGTCCTACCCCTCCCTCTTGTCGGTTCACCCACCCTCTGTGGCCTCTGAGTTCATCCTCTCTTCTGCAGCTCGACTCAAAGGCATTTCGCCAGGAGCATCTCGAATGAATAACGGGATGGCGACACCACATCGGGGCGGCTAAACGGCCGGGCGAGATCAAAGACCATACGTCATCGCTTTGGGAACGATAACGGACCGGGCGACTCTGAGGCGTCCCGGAGGGAGCACGGGTCAGGCCCGGTCGAGCCCAATCCATTTCTCGTCAGCTCGAAAGCGTTTGAACATGAGAAACAGCAAGTGCGAATGATGCTCAACGGTGAAGTGGACGTTATGTGTTATATCGTTATCATCAGGAAAGCTTGTGTAAGCATCAGCATTCCAAAAACAACATTTCATTTCAGATTCATTTCATTTTTATGCATGGCTTGAGCCACCAGAGAATAACAAATAGCGTACGCAACATAATATCAAATGATGACCGGACTATTGCCCGCACTATTGCATCCAGCCCTGACAGTCATACATCGTTGATATTTACGCATAAATACATATTCGCAACCAAGTAACGATTTTTAGCCCGTATCTCATCCGTGGCGATGACGAGGTGGCCCCGAAACGGTTGGCAACCTGTTCATCTCCGGCCAGTCCCATCCCGTCTCGCTACCCCGGCCCACACCCCCCAGCAAACGCGCACAACGTGGCCCCAGCCAGTGGCGGCCATTTTGTCTTCATGTCGCCGCGCGCGCCGCGGCGGCGTCGGCGCTCGGATCTGAAATTTGATGGTGCCACGCGCGTCGACGATTGATTGCAACACTTATAACGGATTCAGCGAGCCGTAACAACGCTCCATAATCAATAGCGAACTGCCGGTGGGTGCGAGTAAATAACGCAGAACGCGGCCAGCCACGCGCGCTTCGTGCCTGGGAGGGATACGAAGGAGGGAGAAGGGGCCCGGGTGTAGAGGGGGTGAGCAAGTGCCGCTACCCTTACCTCATCTCGCTTTTTCCCTCCTGTTGATGGTTCCGGGCGCCATTGGTAATTGGATATCAAAAGAGGTGTACCACCTCCGGGGCATATTTCAGAAGCGTGCTCTAGTAAAACCCCAGGACTAGTTACGCCTAATAATAACACTGGACAGTGCTACTGCAGCTTTGTCAGGACATAATAAGAAAACAATTAAACTTATTTCCAAGCACAAATTACGCTGCCAACGATTTACTACGCTTCTTCCCTATAGTTGCGACCAGCGTCATCATGAAAACCACCGTACGCACTACTGGTGCGATTAAAATAATGTTTGTGATTGGCCCAGCGAGCACGGGCCTGGTACCGAGGAGCAAATTGGTTGAAGTTTAAACAAGTACGTCACATATATGATATGATAATATCATTCCCAAGACCCAAAGTGCACCTCAAAAATAGCCACTGTGGTTATGCGCCATAGGGGAGAAATCAAAGCCACAATATCACGTTTCGTTGAATTCGCGGGATATTAGCTCCATGTTCGCCTACCTTTTCGTCTCAACAGTGTTTCAAATTTTTTTAGCATTTATTACGCAAACATTTTGACATTAGTGTGCTGCAAACATTACTGAAAACGTGCGATGGAAAATGCAAGGCAAATTAAACATATTACTTTCATGATGGTGAGCGGAAGTCCAATGAGATTTCTCCCGAAGGGTTAACTACCCCAAATCAAAATTCTGAGCTATTCTGAATGATGTCGAGAAAACTGGTATAATTGATCAAATCGCACGCGTGTGACGTAACAACTAGTGAAAGGCAAAATAGGCGGCATGTTCTCTTGAACTGTAGTTTTGTTTTCGCTGATTGCGTGCCCTTGGTTGATAGCTATTAAAGAATTGCTCTACTACGGTGTTCTACCCGTTTCATCTTACAATAAACCACGAAAACAATAGGATAACGTATGTAAGTCGTCGATATTTACCTAACCAACGCGTGCATCCTACCCATCAGCAATGCTTTTCTTCATTATAAACCAAAAACCATACAGTCCCGCCAGGTGAAATCGAGCTTCAGTGTTTCAGCTGTCTTCCGGCATCAGTGCGCTGATGTCGGGACATCTGCTTTTGTCCCAGTGGAATTTTAAAGCTGCCTTAGCGTCCATTTATCGAGTAAGGATGGGGACAATAGTCCACTCAGCGGCGGATATATCGACTGGGCAGCTGCTCCGCTTATGCCCCCCCCCCCCCTAGCGCGTTCGCCGTCATTGAACATACACGTGTGATAAAAACGTTTTAGTCGAGGTAAACGTCACACGTGTCGCAATACATTGCCTTCCACCAATGTAACATGGAAAGCGTCAGAGCTCAAAGACTTCCACTTCCATTGAATGATTTTGAATGGGAAAATAATCTCAATCGTTTTTTTACTAGAGTCAGGCAGATATACTCTGGAGACAACTGAGGCAGTGCCAAGTTTCAAGACGTTCACCTTTGCTGGTACACATACACTCAATAGCACCAATGTGCACATGACTTCCTTGACTATTTCCCAGGGCACCACAAACGACTGATTTTAATAAGTGATCCATGGATGTTAGGGATGTCGTGATTAGAATGCACAACTACATGAAGCGCATAATGCATAAAATATCACGTTTAAATCCATAACGCCAAAAATGCCTGCATAGTTCATGCTATTATTTCCAGTCGTTACATACATTGTACTTTTTTCTGCCAACGCCTACAGTTTTGCCTCTGCGTGGTCATGCCAAGTTATGCACTGACTGGGATGTCGGGCAGCTTATAAACTGCCTAATGCTAAACTTCTACCTCCTAATTTATGAACAGCTTGTGGCATGCATGCACACAAAGAAATCGTTAAATCAGTCAATCAGTAGTTCTCCAGCGTTCATAGAGCAGCACGCCTGTGTTGGCGACAAAGCACGGCACGTGCGCCACTTTGTTTGCGAGCCCGTGGTGAGCGTTTTACAGAGGACGCGCCGCGCGAAACGGCGCAGTTACCGCGGCAGTGCAAACAGCGGTGGAAAAGGCAGCTCCCGGGATGGGGACGATAAATTTGCATTTCAAACAGATCGATTGAATTGGGAGCTAGTGCCACGGGGTCATCAGGGGAGCATGCTGTGCTCGGACTGGTTTAGCAGCAGGGTGGCAGCAGGTGGAACTGGAAAGTTTGCACATGACGATTGAACGCTGGAGCTTCTTTTAAACTGCGCACAAAAGCCATGCTAAATGTCAGTCATTTTCGCGGAGATTTACTTGGGTAAAGTTTTTGAAAGTTAGGGCGCTTTGCAAAATTGCCTTGAAATATGCATTTTGAATAGTTTTCTAAGCATTTGCAAGCAACAACGTCAGTGCCTGTTTCTAGTAAAAAAAGTGGTTTGAAAGGAAAACATTTGTATGAATTCACATTGAACAGTGATAGTTACGTGTAAAGTTTCAAAATATACTAAATATTTTGGCAGAATTTGTCCGAGAGTCATTCGTGAAAATGACTTACAATGTTTCAACTTTTGTTAATCATAAGCAAGTTTATAATGATGTTTCAACATCGGAAAACTGTAGAAAGGAAAACAGTAGAAGCTGAATAAAAGCTGCTGAGTGACAATCAATACACATTCCCCAAAAATGTGTTTATTAATGACGTGACAAGACTGAATGGGGCTGAATTATTGCACCATTTGTAACACTGACGCAGTTTTACATGAGAAAAACAAGCCACTTAGATCAGGATTGATTTTGTTTACATGTTAACAGCGTGGCCGGGAGGGCCTGGCCCGGCTTAGCTCCGGCAGTAGCCGTCCCACTAACCAGTGCTTGTGAATGGTTCTTCACAGCCTGAAAACTCTGGCGTAGTTAGTATAGCTTAAAACTTGGTGTTTCAACATTCTGTTCATGATGTATTCAGCATACATAAAATCGATTGCTATCAAACAAGTGTCTCCAATCCGATCAGAAAAAACAAAAAGGGGCAAATAAGCTGTGCATTTTTGTCAAATACGTTGAAAAATAAATGTCAAATCGCTAGTAAAAGGCTATGTCTGCAGCACCAGTAAATTTAGCCACTCTTATATGTTAAGCCTTTTATTCCGGCTGCGTGGAGAAAATGACGGAAATTTTGCCCTTCACTGAAATAGCAGCTAAACTTTAACAAATTCCGAACAAAGGAAGAGCACTGCCAGTTTGGCTCATAGCGGCGTAAAATTATTGACTCAAGTGACGTCTTAATTCTCGTATTGTCTTAGCATCCTCCAACCGCGACCATGTTGAGATCAAAACTTATCACAAATTTTGTAGCGTGAAGATACATGAATGACAACAAAAATACCATACCAATGATGTTGAGGTACCGCAACCGACCGAAAGACTTTTTCGCAGC
>NW_023597054.1:61667022-61775528 GCF_011947565.3 Pollicipes pollicipes | reverse complement strand
AGAGGAGAAGAGAGAGAGAGAGAGAGAGAGAGAGAGAGAGAGTAGAGATGAGAGAGAGAGAGAGAGAGAGAGAGAGAGAAGAGAAAGAGAGAGAAAGCAAAAAGAAAAGATAAAGGATGAGGAAAGATAGCGAGGGTGATGGAGGAGAAATAGAAAGAAAGAAGAGAGAAGGGGTGTCATTTTCGCGGTGTTCACATAGGGAGCAGGGCAAACTTGATGAGTCTACAGCCCCGGCCCACAGTAGCCTTGTACACAAAATACAAATTCGTGTTGCTATAATATCAGCTAATGCAATCCTTTCAGCACGCCAACGGGCTCTTTGTGCGCAATACATATAGTGCCTGGGGAACGCATTGATTGCATCCGCCGCATCGAGAGTTGTCATGGAAACCGGATATTTGATCCCTGCGCAGTGCGGACTTCTGTGAAAGCATTAGTTTTGCCCGCCTCTGGCAATGAAACCATGGTAACCATCCAAACATCCGCGGGCAGCGTTACGTGGGAATAACGAGCCAGGCCCGAGCTCGCGCCAGAACATTTGCTACAATGCAGCTGGTAGGACTCATGTTGTTCCATAGGACTGAACCTAATATCCTTGTTCGGGATGGAAATAGGGGGCTCAGATGCAGATAATGTACACACATACACAATAAAAAAAACACGGGAACTGCGCGGAGTGCCTACTGCCAAGTTGCTGTACGTCACTAGTTTTCAGACAGCTTTAAGTCATGCAAGGTGGCGGTGGCACATTTGCAGCAAGTTTCCCTTATATTGTGTGCCCTGTCTAGGTTTAGAGTCACCCTGTGCGGTGGCACAGTGGCAGCAAGTTTCCCTTATATTGTGTACCCTGTCTGGGTTTAGAGTCACCCACTCACTTGGGACTTCTTAGACTTTTTTTGGCCTCGTGTTTCGGCCTCCTGTTTGTGCCTTCATTGGACGAAACAGTGTCGGCATTTGCAGGCACTAAAAAGGATTCTGGCCCCAGGGTTATCGATGGACGTGCCAGCGAACGTGCGAGCCTTGGCCACACCAATTTTGTTGTTTCATACAAAGAGGATTCCAACAGTTCAAGAGTGGTTTAACACACTACAATACAATGTTCACGATGCGGTTAAAACCGCAATGCTTTCTATCTCCTTCGCTCCTAAATTCACTGACCACCATTTGACAAAGAGTTTTAGCGGCCTATGAGATGCCGAATACGAATAAGAATTTTAAGTTAGTGGCTCTTCAGCATGAGGGACTATGGACATTAGACCATAGTCTGTCGGCGGACTTGCATATATATATATATATATATATATATATATATATATATATATATACATTCTTGGACTCGTCCTCGTAGCTTCCATAGACGCTGGGCTCGCAATCAGGATCTACCTCCGCAAATTGAGAGAACAAATGAGCATTAAGCCCCTTTGCGTTGTAAGGTGTAAAGGGATTCGACATGTGTTCTGACACCCTCACTCTTCGTCATTTCCCGTGCATGTGCACCTAAAGTGTCTGCTTCTACATCAGAGACAAGCCACGCCACGCTTTGGGCATTTTTGCCAAAATGTCATAGATAATCAAAAGCATAGACAACGCAGTAGTGTATAGAACAAAACTCCCACGTCTTTGGAAATGCTGGTATGTACGGTGGGATCCAATTTCACAAACACGGCCCGCACGGCTTGAGCAGCCTCCGACGTTTATTTCGTTTCCAGTCATGCCTACACCACAGCGCGAGCCGTCGTGCGTCTTCCTTGTGTACCGGTGACAGCCGCGCATCATAGCCTGCGTTTCAGCGACAGCTCCGCCTCACGTTTTCAGCCGCGCTCCAAACACGGCCCGTTCCACCCAGATGGCGGGCCCCGTAAATAGATGAGAATGCGCCGGGCGGGACGGGGCATTGGATTGGGTGCTTACCACGGGCATCACGCTCCCGTCCGGGTCGGCCGGCGCCATTTATTGGCGTCGACCCCGGCCGATCGCGCCTTCCAAATCCCATCAGACGCCGACCCACGAGCCGTCAGAGCTCACGAAAAATCACGGCGGACGACGGCCGCGCGGCCCCTGATTGGTCTGGGGCCACCGGGGTCCTGCGGGCGAAGGGCTGGGCGACCGGCTACAGATGGACTGGGGCTGGAACGATGGTTGGACAGCCCACTACAGGTGGTCTGGGAACATAGCCTGATGGTCAGGGGGCCGACTAAGCTGGCGGACCGGCCTGATGTAAAAAACAAAAATTCCGGTGAACTGAGGGGCCGGAGTGATACTAAACAGAATACTTCAGGTGAACTGAGAGACCAGACTGATGCTGAACGGAATACTTCGGGTGAACTGATCGACTAGACTAATACTTAACAGACGACTGCAGGTGAGCTGAGGGATTGGACTGATGGTTAGATGTCCGACTACAGGTGGACTGAGGAATCCACCTGTAGTCATCCACTCCAGTGGAGTGACCAACTGGAGTGGATGACTGGACTGCTCGACTGACGGTGGATGGACTGGAGACTAGACAAAGGACTGTAACTAAATGGGGGGCTATCCTACGGAAAACAGCTGCATTTGTGGGTCCATAGACTAAGAACCTGAAAAAGCGGGAGCTGGGAACTGAGCTACCACAGCCCGAACGACTGACAAGATGGCCAGGCATGGTCGGCTTCGACTAAAGGTTGACTAAAACCCACGAACTATCGTCCACGTCCGGGAGATTGACGAAACCGCGGACTACCCAACTGATTTTAGCTGGGATGTACACCGTAGCATTAAGGCATATTATGACTGGAAGTCTCATACAAATTACGTCACTCTCATCGTGTCTAGGCCATTCTCCAGCCCAGGGGTGTATGCAGGAATCACAATCAGATGGAGCACAATGAGATGAGTCTTGCTTTTTCCTTGAGAAAGTTAACCGTGCTGCAGGCGCCAGATTTCTGGCATGGTCTACGACATGGCATGTTCTCTATCTACTTATTTGGACATGTCTACCAGTATTCTGTACTTGGAAACATCTACTCTCATGTGTATTTATGCACGAAAAAATTTGATAAGAGGATCCCCTACCGATGTACCCCGACCCCTTAAATACGCCACTGCTTCCCTCTAGCAACAATCCACAAAAAGCTTTTGTACGGTAGCTCACTCTTTTTTCTTAGATTTACGCACAAAGAAGAAAATACACCAGGTGAATGAGAGCACACGGACAAGTCGGTCTTGCGGGCATTTCGTTTGCACTAAAGGATGCCAGCGCTATCCATATGGAGACGGCATATGGCTCAACAGATGAGTCCATCAATATTCAAAGCTCAAAGTTGTTTGTCGTTGGTAAAAGCTGCCTAATCATTTCATCCGCACCTTCTCCAACAATCTGCTCGTGCACCCACGGCTCTTCTTTGAGGTCTCGGTGCAGTCTGTGAAGAAATAGTTAGATCGTTTTATCACATTAGCGAATATCGTGTGGAGTGAGTACGTCTTCTTTTTTGAAAGCTTTGTCACACATAAGTTAAGTTCCACAGAAGAGAAATCAGTAAACCTATCAATGAAAAGGCTCTCATGCAACCAAATTTATAGCGATAGTATAGTTTTGAGCAAAGATTCCCCAGCTGAAGCAAAGGAGGATATTTTCAGAGACCGCCCCGTCCAATGCGACATTTGCTCCAGCGGACAAGGAAATCCCATTTCACAGCGCTGTCTTGAGACAATGTCATCTATCCACATGAAAGCACTCCGAATGACCGATGACAGGCTCGATTGGATGCTAAAATAATCAATCTTAAAGTAAACAATTTCATGCCTCCTCAATTTATGGAAGACCACATCTACGGTTGGATACAATGAAAGCATAATGATAATGGTACCTTTGTTTAGTTATCTATCTAGACCAGGGGCGCAGTTTCCTTTTCAGTTGAAGAAAGAGCTTTAACCCCCCCCCCCCCCCATCTCGGGCTTTAGTTCCCAATATTGGGAACAAGTGGCAAAAACCTGGGGAGAAACCTCTTTTTGGTGTTTTTGGGGCACATCGGGCCACTTTTCATTGCTCAGCCCCCTCCCCCTCCTTTCCCAGCTCATTTTGAGAAAATACGAGCCTGGCGTGATCTGCTCACTCAATCTCTCGTATCTGCTCTGCTCCTGCCCCACCTCTCTCCCCGCCTCAGTTCATCCCACGCGCTTGTTCTCTTCCCCTTTCCCTTGATTTCCCTTCTCCTTTCTTTCCCTTGTCTCACTCCCACTAACTCCCTCCTCCTCCTCATCCTCTCCGTGGCGCTCGCTTTCCCCCTCCATCCTTCGCCATCTTTCACCAACTCCCTCCTGCCAGACGCACCCCGACAGTCCCCCATCCACCTCTCTCCTCCCCACCGCCCCGCCTCTCCCCTCGCCCCTCCTCGGCGCCCCGTCCGGGTCATTCGAGCTGTGATGGCGGCGCGGCCCCGGGCCGCAGGCTGTTCCAGCGCGAGCGAGCTGACCGGCCACCCGATATAGCCGCGGGGCGGCGTCGTTCGGCGCGCCACCGCTGATGAACGACGTCCACCGCGAGCGCCGCCGCCGCCGCGACCGCCGCAGATTCCAGGTGAGCGGGTCCGTCACAGGGAGACGGGGGAACGGGCACACCTGGGCGACCCGGGCCGATGCGGGGCGCCGCTTGTGAAATGGCTTGGCCGCGAGGCAGGGAAGGTTTGGAGGCCTGGGTGGCTGGTGATTCAGAGATGTGTGAACTCAAGATAAATTGGCGGAGGAGGGGAAGGTGGCATAATATGTTTACTTTTACATGCAACGTCATAGAGGTTACATTGATAATTTTTCAAAGGTTAAGAAGGTCAATACTGGGTGCTCTCAAAGGGAGGAAGCTTCTAGTCACTTGAGAGAGGAGAATTCTAGCCCAACAACTTTGAGAACAAAGTGGATCAAATCCGGGGAGGGGCAAGCTTTTGTGGCGAATGTCGGATGTGGGTTTTTCACTGCTTTCATTTTTCATTGCTCATTCAACCGAACAGATTTTGCAAAACTACTTCCGCAGTGTAAGGCTGCTGCCCCTCTCCATCCTTCTCGTCATCCGGCTAGCTGACAAGGTAAGTCTCTTCCAAATAGGGTCAACAGAACCTCAGGAACCTCTCACAGACATCCGCAGGCCATTTCCAAAGTAAATTATTTTCACGCATCGCGGAGATAAACATCCGAAAGAAGTGGGTGGATGGTGTTGAGTCATTTCCTTCTGCAACATCTCCCTGTTCCTACGACTGTATGAAAACATGACTGGCATGGCTGTATCACGTTATCACTCGTTATGCTTTCTCCGAGGAACTACAAAGGTTGCGTTTTTTGCATTGCATGTAAAAAATATAACGGAGTTCATGGCCAACGTTGAAGCCGCCGACGTTTATGCAATCCTGAGGTAGAATAAGAGCCAGCAGACTTGTAACCAGTCTGTTGAACTGGTGCCACACAGGCACCCAGACGTGCAAGCCAGACTTGCGCCTTCGGAAACATCACTTAAACTGAACATGGCCGCCGCCAGACTTTCAGAGCACGTTGAAGGTAAATTATGAAAGAATGTAAAACACAGAAATGAGTTCCATAGATCCAATATTGGTCGAGGCAAATGGACAGCCTGCAGAACTTGATGCAGCACGGCTTCTGGATCAAGGAGCAGAGTAGTTCCATCCCAGTTGCTGGGGGAGGTGTGTGTGTGTGTGTGTGTGTGTGTGTGTGTGTGTGTGTGTGTGTGTGTGTGTGTGTGTGTGTGTGTGTGTGTGTGTGTGTGTGTGTGTGTTGTGTGTGTGTGTGTGTTTTGGTTGTTTCTCTCTCGCCAGCGCTCAAAGGTTCAACGTCAATTTTTTTCAGAAAGTTGGGTGGGACGGGATCAGCATCCGCCAGCTCCTGCGTTTTTGGCTGGATTTGATTCACGCCTGGTCGCGGCATTGCTTTCTCATCTGAATTCCGTCTTAAAAGCGCGTCTTCCGAGCATCACGACGTGCACTTGGATCGGCATTGCGGTGCAGAGTCAGACCGGCACAGAGACGACGAAACATCGACGGCCGCAAGCAGCGCTGCGATCCTTGATTTCCGAGATGCCCTCCTCAACCAGCCCGCACGGACCCCGACTGCAATCGGGGCTGGCGGCGCGTGGTCCGAACAGACCACGATTGAGATGAGGCACGGCCGCCACAAATCAGCCGGCCCAGCTCAGTCGCCGGACCGCCGCCCACGCCAGCCCCCTCCTGTTGACCCGGCGGTGGCGACGCTGGCGGACAGGCGCAGCGGCCGTCGCCGCAGTCGTTCCGTCAGGGCAAATATCTGCTGACCCAGCTGCCCATATCTCGCGGACAAGTTATCAAACTGGGGCCGGGCCGACCGCCGCCGGAGAAAGTTGTCTGGACGTCCGCTCCGTCCGTATCTGCTCAATCTGGCCTCTGTCCGTTTGAACAATGACGCCTTAATATCTGTCACGGAGATGTTAAGACAGATGAAAATCAAGCGGAAATGTGAAATGATGAGCGAACTTCGCCCGTTGGTCAATATCGCAGTGGAGCCCGGGAGCTCTCCCGCACCCGGCTCGCGGGCCAATGTCGTATCAACTTTCCAGCCCAGTGACGCCCGCGCTACGGCAGCGAAGGTCAAATTTAGACATAATAAAGCAGGCTCGAAATGGGTCGAGTTGACTCCAAGCGGTTCCATTACCGGATTCCCATGGGGACGTTACGGAGCCGGCGAATCGGCGTCAGGGTGTGACGGCGCATTCCCGGGCTGGCGTCAGTCACTGATTAAAGCCGACGAGACGCCCGCCCTCGGCTTATCTGAAAGCTCGCCGACACGGTCAGACGCACACACGCACGGGCGCTTGCACAGCCCCACAGCGCCATGCAGAGGAGCACATCGTTCTCCACGCACGGCGGTGTCGGTCGACCGACGAAGGACCGACGGTCGGAACAGCGTGATGTGAGCAAAGGTGATCAAAAAACACGTGGGGGAGACTGGATCCCTGGTATGTGTAAGCGGCACATGCTGGCCCACTGAACACCCTAAAGGATGGTGAACTGTAGTTGGTGAACAGGTCGACATGTGTGTCAACTTATTACGCAGAATCCAATTACGCTTGCATACACATTTGTGTGAATCACAATCAGGTTTCAGCCGTCGCTGACAGAACACAAGTCACTGTGTAGCACACATCAAGCTGTTACCGTATGCATGGCCTTGTCCATAACCCATGTTATGCACAATAGAATCCAATCGTTTTTCTGCGTTTGGCGGCCAATAGACTATGACGAGGAGAGTGCCACGCTTCGCTCCAGATCCCCATCACTTACTAAAATGATCATTGCCACCGCATCTGTCGGGAAAATGCCATAGGACGCGATAAGAAATGCTTTAATAGCTGGCCAGAGTGTAAGCACCAGCAAATCTCAATCGACAACATGAAATGATCAAAGGACGACAATGGTGGCCGAATTAAGTTACTCGTCTGCAGCCTCGCACCAATGATGTAACAGTCTACCGCAGGCTAGGTGTCAAAGTCCTGTACGGACGCTTCGGGTTGGGTTGTATGTCGTGGCCGGAGTAAGCTCGCTTCCGATGCCCGATCCTATCAGTTTGACGAAATATTTGGTTACAAATTTGGGCTTACTGGGATAAAGTCAGCTTCCATATTTAATCGTCATGATGGTCAAGGCCCAAAAAATCAAGACATGAGGTCAAGCCATTATACACTTATTTTATAGATTCGGCGTCTGAATATACACAAGTCCTACAAGACGAAAACTGAGGGTATGTTTTCGATGATTGTTTCCCAAAAGCATTTCTAATAGCCCAGTCTTATTACCAAGATCATCTTTTATGAAATGATGATCACCATCCATCAAATAGTATCTTTGGAAGAATTTTATGCAAGTGGAGCAAAAACAAACCTGAACTGCAGAGAACTCGAGACTAGTTTTCGGAACAATCTGCATCACTAATGAGCAATGAGCTCGCGGTCCGGAAGAGACTCGCTGCGTTCCACAAGTCTGCGTGCGCTGGAATTATAATGGGTAGCAACCTACCCAGGTACATTTTGCCAGGATTGAAAATTGCTGTGTGAACATTGGGCCGTCTTTCGATCCCCATAGCGAAGAACCATCCGGCGCTGCTGAGCTGTTGTGTGGTACGTCACAATACAGCAGTGTTTTGGTAATTTTTAAACTGCCACTGACCGAGAAAAACTGGACCTACGAAAATAAACAGCGCAGCGTTTCCATTGCTGAAAACACACATGGTAGAGCCGTTCCAACGCACTAGGAAACAGCCGAGTACGTCTACCACAAAACGCCATTCAATTCTGCAACGCGGCGCACTGCGCCCTGACCACTCAGGGCTCATAGCTGACCGGCCTCACGCTCCCGCCGAAGCCATCCGTCTGACCTGGCCCGCGCTCTGGGGGCGGTCGTAGCATATCCCCGCAACAGCGTCAGAACTGGCACGATGTGCTCCGGGCCGCGCGCCTGCTGCCTCGCGCGGCCGGTCGGCTGGCGGTCCACGTACCCTGCGGCCGTGACATGACCTCCAGCTGACCTTTCCGGGGGCTGGATGCCCGGCGGGGAGCTGGAGGCCTCTGCCATGGTTTGTGTAAAATCCACACAGCCATTGGCCAAGAGTTGCGTGTTCCGGACTGCAGCACTCGGATATGGTTCACCAAAATGCCGTCAGGATTCGGAAACGTCATTGGAAACATCGCCAAAAGATCATAAGCCGCGTCCTTTGGAAAATATTTACTAGAGCTTCAAGTGTATGCAGGGGCCCGTAAAGCTTAAGAGCACTGTTGAAATGACAAACATTGAAAGGATGAAAAACAGCCATGTTATCAATGAGCTGCCAAACATCGAAATATTACTACCGACCGCGTCCTGGGAACAATCATAGAAAGTAGCCCCAGAATGTCAAACATCATCAGAAAGAGCACCAGAGACAACAAACAGCACATCGAGCCCACCACTACCGCCAAGACACTAACAGGCCTCGGGCACATAGCTGGAACCGAACCCTCGGCCGGTTCGGCCCATCCGGGTGGGGAGGGGAGAGCTGCACGGCAGACCGGCGGGCGAGCACGTGCGCCATGCCCGGACGTGGGACGTGCTGTTTGTGTGGCCGTGCTGCCGGCGGCGTGGCGCGGCGCACCCCCGCCCGCCGGCGGCTCTCATCTCCCATCAGCTGCAGGCCGGTGATCAATACTGGTGCGCCGGCCGCGATTACAGCGCCAGGTGGGTGCACGGGCGCGAAGACGCACCGGAGACGCACCGGGGAGGCGGACCCCGAGCCGAGGCGGGGACAACGCCACGGCAGCTGAGGGCAGGCGCGGCCCAGGCAGCTGGAGACGGATGGGGCTCCCGAGGCTGGGGACGGGCGGGGATTCGACGGCTGGGGACGGGCAGTGCAGACAGAGATGAGACGTATGAGGCAGACACGGCGCTGGGTGCTGTGCAGGGGCAGACGGAAAGAGAGGCTTTCAAGGGCAGGGGCAGCCAGGGATCCAGCGGCTAAGGTGGACAAGATGATGGTGCTGCTCGGGCTTGCGGGGCTCTAACCGGAGGGTTACTCGGCGCCGGTAACCAAGTATATTTAGTTGCAAGAAATATACATGCCTTAATAGATGGCTCCGAAGGCTGGGGTCGGTAAAAGAATCAAGGACTCGGGCAAACAGTTCAGACAGGTCTAAACATACAGTACAGGACACCATAACGCGTAAACAGGTGGCAGCGCAGACGACAGTGCGGGAAACATCAGTGTGGCGGTCTGTTGCAGATGTATCCACACACATGTAACAATTACGTCCTACCACTGGTCCAGAAGCGCGCACCAATGTGTGCCAAAGCAGAACTGGCGCATGGGGACGCTGGCCACGCCTCTGGAACAAGCGCCAGCACAGACCAAGACAAATGACTTTCAATCAAATGTGTAGTTTACGTGAAGAGCAAGCTGGGCTAGTACGATAGCACCCTACTTTTGATCTGCACAGTCAGTATGGATGTTGACGCGACATACAATGACACCAAACCAATGCCAATGCTGTTCCGTTCGCTGTGATTAGACAACAATCTGGGTGTCACCGTATGCATAACGCGAACATCAGGAAAATCTCGATGAACAGATATTGACCACAGTCTATCACGTCTGCTCGTAAGACCACAACACAATGCACTGAAACGCCCAACAACGCGCAAAACTTTAATTTCCATTGGCGACGAATATGCAGTCCGCTCCAACAGCGGCCATCGCACGCGGGGGCGCGCCGCGTGCTCGGCCACCCACCAGGCTGCTCTTGGAAAGGTCACGCCGGCACCAACAGACGCCGACCCTGTTTCGGCCAGCTGGAGCAACAGTTCGCCGCCAAGTCGTGGCGTGGCCGGCGACGGCGGCGCGCCATTACGGCCGCGCGGTAAACGCCGTTCATCTTGCCCGTCTGGGCGCTGTCCGAGACGCGCTAAACTTTGGCCATTAGACGCGGCTGCCCGCGCCGAATTAGGTGCCGCAATTCCGCGCGGCCGGCTCGGGGAATGAACGGGGAATTACGGAATTACCGCCCCCGGGCCGGCCGGCGGCGCCCGGTGGCCCGACCCCCGGCCGGCGGCGTCCGAGAGATGATCGCCGCAATCAGCTGGCGTCGGCAGGGACAGAGCGAGCGGCGCGAATCAGTCAGTGCCCAGCGGCGCAGTCAGGTCGTGCATTGGGGGGGGGGGGGGGGAGGTCTGCCTTTGCACCAGTGTCGGGGCGGCCGATATGTTTCAAATGAAACTGGCGGAGCGCTGTGATGGAAAGCTGTTGGGATCCGTTCCGACTGTGGTCGCCCGGCCGCCTGTCGCTCGATCCGCCCGCGTCCGCGCGTCATTGCAATCAGGCGGGTCGCCATTTTGAGCGAACACGACCTTGGGGACCATCCGAGCCGGCCGGCAGCACGTCGGGAGGCGCAACAGCGGCAATTGGCTTCCGGAGGGGTGCACCGCGTCCCGTTCGGATTCGTTCCCGAGTCGCGCCGCGCAGACGGCGACTGGTGCGACGAGCGCCCGGTGAGCAGTGCTAGAGGTCTGAGCGTGCGGGAGGAGAGGCCTGGGCTTCGGCTGGACACGGACGTGCTTCGGGCAGAGGCCATGCCGTCGCACGCCAGGAAATCAACGCCGACTTCGATCTGATCTCGAGAAAAGACTGGATTCGAGGTTTCCAACGTCGGCTCGCCTGGAGCAGAGGCTCACTGGGAACTGCTGAAATATTCCAGTCAGCCAGCCGACACGGTGGCAGCCATCAGCGAACGTTCGAACACGGCTGTCACCAACCAAAGGTCGAAGCAGCACCTGCCACTCAACACTGAACGTCGTCTGTCGTCTGGAGCGGACGGACGCGGCAGCTATTTGTACCCAGCAGTCCTATGCAGCCGACGGCCGCATGTGCCCGTATATTGATAACCATGGTTTACCCTTGCAGTAATGACGTGCAGCATGCCAATGCCACATTTTTCTTTTTTTCTTGAATATTACTTAGCGCATTGACAACGAATGGCGGTATGTGACCGTGCCGTAGCCAACAATGTACATTCGCAGCAAAAAAGGACCCTTGGGTGGACCCAACTGGCAATTATTCTCCACGATGACGTCCAACTTATTGTCAGGCATGTCGTACGCAAGGGCACGCGCACGTAGTGACCTACAGGGGTGTGTGCCCCCCCCCCCCCTCCCTCCTCGTACACTCATCAAATGCATAACATGCGTTACTATTTGTATGAGTACATGCCGTCAATGGCAAATTCGAGGTATATCATAAAGATACAAAACATCGAGAATATAACATGTTGTTCTACGCAAAGCATTTCTCGTTTTAGAGTTGTGCGCCAACCCCCTCCCCCCTCCTCCCATTGCAAATTCCTGCAAAAGCCCCTGCTTACAGACGAGGGCAAACATTGAACATGGACACAAAGGAGCTTTGTTCGAATGCTGCTGGTTAAGTCCTGTCTGCAAGTGAAGGCATGTGTTCGGTTTCTTCGGACGATTTCATAGTTTGAAGCTTGTGGACTGCTATGAAGGAAGGTGTAACACTGGTGCATGGACATTCGTGAGCCTGTAATGGACGATAAAATGTGCATTGGTGCATGCCATTGTTGAGCAATATAGCCTAATGAAACAGAACTTCGGCATGCTTGACGAGAACTGTTTCTTACTGTAATTACAACACATTGTCTGTTTACTGCGCTCTATCTGATTGTGATTTTATCAGTGACTGGAAGCAGGAACCATTGGACAACCTATAAAACAAATAAGTTGCACCGTTGCCCTATACTGATATCATCATTTTAATCTAAGCCCCCCTCCCCGCCATTGACTGCATCGTGATTTAGACTACGCCTGCTTCACCCACTTTCATCACGTTCTGTCTGTGAGCTCGGTATTACAAATCACATTAGGCATGATATGGAATTTTGCGTCCGGCCTGAAAGGTGCCGTTGATGCCTTTCCATTGGCCGCCCTTCCAGCGAAAAGGCGGAACTTCCATTGAGTCTTTTCAAAGTTGTTCAGGCAGCCTCAAATCTGGCACATTGGGAAATATGTGCCCGGAAAAGTTTACTTCCGCAAAAATGAGAAGTCTGTGGTGGGCGCGTCCAGCATGAAAACTTGATGGTCCAACTAAAATCAGTCTGAGTATGCATATGACAGGCAGCCCATGTGCCTGTGATCCAGTGTTGATTTGGGGCCTAGCTGCTACAGCGCCCTTTATCAGTAACCTGTCTCGCGGCATTTCATCATCACCCTTAGGCATTTGTGCAATGCTATGAAGCATTTAGTGAGAATGTTATGACTGGAACAGCGTGAGAGAAAGAGAAGCAGCGAGGGCGGTCTCTCTGAAAACGACACACCCAGATGCATGGTGGCATACTCCCCTACCGTGTCAAACGAAACCAAAGTTCAACAACTTTCTAGCGCCAGCGTATCTGCGTCCCCTGACCGAGCTTGGTTTTAAAGGCCAGGGCCAGTGATTCGGGTCGCTGAACATAACATAGATTTGCCAATGCTGACGTATGGCTGGGAGCTTCGATCCCGACCGCTATCAAACTCGGCCGGAGCACTGGCACTGATCCCACACGGCCGATCCCGGAGGTCGCCGGGCTGGGCGCACGCCGGCCGATTTTATGGGGCATGCTGCCTCTAGCGATGCGAGCCAGCTGTAAAGCGTGTTAGCAATACTTGGCTGGCTTGCTTTGTACTCAGCGAGTGGAAGTCGTCAACTGTTCCTTAGGCCACTTGCGCAAGGTGGTTGGAAAGGGTGCGATGCTTTCAACGATGTTTTGAATATAGAGGCGTTGGATATCGAATTACAAAGACGGCATTGAGTATGTGATTTCTGTACGCCTAATCTGGAGCGTAGTGGAAGAACAACAACAAAATCGCCGAGTACGAAAGAAGGATCTTCACTTTCTTATGCAGCTTTATTTATTTTCAACAAGCCTCGGTTCATATAAAATTGGGTGCTAAAATTAGAAGCCGTTATTCATCGCCCATCATTCCTTTATAACAATCGGACGTGAATTAACGCTGTACATACGGAACTTGCTACGCAAGATGGTTTGGTCAAGTTTCAGTGTCTATCTTCATTTGCCCGAAATCGTTTTTCCTCCACATACACTCACTGACAAGGTTGAAATATCTACAAGACTGACGCAAGAGCGATAAGAAGCCGAATGTTTTTTTGCGATTAAACCTTCATTGAGTTCCAACAGCTTGGAAAAGCCGCAAGCGACAACGCAAGTCCCACAATGTAAATCAAGTCATCACATTTCCTTACTGCCATTCAGCCAACTTACGCTATTGGTTTCATTAACTCGACCTTCAGAGCAGCTGTTTTGAATGCCTTCATTTTCAACCGAAATGCATAAAACTGTGTTGATGCTGACCGTATGAATCATGTAAAATGTGGTAAACTGGCGAATTCTAAAATATGGTAACACCTAGAAGAAAACAGGCCATCTGGAAACTTTAACTATGGTTCCATCTCAGGTGACCCCCCCCCCCCCAACAAAAAAAAAACATGGCATTGCTTTATGAGCAGCCACACGTGTGCGCTGATGGCTAATACACCATGAAGCGGTCGCGCAGTTTGGAATGGATCCTGATTACGATGCATCGTGCTATAGCATCAACCACCTACGTACAGTCTAATCGTGACTGCTCAGAAACCAAATCAATATGTTCTAATCTCAAGAATAATGCGTGGGACGTTGACCTAATGAGATGAAAGAACAATTATATCGGTAGGTTATGAAGCGATCTCATTTTGGGATGGATGTTGATCACAATGCAGTCAGCATATACGCACATGAGCATACTTCAGCATGAAGACAGCACGTTCCTTTCAGCCACAGTGGAACTTTACGATCTTGCGTCGGCGTGCTATGATTACAGAAGTTGCAACTGCGACAATAAAAAACTTTGGACCACACTGCCTTTCGTAAAGCTGAGTTGGTCATGTCCTCGCTGGTGAACGGCTCCTCTTCCCTTCCAACTTCTCTGGCACGTGCACAAACGGCCTCGTCACATTCAGACGCGCTGTGCGTGCCTTTAATGGTTATGGGATGCACTTGTCGGGCTGCGGTCATGGCTATAATGTAACGATGGGGACACATAACGACGCTCTGTCACGCGACGGTTCCGAAAACGAGCACGCAAGAATGGGCTGACGACAGTGACGCCCAGCTCGGTGGTTGCTCGGGCAGGCGACAGTGACCCCCAGGTCTGTGGTCATTCGGGCTGGCGACAGTGACGCCCAGCTCGATGGCTACTCGAGCTGACGACGGTGACGCCCAGCTCGTTGGTTACTCGAGCAGGCGACAGTGACGCCCAGCTATGTGGTTACTCGGGCTGACGACAGTGACGCCCAGCTCGTTGGTTACTCGGGCAGGCGACAGTGACGCCCAGCTATGTGGTTACTCGGGCCGACGACAGTGACGCCCAGCTGGGCGGTTACTCGGGCAGGCATAAGAAAGTCGTGGCGGCTCGCCGTCACTTCGTTCTCCGAGATTTAGGGGATAGTTCTGCGGTGAGCGGTTTGCGGTGCAGAAAGACAGATGCAGCGACACGCATCCAGAACGGGAGTGGAAGGCATGAATTGAAAATGATAGGAAGGCAGATGCTGCACAACTGAAATGGCTATGGAATGCACTTACCCTAAATGCAGTATCGTTAAATAAAGTAAGGAGTACAAATCAAGTTAAAGTTAAGAGTACAAGTTAAGCTACACAAGTTGAAACGACCAGACCAAAACAAACAAAAATCACGCTTTCTGAACGAGTAGAAAGTTTGATTTCAACAAGAGCTTGCGCCAAATGCTGCCAATTACACACTTTGCGTGACGTGTTTACTGTAGAATTGCCACGAAAAACACCACTATATGTCGCGTGTATGCCTGACATAGGGGCCATGCCAGGTCCAAACTTTGAAGATTGATTATAGCCACGGGAAGACTTCCCAAAAACAAAAGACACCTGGTATATCGGCAACATATATCCCAACGCTCTGCGCATTTCGTCACATGAAGCCTTTTCAAGAAGCCCTCATTATTTCACGCCAATCCTGATGGTCCTTGTCGTAGGCTCCAGAACATCTTGGATCCACCAATTAGTCATAAAGCAGCGGTCTCGTGTCATCGCGAAGAAAGATCTGGTGCACATGCACAACTGGTGCCTGGTTAAGACTTGCTTCAGCTTTCTAAACATGTTACACGGGGCAGGGGTCTATTGAGCCAAGAAGAAACCTGAACGAGGACAAAGCTGGGAGAGTTGAATCTAGCCGGCGGCCTGCACCACAAACGGATAAGTTGGCCATCTAGCGACTCCCAGATGAACCACATATACGTCCTACAGATGGCGCCCTGGTAGAGGGCGATTCACCACGCAATGGAGATCGGTAGGTTACAATACCAAAACGCTAGGTCCCCGTTTCCATTTCCCAGCTTCCGTTTAGCATGCCATCCCGTCCGCACTGTTTCACAAAACAGCTACACCCATCGACACTGGTTACCATATGTTTGGCATGTAACAAGCATGGCATCTTGCTGATCTACAGACAAATGGCTCGTTTATCTTAGAGAACTTTTGGCTGGTAAAAAGGCACATATCAGACTAGTGGGATCAAGCAGATGAATATCCAGGTGGGATGACGTGGCGGCCATCCGGGTTATCTCACTCGCAGGACTTCTGCGACAAGGTGGCTCATGAACACAGCCGCAGTAGACACCGGCGACGAACAGAGCGCTGCGAGGATGTTGATTGAAGAAGACTCATGGCTCATTTCTTATTTGATAGTTGTAAGTGTTTGCCGGGTCCATGGTATTTTTGGCATAATTGTTAAGTTTAAAAAGATGGTGTACTTGTCAGTAAGTTATTTCTCAGCAAAGATCGGCAAAATTTTGGCCTATGGCCACCATTTCATCCAAATTTGGAATAGGAAGTACAAGACCAGAGGCTGAAGACCGGCCGCTTTTGACTATTCTGTTTTTTGTATCAAAATATTATCATTCGCTCCTTGAAAACCATTCCTTGCGTTCAATTGTTTGTTTTGACGAAATTATGACCCCTTCGGTCATTTCGTGACTAAAGAGAGACGTGGAAGGTGAGCCGGCGGTATGGCCATCTCAGGCTATCGCCTCTACCGAGTCCTACCCCGCGGGGGGTACGATGCGCCGGGTTGTACGCTCGGGCTGCGCATCCAGCTGGGGCGACCGTAAGACTTATGGTGGGCGGCCGCACTATGCTGCCGGGGAGACCAGGTGTTGCGAACAGACAGGACAAAGCTGGAAACCGGGGAAAATGGGCGGATGCCTCAAGGATGTTGATGTCCTTTTAACCCCCGTTGCGCGAGGACTATTTCAGCTTGCGTCTTTGACGAAGGGGAGACTAGCAACGCACCTGAGAGAAGGGGGGGGGGGGAGGGGGATGGGAGCCTGCCGCTACCCTGAGCTAAAAGGCTTACAATAGGTTTTTTTCTGGAATTCAGTTAAAATTTGCAGAAGTTCGGAAATATTTCACATTTGGCCCTTCATTAATGAATATACCAGATACGTACCTGAGAAATACACGTCTTGCCTTTGGCTTTAAATAAGGCTAGAGTCCAAAATAATTAAAAAAACAGCAGATAGCCTAATGTCCCTGACTTCAGATTTCCAGTTCTATCCTCTGAGGCCAACCGGTAAACCTCTGGGCTTGGTAAACCTTAACGTTTGGGACAGGAAGTGATTGGCGCGTGCGCACGCACGCAGCACGCACGCACACACACACCCACACCCACACACCCACACACCCACACCCACACCCACACCCACACCCACACCCACACCCACACCCACACCCACACACACACACACACACACACACACACACACACACGCACACATGCACACATGCACACATACACACACACACACACACGCGCAAACGCACACGCACACGCACACGCACACACACACACACACACACACACACACACACACACACACACACACACACACACACACACACACACACACATATATATATATATATATATATATATATATATATATATATATATATATATATACATTTGTGTTATCCAGGAGACGTACTCTGAATCGTGCTCTGAATCCGATTCGGAGTAAAAAGGCTCCAGCCACTAGTAAAGATGAATGATAGCGTCTGCATACGTAACTGACCTTGGTTCAACCCGATAGAACGCTTAGCTATCTACAGTGGCCTGTATGCTAAATCCTCGGAAAAGAGGTAAAAAAGGTTGACCTGAGATCATTGTTTTTTTTTCAAACCATGCACCCTGGATGAATCATCACGTAAATCAGCTTTCACGGAGACTCCTCCCATCTTTTCCCGTGGTCTCAAAATCAGCCTCGGGGTGCCATCCGGTCATTCACCCCTTTCGCCCGGCAAGGCTTAAAGTTGGTGGCATTCCGCATTTCCATAGGACAAATAAGATTTCTAGACTGCCTATACCTGTCATTATAACGGCTTGGTCGTAGTTTAAGGCAAATCTCACACAAAATGTTCGTGCTCCTGCAGCATTAAGACCGACTGCTGTTGTTGTTTCTTAAGGAACCGATATATCATGCTCCCACCAACAGTTTTTCGACCTTTATCGATCAGCAGAGTCTGATACTTCTGCCATCTAGGCACCGATCTCGCAAACTACACTACTCGCACGGAGGTCCCAAATCCTAGATGGCGCTGTACTAGCATTGCGGTTTACTTAGCCCTGGCCCCGGGAGATGGCTCCTCCAATCCGCCAGCACGTTCGCGTCCAACGCTGCGGAGTGGTCGTGACCGTTAGAAGGGCGATAGATACGCCGGACTGCTTGTGTCCTTCATGCGCGCATGCTATTGACACTTTAAGGCGGGACACAGGTTAAAAAAACATTTGACAAATTATCATTCCTGCACCCGGTACAAGTGACCATTGCGGTCCCCTGGTAAGCCTTGCTTCAGGAGTGTAAATAAGCGGTTCCGACATCGACTCAGTTCTAATCAATGACATTTTTAATTCATCTTGCGCCATTCCAAATGACAATGGCGGTAGGCCGCTTTTAGACCTTTGTTACAGGAGTGAACAGGTATGGGTCAGACACCCGTTCTATTTTCCTCCTCACATCTCAATTCTTTGTTTTCGCAATGCCATCCTCACCAGGGCAGTGGCTGCGGCCGTCGGTCATGAGTTGGCCTCATGGCTGTCCTGGCGGGAGTGCCGTCCGAATGCTGACATAGATCCCGAAGACATATCATAGACATCAATAGACATAGACCCTGAAGTCCAGCCCTATGCGGGGCAAGACACGGTAACGGCGCACACCAAGACGGCTCACCTATCATTTACGTTTCCATACGTTTCCCCTCCTTACTATATCACCACCTACCCCTTTCCTAAATCTCAAAGCTCTGCGACCGTCCATCGTGGCTGCAAGAATTCTACCCCAACAAAACCAAAAAAGGATTCGAAGCTCGCCACCTGGGGTGTTCTGGTGTTCCTATATCTGGTAACAGCGACGCACGACATCGCGTTCTGCATGACAGTGACGGTAACACACATACAATAACAAAAATAATATGAAGACCGTACAAAGGCCTTCATTTTGTTCTGATTCAGTTTTAATCTGTATTCAGATTATGATGGACTGTGAGACAGGAGAGTTACTGACCATAACAACACAACACTTCGTCAACATTCGTCCTGATACGCGGCCCAGATCAGGACAAATGCCAGCGCAGTGAAGACAGGTGAGTTACTGACCATAACAACACAACACTTCGTCAACATTCGTCCTGATACGCGGCCCAGATCAGGACAAATGCCAGCGCAGTGAAGACTGTAGGGCTTCACTTTAGACTGCTTCTCTTTGGACTTCCTCCCCTTCAGTGCTGTTATCGGCTTTGACGGGCTTTGTTGAATTTAAAGCCATGGCTGGAGTGCAGCCGGGATGTCGTCAGCGAGTCAGCCGGTTCAAGCACGATCAAGCATGTCTTGGGAGATGTCTCGTGGCGAGCGAAACAATAAAATGTCTCACTCAGAACTAAGACCATCGTGGAAAACTTTCCGCTCTTTTCCTAGCAAGAACTCACACGCCGAAAAGGTCGGTAAATATGTGAAATAACTCGGCTGCCCGAGGTAAAAGCTTATAAAAGCTCGTCAGACGTACAGCAAAAAAGCAACACTACGAACGGGGGCTTCTCGCACTGCTAACCAAGAACGCAGCACATCAGTCACCGTTTCCAAGGAGGAGGACGACGCCTGTGATGAAGCTGACGCGCTGCAGCAACACTCGGAACCCCATCCAGCTTCACACAAGTCATAATCCGCCCGGGGAACTCCAGCTGAGTACAAATGCAAGGACTCGCGTAACCGCACATCGCAAAAAGGAAGAGCCCAATCCTCGTGAACCCCCGCGCTGCGTCGGCGGGCTGTCCACAGGCTCCCGTCGGGCCTAAGTACCCACCGCCATTGGCGCGGCGTGGAGAGCGCCGAGCTTCCCGGCGCTTTGTGCGCAAGCGGCTGACACGGTAAGCGCATTAGGCGGTGAGAGGCGCGGCGCCGACTTCCGAACACGCCATCAGCGCCCAGCTCCAGTCGGCCTTTGACCAGTGAAGTCTGCGGCGGCCGACGGCGCTAATGCCCAGCCATGCGGCGTAGTGTTGACAGATCGGGCAGCAGTGGGTTCAGCCCGGTGCTGCTGATGCACTGCGAGGTGTGCATGGAGCATGGAGCAACGTATCAGAGGGTTTTTGGTCGAGTCCGGCTTCCCATACAATGGCTGGGGTAGGTCGGCGCAACCACAACTGCACGAGAAGTTTCAACTAACGAGGCTGCAAACTACTGGCGCAAAGTTCGTTCCATTGCGCGTCAAAAAGCGCTCTGGGAGGAGCAACATAATTAGGCCATGTTAGGCTCAAGTAATCAAATATCAGTATTCTAAACGACCTTCCCAAACAAATGGTAACATCTTATTAATGTAAAGGACCTGGTACATTGTGCTGTCCTCAAATAAAACATATCCTGAGATTTTACTAAAGTTTAATGATCAGATGTGATTCGTGAGACCCAAAATTGTCATCGAGGTCACAGCACATTAGGGAGACGCTTGTGCAAAGAAAAGCACCGGATTGTCAATGGAAAATGTTAAGGAGTAGATTGCACACGAAATGCAAGTGGATGCACTAGCAACATTGACGGCACACTAGAAATAATCGTAGGGTCCGAACATACAGCTTCAATTTAGTTCCCTAAACTCATTTTATCATCCTTTTCTGCTTGTCTCTGTCGCGCCGTTTTCACCTCCTGCTACTTTCCTTTGAGTGAGGCTTCCCTGCGAGATTAACCGACAGTGCGCCATATGAGCCCATTGAGTACACTACTTGGTTTGCATATGGATCTGAGTTATGCTTAAGTGTGTCGTACTTGTGCACGATGCATGATGCGCTTAAATGCCCTGGGATTATCTGGCTGCAGAATGACTGTTATTTATGTATGTTTATAGTATGCTGTACTGTTTCAGCAGCCAGCACGATGATGCATGAACAATTTTAGCATGAATACAGCTTTGCGTATTGCATATGCCAGGAGCTGCTTCTTCCCCGCGTTGTAAGTCGAAGAATGGGTGAAGCCGCTACAATAATATCCGTCAGAAGATAAGAAACATCATATCTGTCAGATCAAGCGAAATCTTACAAACCTGATCATAGCTTCAACGGTACTTCACGCCACACGAGACAAACCTGTGTGGTAAAATCATACAATGAAGGAAAAAGGGCTCAGCTTTACTACTGTTTCATTGGAGACATTGTTTAGACTGGCAGTATTGCAACATGGGCACGTGCTTTGGCCACACAAACGAAATAAGCACTCAGTGACGCTCGCGTGTCAAATCGAGCTTAGCGGTGGCTTCCCAACATTGTTTTTCATGCGCCGCGGTACAAAATGGAACAACCATAGCCCCGGCCACACAAAGCACCGCAATAGGTATCACTGGCGGGTATGCATCGCATGTGATAAGCATTCAGTAAAGAACGGCTCACCAAGCGTTGAGTATGAAACCGCGAATAACGTCCGTCCGGCAGCAATATGCCCAGCCGCGCGGACACAACGACCGGGCACGCTGCCACGAAATCACGCCCGCGTACCGGGAACTGCCGGCCCTGTTTGGCCACCGGACATTCCTGGCGCCTTATAAGACGGGCGTAACTCCGTCGAATGGCTGGCGGCAACAGTTCGCCATGGTTATGACGGGATAGCTGGGCACCATGGCCCGCGGGGCAGCAGCAACCAAGGCCTTCACGATAGACTGCATTTGGAATGGACCAACAGGTACATAACGATAAGGCGATGATTGGATCAACATTGGGCATCCTGGCGTCACGTCGGGAATCGGCACGTCGACGCGATGTCGTCATATTTCTGAACAATATTTTAGTACGACTGGAACGCCTTGCATGGCATGGCGCGATGAAAAGATATCAGACATGAGTGTTATTAACCACCATCATACAAACAAAACAAAAACTACTTATCCTAGTAAAGCCGGACACCTCAGAGGAGCATACCAATGGGCCGAATCATTGCGTTGGAAAGTCTTTATTTCAGCAGAGTTAACAGGCAGCGGTTCATCAATGCAGCATTCGGGCAACGATTCACAGATCGCGTCACTTGAAATGTTGCTCGCTGTAACCCGGGCCGGATCCGGTAGACCTGACCCCGGCTAGGATCGTTAAGACCCCGACCCAACCCGGTAAACCTGGTCCCGACTAGGCCCGGCAGACCCCGGCCCGGCCAGGCCCGGCCCGCTATGACCCCGGCCAGGTCCGGTAAACCGAGCCCCGGCTGAGCCTGGCAGACCCCGGCCCGGCCAGATCCGGTAGACCCGGCCCCGGCCAGGCTCGTTGTGGCCCCGGCCAGGCCCGGCGGACCCAGCTCCGGCCAGGCTCGTTTAGATCCCGACCCAACCCGGTAGACCTGGTCCCGGCTAGGCCCGGCAGACCCCGGCTCGGCCAGATCCGGTAGATCCGGCCCCGGCCAGGCTCGTTGTGACCCCGGCCCGGCCTGGTGGACCCCAGCTCCGGCCAGGCCCGGTAGACCAGGCCCGGCCAGGCTCACTGTGACCCCGGCCAGGCCTGGTGGACCCCAGCTCCGGCCAGGCCCGGTAGACCAGGCCCCGGCCAGGCTCATTGTGACCCCGGCCAGGCCTGGTGGACCCCAGCTCCGGCCAGGCCCGGTAGACCGGGCCCCGGCCAGGCGCGGCAACTGTAGTCGACGGAACGGTATTGGTCGACAGCAGGCGCACCCATTAGCCAGTGTTGAGATCACTAAGTGGTCTACAGACGGTGCATTCATCTGTACTACGCATGCATCTTACATTTTATCTGTTCTGGCTGCCGAGGTCTGAGATACGTCATTAAAAACATGTGCAACGGTTGATTCCAGGTTTGAACTCCCGAACCCGCCAAGCCGACCCAGGCGCCTGCCCACACTACTGTCAAGGCGATTCTCCGTTTTCTCCTGCTTTGAAAGATGTATTTATCGTGATTGCGACACAGTGTCATCCAGCTTTGGGATGTTTCCCGCCCCCGTCATCATTCCCCGCCCCCGCCCCCGTCAGCTTTCCCACGATCGGCAATTTTCTTGTCTACCGCTTTCATGAAATGAGAAAGGCCATATTGTTTCAGATTGCGGTCATGAGGGAAAATCACCTCTGATCGAAAGGGTTACATCAAGATACCTGGCGGTTTTCACGAAACAAATTTCAAAAATAAATGCATTTCCTTATTCTTGTTATTGGGCTTTACGACACACTCAACGGATGGGGTTATATAGCCTCACCCTGAAGGGAGGGGTGGATGCCGAGGTAATTTAAAACCCACATCTTTGGTCTCCCAGACGAACAGTGAAACCACTGTGTAACCAGCCCGCTGTCGTCCCTTTTTGCTGAACATTGCATGAACATGCGATCAATGGCTGCGAAGATATTAGCTCTTACACGGATTCAGATATGACATTAGACCTATTACAGCCTGGTTATTCGGGGCTATCTGTGCTGGGTCCGATTAATGAGTCCCATCCCTTTACATGAGATCCCTTCCCTTCCCCCACCTATCCCTTCACATGAAATCTCATAACCTACCAAACCAATTAGCACGGCTCAGTCTGAAACACAAACTATTTGGGGACACGTCAGTTTCGTACTTGAAAGACAAAACAAAACTGGGAAACCTAATATCTTGTGTCATTGAATCACAGTCTGCGGTGCATTGCTTTCTTTTGCGCTTTAATGTGATTACTTTGATGAGTTAAACAAATGTGGTATGTTTATTGTCATCATCATCGTCATCCTCGGCAATATGTGCAAACCACTTGTATCAACGGAGAATACAGGAAGTTCAAAATGTTAAGAAGGAAATTCGCGCAGTGTTGAGCAAAGCGTTACACAACATACATTTTATGTTTCTCTTCTACTCGCTGTGTGATACTCATATTCGTAGCTGGCAACAATCCATACCAGTAGGGAATGAATGTAAGATATCCGATGTTCGTGGAACAAAATTTGTAATTGGCATAGCGTTGAGATGCGTAAATATGACAACATAGGTCCCATTTTTCACTGTTCCCCATATTCCGATACCTGATACTGGCCCGGTGGTTTCGTACGCCATCCTCTGCAACATCCAGACTCTGCTGAGCGGTCGTGGACACTTAGGAAATCAGCAAAAAGTCCGTTCGACGAATGCCCACATTAAGATCTCAGCCATCGTCTTCGATGACGCGCGCCACGAGACAAGGCCCCGTCACCTTATCTCTCCCCATATGCAATTGGGGGCATTAAGCATTGAGCAAAGGCGGTTTCGGCTAGCAGCTATCATACCAGTCAAGATATTTTGATCTCAGACCCGGAACCAACGTCAGTTCGTCATGGTACTACTCCCGTTGCGTGTGCTTTACATCCGACTAAGGCAATCCAAAGCCTTTAACATGCGCCCCGGTGGCCGGGCGACTACCCTTTGCTCGGGCGGGGGTCAATTTGACCCCTGAGATCTCAAAGACTAAGATAGCTAGAGACACAAAACTCACAGGTTGAGTTGGCCTGTAGCGGACTCAGTTATGTCAAAATGTGAGGTTACTAGGTCATGAATTTCGGGTCAGATAAAATCAAACAAGGTCAAACTTAAGATCGACGTCCAAAGTGCCTGCATACCTCCTGATTCAATTACGTTCAACCCGCATAGCCGTTCTAAGAAAAAGGTCACTGGTGTTTATTATAGGTCAGTAACTTTGTTTGACCTTAAGAGAGCCATGGTGACCAAAAACCTACCAGATAATTTTGATTTGGGAATTTCAATACGCGTCAAGGATTATGTTTGATGGTATATTTCTTAACACTACAGGGTAATCTGGAACCTTACAGGGTAATCTGGAACCTTAAATCTCAGTAACCTCCTCTGACCTTTGAACAGTCCATTGAATACGTCTGTTGTGATCCCTTACATAAAAAATTCGAAATGAGCATCAGAACCTACACCACAAAGCAGATTTTGCAGTGAAAAAAGCAGGTCGGTTTGACCATTGTTTGACTCTCATGCCTGACAAGAGGTTAGTGGAATAAGTCATAATTATTTATCCCATTGCGTAATTGCCTAAGAGACTATCTCAGAGATGCATGGGTTCGTTTAACATTCCGTTGTCGCATCAGAATGAACGATACCCTAAAAACTGCCTTCGTTGATAGCCACAGCTTGACTTTGAGATTCCATAGGCCAGCCGTATTACAAGGTATATGTATTTCTTTATGCCAAGAGATTCATTACCACTCTTATATTTCTAGCTTTGGAAAAGCCTTCGGGGAATGAAACTGAACCCCACTCGAGTGTGTGTTAAAATGCATGGACAATCTCACAGAAATGCCACTGATGTCCTCACAAAATATAAAATTGCGCATTAAAAGCGTGACTAAAAGCTAGGAAATCTCAGAACCTTGAAAAAAGAGAGTTTGGAAGCAATACAAAGTGGAAGTAATAACTAGAGAAGGTGCAAGGGAAAATAAAAGAAAACATTTCCAGAAAAGCCGGGAATATTACAAAACTTTACCGGTCTATCGCAATTATTACAAGGATGGTAAGCAAAGGACTAGGGGAGGGAAACTTGCCACCACGGACAGTAGTAAGGTTGAAATCAACCTTATATGCGAATGTAGGTGGATTGCATATAACGGCCAAGTCCTCCAGGATTGAAAATATCATCTTCCAAGCAAGGTTTATTCAGGCTGTTGTCGCGCTTTGCAATTATTAATTCAAACCAATTATTTCCCAAAGATCTGAGGTGCTAGTTACTTCACACAGTTGCACACCAAAAACATATTTTACGAAAGGCTGACGCACATTGTCACGCCCCTTTTATGAAGCGCCAGTCATTAAAGGCGCCTCTTTTATGTAGCGCATTGTCCATGTTAGCGCATAGGGCTAGGGTGCAAACGTAGCCAGGACGCAAACCCAAGCATATATATATATATATATATATATATATATATATATATACATATTATTTATTCATTCATAATTCGATAAAATAAGTCGAAATTCGATGGAGCAGGTCCTAGCTTTATGCGAACACCCATTCTCCACGACACCAGCAGCCATTCAATTTCGATGAACATTTTTGTCGATATGTTTTATCGTGCCCCATAATGCCGTGACACGACTGCCCACCTTTCAAGCTGACTCTCATGGCCAGGATTATGAGCTCAAAGGTATTATGCTGACAGTTACGACCTTCAATATTTCAGGAGGTATTGGTTAAGCGACGACGTCAAGCAAACATTAATTTTATTGTTAACACTTGACGTTTGATGCTGCGCTTATTATCACGAGTGAACAAGCAATGCTAAGCAAAACAACTTCATTCAACAACCAGGACACACGACTCCAGGGAAATGCTCCAAATTCCTGCACATATTGATACCGAAACGATGAAAAAATTGAGCTCCCATTCTGACACCCGATGAGCAGTTTAGCGCTAGTGCCGCATGTGTCCAGGCTGAGAACCGTGTTTGGCGCAGCCCTTGGCGTGGGACCATGCATCGGGTATGAAGATGTGGGAGTTCGAGTGGTGTCCTTTATACATTTTTGGAATGGATTTGGATAGATTTAGAGCATTGGCTTAACTCAGGTAATTAACTGTCTCGAGTTGCTTAATTTTCTTCAGTCGTGATCACAAGCACAGCGTGAAGCATCGAGTATTGATAATGTAGCAAATGTCAGCATGGTAACATCATTCAACCAGTACCTCCGGGAGCATTAAAGGAGAAAAATGCTGGCAGCATAAGAACTCCGAATTCATAATGCCAACATACCAAGGGCTCGAGGCGATCTTGTCCATATACAGTTTTATGGTCATATATATATATATATATATATATATATATATATATATATATATATATATATATATATATATATAGTGTATATGTACATCGTCAGTTTTCGAAAATCTATTATTAGATGGCATATATTTCGGCAGCCCAATATATTATATGGAAGATGCTCGAATAGTTAGTAGAACTAAGCATTTTATCATCAAGACATCACATACACAATGAGGAAGCGAGGCTTCATCTAAAAAATGCGTGGTTGCGCTCTACGTCCCGCCCATCTCTTCGCCATAAAACCGCAGCGTACAGGTTTTGTCGTCCTACAGTCGTCTTTCGGAAAGCTATGGCATGTCAACGTACCACTCTCAGTGTGTCCTTGAGAACAGCATGAGCCGCAGCCACATCAAAATCGCTCTGAGGTAGGCCAAGCGCACAAATCAGGAGCTCAAGTCAGCTAAATCAGCGCCATGTGATTGAAACGCATGTGGGTGACTGCGTTTAATAGAGGTCACTTCCCAATCTCCAAGCGAAGTATGATAAATGGGTTGGTCTCCATGCCGAAATGGTTTTTAAAGCATGTCAAGAGTGTCAGAAATGAAACACTGAAATAATTTCTGGGACATAGGCCAATATGCGACCACTTAAATGTATTAAGACGTTTATGATTCTGTTTGCCTGTTATACAGATTTCATGTGCGCAGCTGATGGGACGAGATCGAAGCAACGGGATACAAATATTGCACGCCCACATTTTTCTCGCAAAAGGCGGCCTTTTCTATTTATGGTTTTGTTTATCAGTCGATAAGATGTCGGCATAACTGGATTTTGCCCTCCTCGTATCGTTACATCGCGTTGCCAATGATCGAACGGCAAGTTATCGAAGCCGTTACGCGAGCGATGCTGTCAGCTCTCTCCTCGACTGCGAACATCGCCAGATTTCCGGGAGCTCGCCGGAAAGAAAACACCGCTCTTCGTATCCCCCCCCCCCCCCCCCGCCGGCTTATGATCATTTCGACGTCAAGTCGGCAGGATCGAGGTGGGCATTCCACTCCAATCGAGTTATGTTTCGTGCCTAGAACGGTGCTGCCATGGACAGACAAGCAATGACGCCGCGCAGGCAAGACAAACGACGCGCGGCGGGCTAAGCCCAGCCTGCATTGATTCACGCGGCAGGCGGCGCGCTCAGTCCGGCAAACACCTTCCGTTTGGCTCCTGCCACCGCCGTCGGACAAAGCTGGACGAGCAGGGGAGGCGGCGCGGTGCTCTGTGGAGCTCACTGAGACGGAGGGCAGGTGCTGCCATAGTACCCTCTTCCACCCCGGTGCATAGCAGGCTGGGCCCATGTAAACATATTGGCATGGCAAGCTAAAAACGTTGCACGTGGTCCCACATATGGTATCCGAAAAAGTGCATTTGAAAAACACCTGAAAAGTGCAGCTGAAAAACAGTCAGTGCAGGATAAATATGTGTACACTATTAAGCACTATTAAGCACCACACGCTTAAGCTGAGCGTCATCAGTTCGGTGCTGTCACGTGACTATTTGCTGGTTATGAATGGCAAAAGTTGCATGCGGTTGTTTCGGGAGCACGTAATCATGGTGACGTGGACTGCATGGTTTGAACTGGTGTTATGCCAAGCAGGAAATCGTTGCTTAAACACTGATGATGAACGGTGCCATCAAGCCAATTGCGCACGCATCAAACAAGCCCAACGTTATGATACCGCGTTATGATGCTGCAGCGGTGGGAGCTACACAAACAAACTGCAATGTTCGGCGGCCACTGCCAATTCCTCGCAAAGGGGATTATTAACGACGCGTGAACCGGCACGACAACAGCGACTGAGATCACCCCCCCCCCCCCGCTCAGATTTTGAAAAATTGGGCATTAGCTCTACATGGGCGTTGGCTATGGGCTATAGGCGTTGACTGGGAAGGAAATCAATTTACCAACGTCTCAACTATTCCCTGGATGTGACCGAGATGTACTAGTTTCCCAGGTCAAGATGGCATGGCTGATTTCACCCCGCTCTCCTTCTGATGTGTTCAAACTTAAATACCCTACCCTTCGACCACAAAAACGACATGAATTACGACACACGGGGCAGCACGTTGAAATAGCCCCACGAGACTGACCTTCCACTGTTATGGTAACATCGATTCCGTTCTTACGCACTGTCCCGAGACCCCGCCCCGAGGCCACCGGCTCATCATTTAGGTTACAATCGCTGCTGTAAAATATGGAATTTCCAACTCTCGGACCCAGCCCGACGTCTGTCACCCCGCCTTTGTTTATGCGACTTTCTCAGACGTTGCGCAAAACTCACCGAGCATTGCTCTCTACGCTGCACTCACACATGTATGGCACAGCAAAAAAACATCATATATATATATATATATATATATAAATATATGCTCTGGCAAATGAGGCACTCCACGACAAATCGACAAGTGCCTTCCACCCTTGTCCCTCGGATTTCGATATGCATCGGTCACAAGGGCTGCCCTCGGCGCTGAAGCTAAATATATGCACTGGCAGATGAGGCACTCCACGACAAATCGACAAGTGCCTTCCACCCGTATCCCTCGGATTTCGGTATAAATCGGTCACAAGGGTTGCCCTCGGCGCTGAAGCTAAATATATGCTCTGGCAGATGAGGCACTCCACGACAAATCGACAAGTGCCTTCCACCCTTGTCCCTTGGATTTCGATATACATCGGTCACAAGGGTTGCCTTCGGCGCTGAAGCCTGGGACATTTTTAAAATCTCTCAGCCACATCGTTTCGGAGTAATAACTTTCAGCAATGTCGAGTTGCATAGTTGCAAGGCCACTTTCGGTGGCAATTTTTGCACTTGCTTAAAAGATAATTTAGCAAACCTATGCGTTCAAATGATCAGAAAACTGTCCTAAGTACGTGTACGCCACTCTTGAAAACCGTCATTTCACAGCAAATAATAATTCGGGATCATAAACATTTTACAGGCTCGAAGACCAATTTTCATCCGTGATTTTGATCTTTTTCTATGTGGAAGAGCGTGATTTGGTCCCCAGCTTCCAAGAATTAAAGAGGGGTTATCCCCTTAGAAAGATATTGTTCATGCATAGAAAAATCATGCGTAACGTACGAGACGAGGGCTGGGCGCGCGGCGTGCCGCAGCAGCCAGCTGCCCCCAACCCGTGCGTGCTGTCGGGCCGGGATAATTGGAGTAGGGGAGGAGAGGGGGGGGGGGGGGGGGGGCAAGGTGAGTGCGTGTCGTGAGGGCAGTGACGTCTTCTGCTCATGCAGGCGACTCAGAGGTCAGGTAAAGGTCCAGTGATAGGGTCTTGGGGTAGTGCCCGTTGTGCGGCTGGAGCGCGTGGTTGTGTTGGCAGTGTTCTGCGACAATAAAACGCTCAATCTGCCCCAGCTGTGGCGATCCATTGGGAAGCTGAAAACGAGAGCACGGCAAAGTTTAAAGATAGAATGCCACCTGTTTTGTATTTTCACTTGTTGTTAGATCAGGCACGTCCAGGTTTATCGGTTTTGACAGTTTTCTCGAAATCCTTCTGAATAACCTAGACTTTCGATTCAAAGAAGCAGTCCTGCGGGATAAGCCTTGCTGCACTCCCCGTTCACCAGTGTGAAAGTAATACCTTTCACTTACTTCGCTGCTTCTAATGGGTCTGTTCAGTAGTGCTTGCAATACGCTTATTTGTCAAAACGCTTGCGTAGTAAATGCTATGAAAGCCTGAAACTCCCTGTTTAGAGAAAAAAGATATGCGAACGCGAGACTTTAATCCCGCGAACACCGCGTCCTGATGGGCAGCAGCGGCATTCACATGGTTTGCGTGTGCTGTTATGACCAGAACGCAAAGCTGATGGTTGGATATCTTGTCCAGCGAGATGTCGCTCAAAAGGACCTGCTGAGTCACGCCTTGTGTGATGTTCATGGAGAACACTGCATGATGCGGGAGTGTGAGACTTGTCCGTGTTTCGGATGGTGTGTAATCTTTTTTATGCACGCAGCCAATGCGAAAGCAAAGGACATTTTGGATTCGATCCATGAAATCAGGCTCGGTCCGTGGATAAGCAGTGACCTCTGTATAATTGAACTTGTTCTACCAATGGATGAGTTTTTGACCGAAGTCTCAGAAGCCATAATTGCAATGATCAGATATGACTTTTCGGCCCTGCGTGCAGGAGGTAGTCTTTTGATGACCTTTAAAGTAACTGCCCGAAAACGAGGCCTTGACCACGTTACATTCTTTAGAAACTACACTTGTGACGTCCAAGACTTTTTACAAGGCAATTTATTAGGATGCATCACAATGCACGCTATGTCCTTTCGTATTTTATTGCCCAGAACCTGAGCACAATGCGCATACAAGTTATTGCACGCCGTGAGGCGGGATGAAACATAACACGTCCGCGGTGCATATGTTTTAACACTGTCTTTTACCGGAAGTGAAAAGCCTGGGTTCGAGTATGAAGAAATTGTACTACTTTTGAGGTGGACCTGCTGCGTAGTACATGAGCAGGTTAAATTCTTCGGACATTTACTTTCATGAGGAGGACTTTGGTGTGAAGTGCGGGTGGCATCACGTCGTCATTTTCACAAAAAAAGACTCTTGTGATGGGGTTGGGGGACCTTGAAAAGGGTTCCTGTCAGTGCCAGCCTGTCGCACCTCCATTCCGATCATATTCTCTGCTGGGAAGATATGGCAGTACTTGCAGGGCAAGGTAAATGTGCAGACGGCATGTTTCTTCGTACCAAAAGGACAAGTCTTCCGGACAGGGGATGAGCCCAGCATCAGATTGGCTGCGGCCAAGACTGTCAAAGGGACACTTAAAGTTTACAGAGTAAGCACACTGAGTGCTCAGGCTGTCATTGTTTGGGAGTTAGATCCAGGCGTTGGGAAAGAAGAAGCAGTTGCTTGATTTCAACAGTCCTAACGAGTTAGAATGAGTTACACAGAGTAACAGGCGCAATGAGCCGGCTTCCACACGCATGCGAGCCATCGTGTTGTTAAGGTTGGGTCCTCCTCACAACGTGCTCATTTTCCGCCGCCTGTGAGGTGAGACGCGTGGGAGATACTGCGTCGGCAGCCGACGGCAGATAGCGCGAGTGAAGCGAAGTCCCCTATTGTGGCATTGTTTCGAAACATTTCCGGGCCGATAACCACCTTTTTATGTTTGGATTATGGGGTTCAAACTACGTTCTTTCATAAAAATAAGAGAAGGTGAAAAATCGCATATGAAAATGATTCCAACTAACAACTCATGCCAGGGTCTATGCTCTTCGAAACAGAGAACATCCCCTTTCTTGCCCTGCTTATTGTTATTTGATGCAGAGGACAGCAAGTAATGATTTCCTGCTCTGTGAGAAGGGGAAAATGCCACTGTTTCGCGTTCCTTTGTTCTCTGCCGTTGTTTGCACGTGTATGTGCGTGCGTGCGTGCGTGCGTGTGTGCGTGTGTGTGTGTGTGTGTGTGTGTGTGTGGTGTGGTGTGGGTGTGGGTGTGGGTGTGGGTGTGGGTGTGGGTGTGGGTGTGGGTGTGGGTGTGGGTGTGGGTGTGGGTGTGGGTGTGGGTGTGGGTGTGGGTGTGGGTGTGGGTGTGGGTGTGGGTGTGGGTGTGTGTGCGTGTGTGTGTGTGCACTGACTGCCACATCAAAAGCATTTCCTCACAGTCCAAGCACAGTGCTAGTGGAGCGTGGACCGCAGTTACCCAGTTACCTCTTCGCCCGCTCCGTGCTGCCTGAAGCCTAACATCGCCAACAAAGCGGGAAGCTTGCTCAAATGGCGGCTGGCCCCGCCGGTCTAATAACGTTTCCCCATCAACAGCAGCTCAGGTGACCTTCCAACCGGGGTGGTTAAGATAAAACCTGTCCGGAAAGCCAGGCGACTCGGAAGTCGAGTAACGCTTGGAAAGGTCGGGGTGGGGTGGGCCTTGGATGGTGTTGGAGACGTGAGTAGCATGCTGAACCTGGCGGCACCTGGCGGCACCTGGAAACAATCGCTGGATAAGACGGTTGAACGAGACGAAAGCAGTGCATAGATATGTGCTGTATTCATTTCACCAGCATGGTGAGCACTTCTGGTAGGCGTAATATGCTGATTGAAACGGCGGGCAAAATAACGAAATTCGCGTACGCTAAGTTTGGACCCAATTCATACAACAGTACTCTGCAAATTAGGACCCTTGTTACGGATCTTGTTACCGGTTTGACAGTGACAGTTGTCTAAACAGTCATACTTCAACAGAGCAAAAAAAAAGAAGAACAACAAATTCAGGCTTGAGCGACCCAGGCAGGATGTCACGTTTTCTAGATGATTTTACGTTTGTGAACACTAATCGTACTTCCATAGCGTTTTCAGACATAGAAACCGAACTCTTTGAATGCTAGGCACACCATTTGCAGAAAGTTGAGCACAGTATGTAAAATCATCTGTGGCACCCTCACACGATTAACATTAGCATTAACAAGCCGAATTTGAAATGTCGTACTTGAAGAAAAAATAAGTTCACCGGAAATAATGGTCCCGGACATCAGCAACTCAGCGCTGCAGCGTCGTTCTATGATGGCTCGAAGGGGAATGGAAGGAGGACTAGTAGAATGGTGCTAGGAGTCTGCCTCGACTTGTGTAGCCTGTCGCGCACGCTCTGGTGCGAACCATTGGCCTGATCGCTTCTTAGGGCGCTGGACTATTGTCGGACATCGACCACCTGGCCGCATCAAGTTTTGAAGCTATGGTGTTCGCGAAAGTGACGTCTTCGGCTGAAAAGCTATTTCGACGTTGTCCAGCCTAATGCAACGTCAATAAACGACCAGGAAGCGAGAAATAATTACGTTTACACAGAACATCTGAAAGTTGAATTTTATTCGAAATGGAATATAAACAAACTGGCATGAAAATTTCACGAATTGAGCGTGCATGTTGGTTAGTCTTGACGTGTCTTAAATGGATTTGTGCCTGTTTGAAATGTAATGTAGTTACTTCCCTGCGGAGTGTTTAAATGTCATTGATTACCAGCCGCTGAAAATGGCCACTTTACTACTTCTGGCATATACTGGCACAGCCACTGGCACATGGGACATTCACGTCATGCTGCCACATTCTCAAACTTTTGTTGTTATGAGTATCGGTTCGTCATGGTTTGAGGTGATCTAGATGCTGCCAACTGTCTCGACAATCTGGCAATTCATGATCGCCCTGCGTAGACAGCACTTACGTTGCAATTTGTAGAACCTTTGATAAGTGTTTTTTTTTCAGCTTCACTGACAGGTGCCACATTGCAGCATTTGAGTAAGACCGAGGGTTTGAAAATGATCGCACTCTGGGTTTAAAACTGAACAATTGCCCCTGAAAGTGCTACCGGCCTCAAAGAAGCCAATAGGCGTCGCGTTCCCGTTGGCAATGCATGAATGAGTCACTTAGCATCGAGTGGAACGCCTCTAGAATACAGAAGCATCTAGTTTGGCGGATAAGCAGCCATTTAGGCACACTGTGATGTTGAGTATGGTGACATGGGACATTCACGTCATGCTGCCACATTCTCAAACTTTTGTTGTTATGAGTATCGGTTCGTCATGGTTTGAGGTGATCTAGATGCTGCCAACTGTCTCGACAATCTGGCAATTCATGATCGCCCTGCGTAGACAGCACTTACGTTGCAATTTGTAGAACCATTCTACAAGGCAAGTTTGATGCAGCCTAGGCAAAAACAAACTCTGCCGTGAAAATCACAAAGGCGTCAAGCCCAGCTAACTCTGACCGAAATCCGTCTGAAATTTGGTCCTTTTCATTTGTGTCGTGTCTTGGTATCGTCGGTTCCTCATCTGCATGTGACATTTTATAATTTGGCTGTCACCGTAGGTCACTGGTCAAGACTGGTTTTGAATTGCAATCTTTTCCGCAGCTGGTTGGCCTGAGTTAAACAGGCATGTCGCACTGTGCTCTACACACACTATTCTTATGCCTCGTGCCTGATATCCGTCTTTGACTTATCCCGTATACCACAAAAGTGTGATAGTCGTGAATCGAACACATTATTATGGCTTGTCATACCGTTCAATGTTACATAAGTTAAATTAAAGTACATGTTCAAAATGGTAGACACTGTGGCCTTGTGCTCTAATGTAACCCAGACCAAAGGTGTTCAGATTTACGTAAGCTTTCCAACAGCGTTTCATTTTTTCCTTGATCGCCAATCTAGCACCCGATAGCAGAAGAGGCAGGTCTCAGCCATTAGTTCTAGGTTGGCGCTGGGCCCCGACCGATAACTGCGAGAGTTAAAACGAGAGCGCGTGCCAGTGCGAGTTAAAACTAGAGCGCGCACCAGTGCGGGGGTCAACACTAAAGCGCCTGCCCGACACATCGGTGATCTGCTTTGTGCTGGGCGCATTGGAGCCGGAGCCGTACTTCTGGGCTCAGCTCATCAATGGATGAAAGCGATTGCTTCGGGTAATTGGCTTTAGGATGTCATTAACAATTAACACCACCTTCAATATACTAGCAGGCCTTCACTTATGTCAGGTCCGGCTGTACAGCTCGGCTATATTATACATGAATTGATGTGAGGGGATCGGAACTCACAGCCTGAGTGACGTTCGTTCTGATGATCCAGTTTCGTTAGGGTAAACGAGGAGCATTAATATAGCTAAGCATTTGAACAGCCTAAGCATTACGCCACATTGTCCTCGTGCAAGAAGTGAATTACAATTTTATAAATGTTAAAACAGATGACAGCGCAATTTTTACAGATAAGACTTTTTAACCCAATCTGCAAATGCAGGATATGTCAGATTCTCCTGCTTTTCAAAGCTTAGCTCGTATCTTGCTTTGCGCCTGTTTCCGTTATGTTCTGTGTTGGCTCCAACCAGAGCCACTTTCTGGCCTCAGTATACGCGGCATAATCATGATGAGGCCACCCTGCACGGTTCAGGAGTTTCAGGCAGTGGTGCGCGAGCCATAATTGTCTTCTTCCTGTGGTGATTCCTCTCCAGTGGTGCACTGGCCGCATCATTACCAACGCGCGCGGCAAGACAAGGACGGCTCTCGTCATAAGGGCACATCGTGATGAGGACAGAGGACTAGGATGACGGGAGAGAGGAGAAGGGGAGAGAAGGGGAGAGAGGAGAACGAGAGAGAGAGAGAGAGAGAGAGAGAGAGAGAGAGAGAGAGAGAGAGAGAGAGAGAGAGAGAGAGAGAGAGGGAGGGAGGGAGGGAGGGAGGGAGGGAGAGAGGGAGGGAGGGAGGGAGGGGGGAGAGGGAGAGAGAGATTATTGGGTGTATGAAAACTGTGAATGAGTGAGAGGGTGACCAGGTTGCTGAGTGACATTGCACTTTTATAAAAATCAGACAGTGGAGAGTGAGGAGTGAGTCAGGTACAAAATGAGAGAGTAAAAGCGCAACCAAAAGATGGCGGAACGGACAAGACGGAGGCAAGATAGTCAGACAGTTCGTGAAGAGAGCAGGGCGAATGTTGCCAGCAGTGGGTGCTGAAGAATATTGGTGAGATGCCCACAGGCGACGGAGAAGGAGAGGAGATGAAGGATTGGAAGGTGGAGAGACCCGGTAACAAGATCACGCAGAGTGATGGGAGCCGGAGGAGGCTCTGACCGTCCAATATCTGACCGGCAGAGCAGCTGTGGCCGGCCCTTACCCACCAATCACCACATCTCGCCGCTGGGTGATGATCCATTGGCGGTGGCGGCGGTGGCGCGGGCACCTCCTCAGCTGCCGCCGGCGGTGGCGAGCCCACGCTGTGGCGCTCGCCCTCCCTCCGCCCCGGCCGCGACCCCTCGTCAGCCCGGCGGGCGCCGCGTCCCCTGCCGCGGGGTAGCCGGGATGCCGCCGGTCGATATAGGGCCGCCCACGTGCTATCGGGCCCCGCCAGGTCGGGTCGATGGACAGCCGCACGGCGCCGCCGGCGTGCCCTGCCGCCGCCGGTCACGTGACCCTGCCGGCGGCGATCACGTGACGCGGCGGCGTACGTGCCCGCGGGTCGTGAAGACGCCGTGGCACGCAGAGGCCCGTCCCTGTCGCATCACGGCGGACGCCCGGAGGTGACGGGCCGTGACGCTGGCAGGAGAGAGGCCGGGCCTCCGGTGTCTCGAGCGGAAGCCGTCTGGGCGGCGGAGGGCTCCGTCTGGCAGGCCGGGCGCGCTACACCTGCAGACACCCGTGCCAAGCACCGTCTTATTTGCCCCACCGCGACGCCCTGATAACCGTCAGCTGGTCGCACCATGACCGTCGGGCACACGACTGGGCTCGTGAGTGGTGCAACTGAGGAAGAGCCCCAGGCAGCTTCAAACCACAGCCACGTGAGCAGCGGCGCTGTGCGCGCAGGGAGCGAAAGCCACGGGCCCTGACAAAACGTGGATGTCTTGAGGCGCTGCGGACTCAGATCTACCGACCACTGCCAAATCGGAGACTGGATGGAGTCGTTTCGAAGCGTACTTGGAGACTTTATTGCTATGGGAAAAGTCTGGACGCTGTCTCGTCCCCGTGACCTTTCCGAATACATAGCCAATCGAGTGTGCATTCATCGCAGCACCACGACACGGTCAAAGGTCCGGCAAAACTGACCCCAATTCTCATGCGGCGACACCCGCGCGGCAAAGTGCTCGGCAGGCGCGCCTGTCGGCGCTGGCGGCCGCTCCACAGACGTCCTCACCAGCCGCAGTGCCTGGTCCTGGCGTGCTCGTCAGACACGTCCGCGGCGGCTAGGAGGGATGAGACGGCACAGGTCGGCTATGATCCTTAGCCCACCCCGGCCGCTCATATGTATGTTAATGGCAGATCCCCCGTCCGCCATATAGCCCCTGGAATGTCGTGAGGGGCGTGCAGATCGAGGGGATGTCTGCTGCCGGCGCGGCGCCATCTTGGGCCAATGCATGATGGATCGCAGGCCGGGCCGCGACGCGAAGCCCCGCTTACCATGGCGCATTGTATGCAGCACAGCCGGCGCGAAATATTGCGATTAAGCTGCCTCTCGTTGAGAATCGGTACAATGCGGGAGTGGAGGGAGTCTGGCGGAGAATGCTCGGCATGAGGACTCGATGAATAGGGCTGGCCTGCAGACTGAAAGGTTCGGAGGGAATGATAACAAGGTGCAGACGAAGTGTGAAATCACTTCAACGCTCAGCTTCTCTGTGATGCGTCTTGTGTGTCATCTGTTGTCGTGTTATTTCGCAGGCGGAAAGTCTGTTTTCAGGCCGAGATTATCACTGTTTCGGCACCATGAGTTAATAGTTCTTATAATAAGTTAACGACCTTCAATAACAGGAGGTACTGGTTTAACGTCATTGCAATGCTTTATTACGATTACTGGTGGCAGTCAATGCCGTCAATAAAATCCTTTGACAAGTACCGTCAATATAATCGTTCATTAGCATTAAAACATCGTTCAGCCAGTACCTCCTTGTCGACCGTAGGTCGTGAAGTCAACATAAGATCCTTCAACCCATAATGCCGAAAAAACCAGAGCTTTCTTTCGGACATAACTGTTTCAGTATGTTGAATGGCGAAATGGATGGCAACATTGTTCTACGGCTACGCTTCGACTTCAGCATGAGGAACACGTCGTCACATTGCGCGTATCAGACCACTGAGAAATCACACTAAAACATGATGCCCCAGCCGCTATCAGTGTACTGATAACGTCATCACTTCTTCCTCTTTTACTCACGCCATCCGCACAACTAAATGTGACATTCGCGCGAAGCGAAGCCATCGACAAGAAGAGCTACGCAACAGACCGCACACATTCGCCCGTCTAGGGCCACTAAGCAGACCAGTTTATTAGCGTCCATGGGCCGTTTCAGGTCGGGGAGCGGCTTAAGCGCCCAGCGGCACGACGCCGTCGGCCCGGCGGCGTACGGCAACAGCTCGCGCTGTGTGTGTGTGTGTGTGTGTGTGTTTAGCACGGAGTCGCAAACGCGCAATGAGGCGACAAGGCGCCATGGTAACACGCCCCTATCGACCGCATCGACCTGCCTCGGCTCGCGGTGTCGGTCGATGGGGCGCGCGAGGCCACCGTGCCGGGTTGTTTACAAAGTTCCGTCACTTACGAGCGGAAGCGACAAGTCATTCAATGCGGGACAATAGCGACCCGCTGCCGCACGTAATGGCCGTGCCCAGACGCCGGCGCCGTATGTAGACTCGCTCCCAGACGCCTACGCCTCGCGTCGGCCGCCGGGCTTCGCAAGAACCGGCTAAGTAATTGAGGGGGAAAGCAGACAGTGGCGTCGACAGGCTCGTTTGTCGAATGTGCCGCGGTGTGTGGAATGCGGTTAAGGCCCATATTACAGGGAAACAACGCGTTATGGAGCAGTGGGTCTTCTTTTGTTGCTATGCTTACTGAAGTACAGGGCGTAATTTATGCGAAGCTTTCATAACACGCCGCTGTTATGCTCGTAAACACCACGCCCGTCGATACCGCCTCATGGGAGACGGTGTTCGCCAATGACTGGGAACATCCGTTCGTCCATGATCGCGCGTACATACGTAGATTCATGTAATAACCGAGCGCATTATCCACTTCACTACATTCATCATGCATACAACGGACACCGATGAGCAGTAGCTTTGCATATATTGTGTGGGTAAGGTGTTTCTGCGCCAATTTTTGCTGGTTCCTAAGGAGTGAGCTTCAGCAAGGCTGTGGGACATCGTAGATTTCACGTAAGCGTAATCGCGGAGCTTTTTAAATGGGCTACTCCCGCCCCCTTACTAATCAGTCGAAGCAGGCATATAAAGAGAGGATACGTGCATGAAATAAATGAGCTGCCGTTGTGTGTCATGTGGTGCATTGAATTTCGGACGCCGCTTTAATACAAAAAAGCAAAAGATACATTTCAGACAATCAATTCATCGCAACACGTCTTGCAATTCCAGCTGAATGCTCAACAGCTGCGTTCCTTGGACATAGGCCTTTAAAACGGCTCCCATACATAACTGCAGTACATTATATTGGATCACCTAGCATTATTCAACACCACCACCTGTTTGGCCCCAATAGCCCCAACTAACAATGTCCTGTAACTCGGAACAACTTCCACAGCCCCCGGCCAGCATCTGCGCTCGAGGCCCGGGCTATAGGGTGGCGTTCCCGGCAACTGAACACCCGCCCCCTCGCTCGCCGCCGCTGCCGCCGCCTATCGAATTTCAATGAACACTTACGGCGCGGCGCGGCGCGACGGCCGCCAGCCCGGCTCCGGCCCGCAATAGTGAGCGTCGAAAGGGGCGTCCGTCCGCGATCCGTCAGCCGGGCAGCGGCGGTCAACGCCAGCAACGATACGTTTTAATTTCAAAGTTTTCTAGCGTGGCGCACGCCGGCCCTCCGCCAGGGTTGCCGGAGGTCGCCGCGAGATGGCTAATGTGGATCTGGAATCAGTGGTAGCAAGTCGATACCGGAGGTGCAAGCTTGTGTTTGCTGTGCATCAGGAATTCCTTTCGTTGTTTGGGTATGGGATAAATCGGCTTTGTTCATTTGAAGTTCTGGGCCTTTGACTTTTCCGTTCTTTGTTCAGTTCAAGGGCCAAGGACTGTCTGAGTCAAATCAGCGTATCATGGAGAATTGGGCCCTTGAATTGAAAACCTTTGATTTTCAACGACAGCCGTTCAATTTCCGAGAGTTCGCTTCACTTCTCCACTTACTCCACCACTGAGCGCGTCGCGCGCGGCGCTCTGATCCGCCCGCAGCTGCTGCTCTCGTGGGGTGACCCGGCGGGGCGGGGTCGCAGGCGGTCCGCAGTCGTCCGCCTGCTGCCGGTGCGGCCAGCGTTACTCACCCCGGGAAGAGTGCGCTTCTCGTGGAGCGAGCTCTGGGCGATCGCCGCGCTTTCTCTGGCACAGTAGGTAAGGAAGGCACACCCTGAAACGGCGGCGACGGTTAGGGCGACGCTTCTGTTGAGAACGAGCGGGACGTCTGCACCGAGCACACGTTCTGTTTCATAGCTTATTTATCAAAGTGCAACAGGCCTAGTCTTGCCTTCAAATGGAGTCTGCATTGAGATGGGCCGCAGCTTGGCTAGCACGATCGCGAATGGATGGAGATTAGATCGGTTTGCCGTCTGGCGGCGGGAATAAAATAGAATGTTTCAATCAGTGAACGACTGGTAAAAGGGCTCAAGCAATTATACTGTGCTTCCAGGCCATTATGGACATTTCTCAAACATCCATTTGAAAGACGATTCAATTTTTTGTTGGGATGACGTCCCAGCTGCGCATCAATCTCCGTTTCACGTCGTCGGCGATTTATCGCCAATATTCCCTTTCATTCCTGTTCCGTTTCGCCTTCCATTTCCTGAACGAATGAGGGATCCTGGTGTTATTTGAGCATCCTCGGGCTCAGATGGCCATCGAGCGGGGGGGGGGAGGGGGGGGGGGGAGGGTGTTGGCGATGACGACGCTATACGTCTAAAACGGGACCATGTATCATAGTAACGTGTTACCCACAGCCCGAGGATTTCTGATTTTCAGCACGCACAACACGCTATTCATGTGGCAGCAACAGTGGTTTCAACAGATTTATTTATGCATAGGAAGAAAGGACACAAATATGAAATATTGTCACCGACCACAGAGCGCGAGTTAACGTCAGCAGCCGCCCGGAAACAACGGACGAAATGTATGGTACTACAGAATGCAGGCTTGATTTATCATCAAGCTCACTTCATCAATCATAACACGGCGCACTAATGATAACCGAGCATGCTTAAATCATCAGAGTCCAACTTTCCAATCACGCCAAAAGGCAAGCAGCAGCTGCGTAAGTCCTGCAGATCAGCCACCACGGCGCCGACGTCACTTACCACAGCGGCCGGGGCTTCAGTCTCACACAGCCGGCCGGGCTCATCACGGTCCACATCAGGTGGCGCGAGCGGCCGGCTATCGTCCCCAGGCGCAAACAGGCTGTCATTATCAGCCGCGGTGGCGGCCGACGGCCGGCCTCCAACACCTGCCTCCACCCACTGATACCACTTACGGCACATCACGATTTATACTACACCAAGCAGCTGGCCGCATAATCCTTGGCATAAAACTTTCATGGCGGGCGCGATTCAACCATTGGCAGTTTTAGCGAGGACGCCGGAGAGTCGAAGGGTGGAGGCTTTGTCGAAAGGCGTCAGAGGTTGCAGTTCGGGGTGTCGAAAGCGTTACGGAGAGACCTCCGTGAAAAATCGTGCTCGAATTCCTGCGCAGGCTGTTCAAGCTAGCCCGCTCGCGATAGCGTAGCTTAAATGTCGTGATTTAGCGCAGCCACCTTTGATGTCGAATTCTAGTAATTGCAGTGCGTTGTTCGAACCGAAACCGATGTGCATGGCGGCGCTGCGAACCGAAAACTAATTGGTTTAGCTCAGAGTCTTTGCTAACGGTTTGACTTCTGCTCTTCATTTTGATGAAAGCAAGTTGCCGAAATATCAACGCAACTATATATCTCCAACCTCCTGATATTTTTTTGAGGAATAAGGCTGTTACTACTGCCTTAGTTCAGAATCCCAAAATTGGCCGATTTCTAAAATTATTAATGGTGGGCTACTACATTATGTTTGCTATCACTTGACCTTGTTCACGCATTCGCAGTTGTGTTTGTGTGCTTAAAAGACAAGAACCCTCAAAAGTACTTCACACAATAGCCGAACGCTCCCAAAGTGTCATCCATTCACGCAGGCCGCGTTCGCAGATAGTAAAACATGACCATTAGACTACCACATAAACTTGTATTTTGCGCAAGATTAACCAAAACGTAAAGACCAAGGCTTTTGGCTGGCGTCATCGCCAAAGTGACAGTAAAGGTGAAAGCTTATCCTTTCTTATAAGGTCATTTTGCAAAAATATAACTATACGTGGCAGGTTTAAATCGCCGTGTTTTACCACCTGATCGCATTGCGCTAACAAGTATCTTATCTTTGACTAGTTGCATGCTCATTGCCTCTGAAAACTACGGTCATACAGACCACTAACAAAATAACTATTGATTCAGTGCTCCCTTACACCCTCAGGTGTGTGACACCCAGCCTTGCACACAGGATCAGTGTCGTTTTAAAGGCAAACCTGCTATCTATTAGCAAAAAAAAAAAAAAATGTGAAGAAGCATCGCCGACATAAAAGAGGCAAAATGAAAGCACGTCAACAGAATCTTTGAGTAATCATTCATCATCCAGCTCACTTATTCCTATCCATTATGCAATACGACCGCCACCCCAGCCCCATTTGCGATCCCATTCGACAACGAAAAGTACAGACATAAAGACCTGCTGTAAGCCGCAAATGCACCACTGCGTCATAACTGCATTCACGTGAAAGGCGGGGTGACAGTAATAAGCTCACTTCAGGTACCACTAACACAGTGAAGACAGGATAAGGAATTAAATAAGGAATTAAATAATAAGGATTTAACTAAGGATTGGACTAAGGAATTAAACAATAAGGAATTCGTAAGGAATTCAATAAGGACATTTCATGGCAACAGCTGGATTCTTGTGATGCTGCAAATGAAAATCTAATGAAACAAGCTATCGAGCAATTATTTCATAAAATTATATTTCTATAGATGGAACAAGGATACCAATAATTTGTTTAGTGACCAATGGGTGGGGGTGGTCCCAATCTCTCCAGTGCTTGCACAGCTACCCTTCGACATCTGTTAAAGTTAGTCGACGAAATCTACTTCCAGCGCCACTTCTTTTATCACTTCTCCGGTTTAGAGGGAATGCGCCACATCTGAGATATTGAAGCAAGCATCATATATGATGAAATGAGTTCACATATAACTATTGACACACTTTTAACAGGAAAAACGGTTCTAGGCGGTATAATTCTTTGTTTGGTAGATATGCACCTCAATGCGTCATTGTATGCTTACATCAACGCACCTTGCACAACATTGACTGGAAGTTAATTGATGACCTCAGTTCTGGAATTCGTGCTCACGACCGAAATACATGAACGACTTGACAATTGCACTTCTCTTGGCCTCCATCACCACGTGGCCAATGGAATTGCAGGATTTGAATGACGTCATTATGGCGTCATGGATGCCTGGCTGATCTGAAATAGCCTGCACGATAATTTTGCACACCTTAGCGGAAGTGAAGCTCAGAAACTAGAGGGTTTAAGTCTTTAAGAAGGGCAAGGCTGTGAACCGCACCAAATGATCTTCAAGATGGTTATTTCGGTTCAAAACTCCACACAAATGTGGAACTCTCCCTTGAAGATGGGTTAAACAATAGCTGCTGGATGCTGCAGCTATTGGCTACTGCAGCTTTTGCCCTCGTCTTTATCCTCTGCCCTTGCTATTACCTTTTATCTTTACCTCACCAAACAAGTGCTTTATATGATCTGCACTGGTCATGTGCTATATTCAGTCTATTATGCTGTCGTTCTATGCGATTCCATCGAATAATTGTGTTTGTGCACCGACATTTGGAATGTGCATCTACATCTGAAAGAACGTTCCACCTAACGATAATGCCTCAGATTGTGGCATGCCTTAGAATTGTATAAAGTTATGTCTTGTTCCTTAGCTTAGCATTTTAAGGCACCACATTGTCCTGCTCCTTTTTATTTAGTTAATAGTATCCACCTTTTATATGAAGTGCTGTATCAATGACATTGTTTGCAACACTTAACTTGTTATCTGGTCTAGGCATACACTGTTCTGCTAGACTTGTGCAGACGCTGCTGTTGGCTTTCAACCATTTTCGCAGAATATGCATCCAACCGAAAATGATGATCGAAATTTTATTCATGGCTGACAAAAACCAAATCCATTTCCATTGGTTTTCGGTTGACCAAATTTTTGGACTGATTGACTGATAGCCGTCGTTCAGCGACTTGCTAATACATTTTGTCGAAGAATGACCCACGATAACTACCGTCGGTACCATTAAATAGAAATCGCCGGCCGTGCAGCCATGTTTATGAGCGTAAAGCAAACCAGCCCCGCCGGTGTCTAAGCCACGGCAACAACTTTCGCCATGAAATGAATCACTCTAAGGGCTCTGCTCGCCCCGGCTGTGTTGAGGTCTACAGCACCAATCCACGTCCACCGATGGCGCGCCTTGCCGCCGGGCGGAGTGCCGCCGATTGCAAAGTGGACCTGACAGACCCATTGCGGATGATGAGCATTTTTTATGGTCACGAGAACGGTTCGGCGCTGGAGCCTCGCATACGAGATGGCACGGCAGCCGGCGGCGGCGGCGGCGGGGCGGCCGTCAGGAATGCGCCAATATCGGGCACCGGCGGCTGGCAGGGGGCGGCGCCGCCTCTGATGGCAGTGGGGACGATGGCCAGGGGTCACTGGGTGGAGCCGACGGACGGATCGCTGATCAGCTGTGGCCCGCTGCGGAGGGGAGGGGGAGTAGCGGGAAAGAAAGGAGGTCCTCCCTCCCACCAGGAGGAAAGGGGGGGAGAGAGAAAGGGAGGGAGTGAGAGAGGACAAGGAAGAGGAGGAAGAGGAGGAAGAGGAAGGCAAAGACAAGGAGGAGGGAGGAAAAGGAATAGGAAGAGGAAGATTAGAAGACGGATGAATAGAAGGGATCGAGAGGAGGGAATGGATCTAAGAGGTGGAGGGAGGGAGAAGAAGAGAGGAGCAATAAGAGTGAGAAGGCGGAGGAGGGAAGAGGACGACCACTTCGACAACGAGCAGAAGGGAAGGGAGAGGGACACAACGGGAAGGGAGGGGGAGACGGGAAATAGCAAGGACAGGCAGAAGAGAAGAAAATAGCAAATAAAAGCGCTTAATACGAGCCTAGGTGGCCGGTTCAATGCCTCTAGTTTTAGTGAGGGTCAACTTGACCCCCCTGAAATCTCAAAACTACAAAAGCTATGCACCAAATGCACAGGGTGAGTTGATCTGTTTGTGAAGTTCGTGTGTCAAAATTTGAGGTTCCTAGGCTACGACCTTCGGGTCAAATAAGGCCACATCATGTCAGACTCCATAATGGTGTCCAAAATATCTCCGGGCTTCCTTGTGCAATCACCTTGAACCTAGATACCTGTTGTGAGGAAAAATTGCTAGAATTCAGTTCGGGTCAGCGACCATTTTCAACCCATAAAAAGTCATGGAAACCAAAATCCTACGAGATTTATTCTATTCAAGTATTTAAACAGGCGGCAATGATTACGCTAGGCGCTATCTTCCTGAAAGTTCCTAAAACAAAATGTTGACCAGGGTCATTTTAGGCCAGTTAACTACTATGACCTGCAAAAATCGAAGGAACGAGTTTGCTGCGGTACCTGTTATTACTAAATTCGAAATGAGAACCAAAAAGTACTCTACAAAACAAACCCCGAGCAAAAAGACAGATTAGTCGGCGTGACGTTCATACCTGACCTTAGGTCGATGGAATCTGTTGTAATCATGCATTCCCTCTTTTTTGTTGCCTACGAAACTATCTCAGAGATGTATGGTTTTGTCTAGCACTCCTACATCGCATCAGATTGAACGATTCCTAGAAATGGCCCTCGCTGACGGCCGTGGTCTGACCTTGACCTGCCATAGCTCAGCGACCTCACGCATGCGCCTTTTTATACAAAAAGTTCCGTTATTTAGTTTTCTACAGCCATGTACAATGCAACTGGAAGCCATTTTTTAAAAACATTCAGGGGGTTAAATTGCCCCCACCCGAGCGCGTGCTTGATGAAAACATAAGAACGGGCCCCGGAGAGAGACACATCTGGATGGAACGAGCCTCTAACGTGATGTACAATGACCTGCAAGCGCGTTGCTGGCGCTGTATCTAAGCGTACTGTCGATCTGCTCGTAACCTTGCTGGGCGCCAGGTATCCAGAATGACCCTTGTGTCACACTCCTTGCAACCATATGTGGCACACGCTTATGTCAAATGAAGATCCGTGTTATCCACCGGTGGCAACGGACGTGGCCCACAGACCGGGTTTACATGGAGGGTGAAGGTCCCCCTCCCCCTCGACTTTTCGCCTTCCCCTGGTGCTAGGGACACGCGACTCACGATGCGTAACAAAAATGGCGAAGGGAATGGTAGAGCTCCCCAGCATTTCCATCGGCCCGAGTCGCCCGGCGCGCCCTCAGAGAGGCCCTCACGCCGTCCTCGCGCGGCCAGACAATGCGGCGTCGGGCGGCGCGGGCCGGCGCGGGATCGGCGCCAAATGGGCAGCGGCGCGGACGCCTGATGGAGTGCGGAAGACGGCTCAGGTCGATCACGGCCCCGTGTCACCCTCCCCCCCCCCCCCTCCGTCAGGCGGGCGGGGTCGGGCCGAACCCCCGCCAGCGACGGGACCACCCGTGCCGGCGGCGGCTCAACCAAAGTGGACGGCGGGTCGGCGAGGGCGCACGCAGGGGTGCGGTGAGGTGGGACGGGACACGTGGCTGTCGCTGAACTGTCGCCACCAAAATTGTGCTGCTCCTGCGATGCCAACAACAGACTCTCGACCTCCTCTCAGCTGGGTCCCACTAGTCGGGGCTCAGTCCTTCACGTCGGACACGACTGAACGGGACACTACGCTGGACTCGCCCATGCCCCCCCTCGTCTGCCTAGGGAGCCCCTCGGCAGGTCAGCGCCCCCTGCTTGGTATTCGGCGTGCGTGCATGCTAGGGACGCAGCTGCCGCACAACGAAGTGACGTCAGGTTCCGCCCGGTGCGCGTGGAATACACGGCTAGTAATGGTGCCACTCGCCAAGCTGGATTACGTTTTTCTGCTGTGGCGGCGAATACCACACTTCATGTGCGCGGCCAGCATACTGGCATGCATATATATATATATATATATATATATATATATATATATATATATATATATATATATATATATATATACTAGAGTCCCGATTAACGTAAGGTTATATATATATATATATATATATATATATATATATATATACGATCACATGTATATATTTGATCACACGACTCACAACTTAAACCTCGAGCCGATTTTTACGATTAAAACCGTGGAAGATTTTGTCAGCTATCGTCAGACAGAATAATTCGGATGCCAGCTTCTCTTTCACTGGATATCAACTTTAGATCGCGGTCAATGAGCGTCAGTGAGATCCTTCCACCAATTCACTTGAATATTTTAGTTGCTTACAGAACTGTAGCGAGGCTCCGAGTATTCATGCTGAGAACATTAAGTTTGACACAGGGCTTTATCGCTTAGACGACTTTAAAATTTCGTTTGCACTTCGTAAACATGTGATTCTTAACTCCATGCCTTATTTCATAACACAATTTCCGTAAGGTTAACATTTCATCACCATCGCATAATCATCGCCTCATCCATTTCTATATTGGATAGGCATGACCAATGAATATGCAGCTCGATGCAAAAAACATGCCATCAGTCTCATTTTGTCTCCAAACCAAATGGCTTTTGGGCTCGGCTTCTGTGCTTTCACACCGGCAGCATTGGTAAAAATGCATTTTTGGATGAGTTTTTGCGACATTGATCCAATTTCATCACTGCTAACTGTAGAATTATGCAAAAAGCTACCCACTCGGCAAATAAAACAGTTTCTATGCAGATTGGGTTAGAGACCGCCTCCAATTTTCGCCAGGGGTGGATTTGACAAGCTTGAAAGATGTCGGATGAGATCTGGAACAGACTGGGAATTTCATATGAGGCTTGGATCCACGCATAAGGTGCGTGAAAACTTCCAAGCCCCCTTTCATCTCCCGTCCGAATGAATGACGGTCACGGCCGCGGTCCGAGCAGCCACCGCCTGAAAACCGCTCGAGATGGTGTGCCGCACTACAGCGGTGTACGGCGGTACAGTCTGGGAGGCGCCGGGCATTCGGCAACTGTGCGTAGTTATAGTCTCCCAAAACTAAGCAGCATGTGTTCCCTCCAACACAGATCATTGGAAGGTTCGCCGTGAAAATGGAAATCAAATGCAAAACGTCCTCACAGCAGTTCGAATTATTTAAATACACATCGACTGCCACCTGTAAATACAATAAATATATCGCGCGCCGCACAGGGAATCCTCGAAACGGCCCACTTTGGCAGCATCGTCAGCCGTAAAGACGAAGGGAATCAACTGATGGGCGAAGGAAGCTGATACACATACGTCGTCCATTGTCCCAACAGTTTCCAATCAGTTCGTTTGCTCTCCGCGGGCAGACGAAGCGCTACTCTGTAATCAGGAGACCGCCTATCGGGCTCCCTCAGCCCCAGCAGGCGCCACCCACGCGCTAAATCACCGCCAGCGAAGTTGGCCCGGCCAGACGCCCAGTTAGCCGCCGCCGGGTTTTGCTGGCGCTCGTCGGCCCCCATTATCGAGAGTAATTTGCAAATGGCGCGCGCGCGCTGGCGGCCGGCGGCGCGACCATGGCGCCTGCTGGTGGCGGCTGGGGAAGCTCCCACCGGACTCGGGTGCGAAAGGCTGGCGTGGAGCGTGCGCCGGCTGGAGCCAGAGCCCGTGCAAGAAAGATAGATGAATTTCTCCTCGCGGGCGCCCCGTCCAACCCGGAGCCGCTCCTCTCCAAACTGGGGTCTGGCTGTTCTCCGGAGGCGGAGAGCCAGGCAGCGGACGCTGCGGTTCTCACTGCACCCGCCGGCGGCAGCCTCGGTGGGTGGCGCAGCGCGCGGCCGGCGGCGGGCGTCAGCGCGGCGCGGCTATCGTGCCGGCCGATAGCCTGCGGCGTGCCGTCCCTCGCCGGGCGGCCAGATAAGAGGCGCCGGCCGCCGCCGGCCGGCCGTGGGAGTCCCAACACGTGATAGAGAGCGTGCGCTCCGGGCGGCCGGGCGATAGCGCCGAAGCGAGCTTAGCGGCTGGGGAGCGCGAGGGACCGGGGAGTGCGTGAAGAGACACGGAACACTCGGCTGGATGATGAGGCGCAGAGGTGCCGATGCTGGTCTTTGAGGGGATGGGGGGGGGGGAGTTTGATGCAAGGCCCGCTTTTAGCGCTTGGCCTCCTTTCATCGGTGAGGTGATCCCCAAATATTGCAATTGCTGATGAACTTCCAAAAACACAATGGTGTTCTGTTCAGGTTATGAAAGGAGATAAAGGACATCACGGATAAATTGCGGAGGCAATGTAGACTGAGATCAATATGTCAAGGCAAGGGGTCGCTAAATCTTGCTGGCTTGGTTTCGTGTTATTTATTTGTCCTTGGTTCCTTTGCAAACAGGTTTAGAAGATGCAGCCCATTTGCAGCTCATTTTTCTTAGCGTAACAGCTTAAAAGAACCGGCAGCAATCATAGACATGTGCGAAATAAGCCGTCACATTTCTCTTACTAGCGAGGGTAAAAACATGACAATTTACGTGCAGCTTGAAGTTGTGGCTCCTTTTGTGTGCCACGCACAGCAAGACGACGAATAAATATTCCGCCGTCAACCTTTCAGAGAATAAGAGATCAATACGCACATGGGAAAAATAGCTGTACGAATTAAACCCCAGACCCATCATAACGCCAGGTCGACCCGGCCGAACGCCGGCAGCTGGGAGCTGTCGGGAGCCGCGGGGAGCCGGGCCGCCGCTGGCGCGGTCGGCCGGCGTCCAATCGAACCCGACGTCCACCCGACGGCCGTCCGTCCCGTGGGCCCGGGACAAATGAGCCCGTGATCAGCGCGCGCGGCCACGGGGTAGCGCCACGCCGGCCGGCCACCGCCTCAATCTGCCGCCACCCAATTTGGCAGGGTTTAGCGGCCTCGATGGCCGCGGCGGCCGGCGGCCGGTGACGCGGCCGGCGAGGATCGGATTACTGCCGGCCGCTCAGGAGCCGCCGAAAAACGGCGGCCGGCTCCGCGGCGGAGAGGCGCCGCTAAATGGCGTCGACGGCGCGGGCTGCCGCCGCCGCCGGCCAATGACTCCAGGGACGCTCGGGGCACGGCTGATTAAACCCGGCGGACCGCCGGCAAGGCGCCGGCGGGTGCGAAGGCGAGAGCGATTGGGGCTGGGGCCCGAAGAAATCGATGGGGTGCGGTCAACGGGATGGAAACGTTCGTGTGGGTGATTTTGCGTGAACTATGTGTGCGGATTGACAAGAAAACAATTTAGGACCATTCAAAACGTAACAATGCTAGGAAGCACGTGCCACACACCGTAGCCTGAGCAGAGTGTGTAAGTAACCTGAGCAGAATGTGTAATGTACGCGCGTACGTGCGATCGATGTGAAACGCACCATTCATTTTGCACGCGCTTCCGGCAGCCCCCGCCGGATCATTCAATATCGGTCCAGTCCCAACGCCCACAGACACGTGAGGCAAGACTGACCGGACGATAAGTCGCCACAGCGTATTGCCAGCCTGAAAATATGTTGGCATCGTAAAGAGCCTTTGGGACAGCCGGGCACAGCCACATCATTTCCGTGCGTTGCGGCCACCAGAGTCGGCTGGCGTTCTGTGCAGGCTGGCCGGACAGCTGGTCAGTTGACGCGTGGCCGGAGTAACGCCTGCGGCCGGCGTCACCGTTATCTTGCGTCACCACGGCTGGCGCTTATCAGGCCGCGGGCAGATCGATAAACCCATGAACCGCGCGGCGATAAGTGACGCGCGGTCGCCGCCCCCCCCCCCCCCTCCCCATCCCCACCCACCCGTCTCGCTGTGTCGCTTCTTCTCAGCGCAGCAGCTGGACGGGCGCGTGCGTACAGTGACCCCACCCGTCACCTGCCACCCAGCGCTACCCCCCCCCCCCCCTCTTTCTCTCTGCCAGCTCCCAAACTACCGTATCGAGCCGCGCGGACAATAGGCCGCTCCCGCGTCGCCCCGATGACGAAATGGCGTAATTTAAAGCTGCTCATTACGGAGGTGGCGGCCGGCCGTCGTTACCGGGCTCCCTTGCAACAGCCATCAATCACTGCCTACCACGGCCGGCTGCAGTCGGGACGCACCACGCCGATCGGCCACGCGCTCAGCCGCACCGGCACGTCACGAGCGTTGAAGGCGCGACGGTACGGCCCGACCGTCGCCCTGTTGGGGAAGCCCGGCCGGCCCGCTGGAAAGCTGCTGACAGCAGGGGCGCGTCCAGGCACGCTCGACGACGAGACGGGAATCCTGAGCATTGGGATTTGGGAATGGTCGTGTATGTGGATGGTGAGTGGACTTGTTTATGATAGGATCCTAGACCCGACTCTCTTCTCGAGCTGAGTGCGCCACTTCACGGCTATTGTAATTCAGGGGTGGGTCGATAAAGGAAGTGGGGCGGTGAACAACAATAACATGGTGTCCTCGTGGAATAACACGTCAAACCACGCTCATTATCTCGGCGTGTTTCTCTCCGATAGCCAGGGGCGCATTCAGCAAACATGAGAGGGTCGGCCGTCTCACTCCACGGCCAGTCTGTGCCGACTGATCCCCATGTTTTTTGGTCTGATGCACATGTGCCGCAACGCCTCCCCCATCCCCGCCACAGGCCCCGTATCGCGTGAGCCTTGAGTGCGAGGCTGATGACGGCGACAAGGTCACGCCAAGGGGCACATAAAGGCGCAGGCATACACGCACAGGCGTACGAGTTGTGTGGGTAGGGCCGCCCGCCCGCCGACCGGTGGACAGCACCAGCGTGGAGTGATACACGCCTGTCGACAGACAGCACCAGCGTGGAGTGATACACGCCTGTCGACAGACAGCACCAGCGTGGAGTGATACACGCCTGTCGACAGACAGCACCAGCGTGGAGTGATACACGGCTGCCGACAGACAGCACCAGCGTGGAGTGATACACGCTTGCCGACCGACAGCACCAGCGTGGAGTGATACACGCTTGCCGACCGGCAGACGGCACCAGCGTGGAGCGACACATGCCTGCCGACCGGCGGATGGCACCAGCGTGGAACGTCACACGCCTGCTGACCGACAGCACCAGCGTGGAGCGACACACGCCTGCCGACCGACAGCACCAGCGTGGAGCGACGCGCGCCAGCCGACCGACAGCACCAGCGTGGAGCGACACACGCCTGCCGACCGACAGACGGCACCAGCGTGGAGCGACACACGCCTGCCGACCGACAGCACCAGCGTGGAACGACACACGCCTGCCGACCGACAGCACCAGCGTGGAGCGACACGCGCCTGCCGACCGACAGCACCAGCGTGGAACGACACACGCCTGCCGACCGACAGCACCAGCGTGGAACGACACACGCCTGCCGACCGACAGCACCAGCGTGGAGCGACACACGCCTGCCGACCGACAGCACCAGCGTGGAACGACACACGCCTGCCGACCGACAGCACCAGCGTGGAGCGACGCGCGCCTGCCGACCGACAGCACCAGCGTGGAGCGACACACGCCGCGGCCTTCCGATGGGTGGTGGTGACGTGCTTCAAATCGTTCCGGCGCGGTCGATCTTCTGATTAGCGTCGGTCGTATCCCAAATCATCCTCTGCGAGGCTGGCATATTTTGTGTGATCTGCTCTTAGATATGCGGTCTGGTTGTAAGTGGGCCAGTTAAATGGAGATCAAAGATTCTAGGATGAGTGCCGGCTGTATCTTTGTCATACCAGGACGTTTAAGATAATTAACAAAGGTTATAAAATGATTTTAGGGTTGCCCGTCAGCAGGTCGTTTTAATGACAGCCAACCCAGCCTTTGCTAGGCATTCGCTCGATTTGTGTGGCAAATTGCCGAGCTGGAGCGACACACGTTGGAAGGGAGAGGCACATGCTGCCAGCGAGATCCCGTGCCATGACGTTCAAGGACCCTGCGCAGCAAAACAGCATCACATCAGCAGAGCAGTATAACGTTAGCAGAACAGCACAACGTCAGCAGAATAGCATAACGTCAGGAGAACCATGCAACAGAGCTTTACGACACCTAACGATCGTATTTGTCCAACAACCGTGCGCCCCAGCTAACAATGTCAACGCAAACATTCAACTTTCGGCAAGCAAACGAGCTCTATGTAAACTTTAAATAAGCGCGAATGTGGAAAAAGTTGACATTTGTCCCAATGAAACGCCGTATGTGCACATAGCCGACCAGCAGGAGGCACAAACCATTATCCTCCATTCGAAATAAGCGCGAGTGCTGGAGAAAGAGGTCATATTTGTCTCGATTAATTCGCATGTGCTCGAAAATGCCTAGCAAGCGGCAGAAATCGTCCCGAAAATCACTGCCCACATCCAAGCTCGAATAATCCGAGGGCTCGAACCCATATTGCCCCGTACCCAGAGTCAACAAAAAGAAGCAGACTGAAAGCCAGTTTAACAAACGCAATGCGAGTGAACAAAGGCTCGCTGAAAGCCGGGATGAGGGCAGCACGCTTTTGCTCACAAACATCGTCACAAGTCAACCCATCAAGACAAAATGAATTGAAAGTTGTCACACATTAAGCTGGTCAGTCATTAGGCTGGTTTTAAAGTTGTCAAACATTGCATTGGTACAGAAATGTCGGTGGCTGACACCCACGACATAGCAGCCAATTACCTAAAAGCAAGTGTGCACATGCTGCACAGCTTTAGGTTTTTGTATGTGGGTGGGACTTGAACATCAAACAATGCAGTGAACAAGCGCCTGATGTAAAATATGGAAAATACATACGTACCAAGAAAACAATAGTATAGTGTTGATCAACGGTTTTGTAGCGGGATGAGGTGATCAAGACGAGTTCAGTAGCAACCATCCTTGATTTGGTCAACGGTGTTCTTCAGTCATCTCAGATGGATATAGTGACTTTATAAAGGTTAGCATTCTACCCCTATGCTAGTCTTGGGTTCATGCATATTTGTTTCATTATGTAGGACCGTCATGTGCGTGTATGATAGGGAACCATAATTCATTACTATCGTCCTTCAGTCCACACTGCTTTTACACTACGATGAACAATAAGGCACGAACATTTGGATCGCAAACTCAGATAGCCACAGCGGCCGTTACCGAATGGTAGTTGGATGTACCAAAGCACTCTTAAAAAATCTGGGAAGAACGCCTTGTGAAATTTTTGCCGGTCGCCTATGGTTTAAACGTCCCCTTACACCAGCCAATTTGTTTGTAGAAAGTTCAGAAATGTTGTATTGTCGTCCTGAAAAGTTTTCTTTGTGTAATCAACCTCGCGAGCAGGGGCCGTGGAATGCTGCTCATTCCTTCAGATCCAACCATTAAGGCGATACTACCCTGGCTGCATGGTGTTATATATATATATATATATATATATATATATATATATGCATTGTTTATCCAACAGCAATGTGTATCATGCTCTCGTAAGTTTCTTCTGCCTTTTTCAACCAGGTTTATAGATGGCTTGAAATTATCGCTTTGCTTGAAGATGAAACCGGATAACTTATGCAATATTATTCCAGTCTTCCAAAATTGTCATTTTTAATTGGCAAGGGATACTTCTATATACTTGTATAAGTGCTTGTTTCTTAGATGTTAATTCAACAGATTGATCATAACAAATCATGCACTGAACGTCTAAAACAGCGTGATGGCTCTTCTTCTCTAGATGCTTCCAATACGAGAGTAGTTAAATAGCATACACAGAGATCAATGGACTGCCAGGGAGAAGCTTATCCCCCAACTCATGTTTTAGTCCCACAGCACCAGTGCTAAGCGTGACTTGAGTTGTTTGTCCATACAAATGGTTTGTTTCCATGTGCACAACACCTTGTGATCACAAGGCTCCTTTTGTCGCTACCTGTTTTGAAGCTGAAGATGAAGTAGCCTTGGCGGCTATCTTGTCATAATGATGATATCATATCATCTGGTGATAATTTTGTTGGTGTTCTGCCATGTGATGGTCTTTTGGCGCTAACCATATCGAAGACGCGAGGTCATGTTTCCGATAGCTGTCGTTTCGGTGTGTACGCAGGACGTGTAATGAAACGATATTCTACTTAAGCGCAAGAAGATTGGTGCACTACGTTTGCACTTTGGAATGGCCTCAGGTCAGTTGCCATGTTGCTCTCCGACATAAGGATTTGCGTTTTCAAGTTCCGGACGACGGCTGCCAGTCCCGGTCGATCGCTCTTGTTCTCGTAGATTACGATGTCTTTTAGAGTGCGTTTTTTCCACTGATATTCACTTCAATCTCGTTACTTTTTGGTGTTTGTGGTATTGCTTGCTGACGCTCCTTTTCTGTCAGGTCTCATGTCGTCACTTAGCTGGACTTCGTTTACTTCATTAGGAAACATGGACTAAATAGCTGAGCTGAAGCACAAACGCACGAAGAAATGCAACGTGGACTGCTTACAAGACTGACCCGAGGAAACTGAGAACACTGAGATTCCGCGGCAGCACTGGCAGAGAGGCCGACCGAGAACCAGCACTGACAGAGAGGCCGACCAAGACCCAGCACTGGCGGAGATGCCGACTGAGACCCAGCACTGGCAGAGAGACCGACCGAGACCTAGCACTGGCAGACAGGCCGACCGAGACCCAGCACTGGCAGAGAGGCCGACCAAGACCCAGCACTGGCGGAGATGCCGACTGAGACCCAGCACTGGTTGAGAGGCCGATTGAGACTCAGCACTGGCAGAGAGGCCGACCGAGACCCAGCACTAGCAGAGAGGCCGATTGAGACCCAGCACTGACAGAGAGGTCGGCCGAGACCCAGCACTGACAGAGAGGTCGGCCGAGACCCAGCACTGACGGAGAGGTCGGCCGAGACCCAGCACTGACAGAGAGGTCGGCCGAGACCATCATGGCCAGAGCGCAGATCACTGCCCGAGTGGGAGCCGAGATATTTGCCTGAGGGTGGGACGCGAAGTGGAATGGGAACATAACCGATAGACTTCCCGGTCCGATACGACGTCGCATCGAGCTTTGGCTGGGGCTCGTTTCCGCTGGAGCGTCTGTTCTCGGCTGGAAAAGCCGATAACGGAGCCTATGCTGAACTGTATCAAATGTGTCGCTTCCGCAAACTGGAGTCCATTCAGAAACAACAGCTTGATATGCACTGCAGACAGGAACTGAAGCAGTCGAAGCCAGGCAGACAAACGGTTTGATGTCCCGTCAGGACGCCCAGCAGATATGGATGCTGGTGGTTGCCTAATGGTTTTCCATTGTGCCTTATTTGTGACGGCTGTCATTTGCCATTTCGCTGTCATTTTAAGTCAATGTTTTACGAAACACATCATAATTATGAACACATATGAAACGAACAACACCAACGAGACTCAGTCCCGGTTCCAGGTCAGACTTATTTCCCTGAAGCGAACTACAACATGACATGACAGATGGAGCAACGGGGAAAACGGCGAAACGTATTGATTTATTCGAAAGAACGGAAGCATTCAGTGAATTTCTCAAGCCGGGCCGGACAGAGTAATGGACAATTTATTTTGGTTACATACAGCTAACCAACAGATCAAAATTCGGGCAGCTGTCTTCAGGTTTGAAGACAGTTCTTTTCTCGGTTACAAGAAACTTCAGCGCGATTCCATCACAAGTTTCACCGTAGTGTTGATAGCCAACAGAAATAGCTCCGCGCCCAAACACACTGGGGCGGTGCAATGTTTAACATGCCTCCGGAATGTCGTTGTTTCACAGACAGTGGAGTTCTGCAGGACAAACACGTGGTCACATTAATGGCCAAAACATTGTAGCTGGATAACACAAACATTACATTTGTCATGCTCAAACATTTGAACACGCATTTACAATTTTATTTGAGCCACGATGATATCCCTGTCTTCCCATGTTCATGCCTTTCGCAGATAACAAAAGACGGGAACGTAAAAGACAAAATGAAACATCTCTCCACTCCCTCATATGTTCCTTTTTCGTCCCCCACCCAGCCCAGGCCCCGGAGCCTCTTTCTATCCCTCTCCTTTCCTCCCCCTATACTTCGCGTCTCCCCTTTTCCTCCACATCTCTCCTGTCACATCCACCTTCCATCTCCCTCCACATCGATTCCTTCCGTTCAACCCATACCTCAAGTGGGCCTTCTTTCTCCTCCCCATACATGCCTCTCTCTCCCTGCATTTCTCCTCCATCCAGCCAGCCCACACCCTCAGGCCCCTCCCCGTCTTCTCCTCTGCCTGCGCCCTCCCGGCGCCGCGCCACCGCCGCAATCGCAGCCGAGCACAACCGCCGGATTACCATTTTCTCCGGCGGCGGCGAAATTGAAATGAGCCCATAAAGTGGCATGGACGGGCCGCGACAGGGCTGGGAGGAGCAGAGCGCCCGTTCCGCCGGCAACGGGGCGCCGACGCCGCCCGGCTCCGCCGTCAAAGGCAGCCGGCGGTCCGCCGGCGCACATATCAACATGGCTGAGCAGTGTTGCTTCCCGATGCGCCCGACGATTAGTGGGCGCTCGAGCGGCCGCCGAAAGGATTGGCCTTCATAAAGTCTATGCCCGCCAGCGGTCGCCAAAGGTCGCCGCAGTTGCGAGACAAAGACGCTGTCTGCCGGCCGGACTTAAAGGCCTTCCGTTACTGGTAGTGTCATGGGCGCAGAGAATTTATGATGGAAGTGTAAAGGGTAAGTTGCGCCACTCGTTTGAGAACAGGGGTTCTGCGCGTGCACAGAACTGGCCATGAAAGACTTGAGCTTCAACTTTCCAGACAGGTGCGGGTTAGCCTGAGACCCGCTTTCGATCATTTTCATAACGCTCTTGACGTTACTGGGTTCGGCTGATTGGAAAATATCTGGGTGCGGTGCATTTAATGTAACGTTTGTCAGCAATCCTGTCAGAGCGTCAGATGCAAATTTTGAAAACCTTAGGCAAAATATGGTATTTATTTTCTAAGCCCTAGACATGAAAAGGACCTACGGGCCATTCCACGATAAATCGACAGAATTTGTGGCAAGAACACAAAATTTCCTTGTGCTTCGTGTATTCAGTTTTACACCTTTATTTCTCGGAACGTATCAGTATGACCTTGTCCGGAATTTAGCCGTCCCATTTTTTGAAAGATGAGAACAACGGCTGAAGATTCAAAAGCCTCGGGCATTGCTAATTCAACTAAACGGGTGTCTCTGAGGGTTTACAGTCAAATCAACGTTATCACTACTGCATGGCCAAAATAGTGTGCCGGGGTGGCACCTTAAGGACCCGTTCACGGACATTGCGTTGAAATGTGAAACAATGGTGGTAAACACCATGATTTGAAAAGAAAAGGATTCAGACTGCTTATCGACAAAGGCAACGAAGCACGCAACGACAATGGAAATTGATATCCGGCATCACGTCTAATGACCGAGCAAGCTGTCAGTTATATGCACTACGGGGAGGGTGGCACGGCACATAATACGTATATAACATTGCGTGGGAAATGTGAATGAACGCAGTGGATTACCAAGCTTTGACCACGAATCGTCTATGCAAGCAGTTACTATTGCAGCCTGCTGGAAGTTTGTTACGTTTGTGACACCAGGTGTATTATTTATATTCGCAACACTTACGCACGAAGGTGCTGCGCCAATTTGACCTGTCGTGCCGTTATACGAGCCAACGATCCACGAAGCCCTTCTGTGAAGAGCCATCAGAACGCTCAGAGCAGCAAACACGCTTGAGCCAGGCTACTGACGGCATCATACTCAGAACACTTGAGCTGAGCGTGATCTCAATCGCCCCCGACGTTTACGGATGCACCCATCTTGCCGGTGCTCAGTTCGATGGGCTTTGAACTGGCACGGTATCCACAGCGCAATAATGCTGCAATTGCTACTCTTAGACGTCCCATTGGCATGCATCACCGCGCACAGCGTGCTCACCGGCGAGCGACGCGCGCACTCCTCTGCCGGCGCGCACAGCTTCCCAAAACGCTGTCGCCAGGCACTGCAATGATCGCTGTCGCGACCGGCCGGGCGCTGCCGTCGACATCAACACGGACGCGCCGTGTGATAGGCGGCGGCGCTCGTCGACACGACAAAGGGCCGTCACGCTCGGGCAGCGTCAGAGCTCGGGCAGGGCCTCTCCTCCGGCGGGCCGCCGGTCGATGCGAATCACCGCCGAAAAATGTCCCCCAGCGCCGTGCTTGATTTTGTGGCCCGTCCGTACGTGTGTTGTCTGCTCGCCTGATGCGAACCCAGGCGTGCGACGCGAGACCGGATCGGAGTCGGAGTCTGGGGGCGGCCAGCCCGGCTGACGACTCAGCCGTGCTGCTGAGGGGCGAGGAGACACAGGGGCTGGGCTGCCTGGCAGCCGGTCGCTCCGCGGTTTCGTAGGCGGGGTGCGAGGAGATAGTTCGCGCCAGAAACGCTCGCGGGCGGAAGGACGACAGTGGCAGGCGCGATCATATTAGAGAAGTGTTGGGCCTTTCAAAAGGGCGTGGAAAGCTAGAGGCGAGAGAATAAAGCGTCCCCACCCCTAAAAAAACGGAATTTTGTACTCCAGCAAGCAATGCAGTGCCGCCTGTTTTCCCCGCCTCGCCTGTGGCGCAGCACGCACAGTCCAGTGGAGACTTGCCCTCCGTCGGACGTCAGATTTATGGGCTACGATTCCTTGCATCCGCCACGCCGGGCGCGGGAAATGAGAGAGGCCATCTAGGTCCCGCGACGCGACCTCCCGCTGCCTGAAGATGGTGATGTGGTGTAACGACACGCGTGCCCAGTGGGAAGCGCGAGGAGGCGGGTCGCGGTGGAAAAAAGCTGCGTGGGTCTTGCGATTTTCGAAATTTGGGTAAGACAGGCCAATGGCGACTTGGGCGTTTTTAATTTCCACAAAAGTGAGTAAAAGACTTCTGTTCTCAAGGCATTCGTGTGTGTATTCATTGAGGCATTGTAGTTACTGTTACAGAAGTGTCACTTGCTAGCCACGTACTGCATAGGATTAGCCGACTTTGATAAATGTTGAATACGCCATCCATAGCATTTCAATAATAAATATTTGCCGCTAGTTTGCTTGAGATCCAGATTCTCTGGAATTAAGAAGCGTTTCACAAGTTCGCGTTTCATAGCACATCTACGGACCGAGTTAATTCAATAATTATTGTCCTTTTAATGTGTGTAAATAGCAGGCGTTGTCTTACGCCCATCTTATGCCTTTCCAAAGCCCTCAGGTAACTAGTAATATGTGTAGATAAGCTTTAAAAAATTGCCCTACCGAAAAATCGCTTCAACTTGAATGCGTCGCAAGTACTAGCAGACTCCCCTGTTTTATTTGCCATATCGTTGTTTTGTCAGAGGTTTTATCTTACGCTGCAATAATTCCTAAACTTTTGGCTTTCGGGCGACCTTTATGAGGGCGCGTACGCGGCGGTGGAACTCCGTCACTGCAGTGTTTGAATTCAAACAGTTACGGGAAGACAAAGTGCAACAGTGGCAATAATTCAGTTGTTGGAGGTTTGTTCTGATTGGAAAACTGCGTTTCCGAATCGAAGTCTACCGTGCGTTTCACGAAAAACAAAGCTAGAAAACGTTTCGGAGGCCCAAATTTCCTTTCATTCTGTCTATGTAAGGAAATAATTATTTCCTCCGCACTGGACGTGTGGGTTCGCGCGAGTGTGCGAGCCAACGTGTCAAGCGCACATCAGTTTGACGTAGAGCAGGCCGTTCCCTGCAGGATCGGCGGTATCCGAGCATCTCCGCCGCAGCGCCCGAAGGAAGCTACCAAATTTCCAGCTCGCATGAGAGCCAGCCCAGCCAACCAGACCCGACCCGACCAGACCAGACCCCGTCTAGCGTCGATCCGACGCCAGCCGGGCCGCGTCGAGATCAACAGATTGCGTCTGGTACGACGGACCAGGCGCGCTGCTTGCACGGGCGCCGCGGACATGGCGTGGCGGCCGACGGTCGGGGACGGCTCCGGCGGTGAAAATGGAGAGCTCGCGTCAGGGACTTGATGAGGTGGGTTTAGTACTTGCTTCCTCTATTGCGCCTAGAATAACGCTGAGTGTGACAATGTGAGCACGTCGTGTGCGAGAGATATATTTGATGTCTAGCTGGGGGGCATTGCTGACGACCAGATATCTCTCACCGGCTGGAATGTGATGCCGACAACGCGCTAGGACTCTGTGAAGTGCGTATCTCACGGAAGTGGTAACAGCCCTCGTCTTGCCAATGGCACACAACTTCTTTTCATTTCAGTGCCATGAGTGGGGGGTGTGCATGGCAACAGCCACTGTTGCCGTGGATAAACCCTACAGAACTATAACCTCTTCAGATAAACGCTCCAGACCATGTTTATAAACTAACCGCTCCAGCCATGCCTGCCCTTTTCGACACTGCTGTGCGGTCATTGCCTGTGGGAACACTAGCTGTCCACGATGGCGCCACACGATCGCCTGATCGTCAGAGAGACCATGAGCCATTCCTTCTTGCCATGCTTAGTTTTATCATCTGTGGGACCCTTTCCAACGACCGGTCACCAACTCCAGATAGCGCTCAAATCACGCGGGCGGTCCCCAATGAAACTGCAACATCACCCATACAGTGTGTCAGCAGGGCCACACCACGCTCCACGTCCTCGGCCCTCTGTCAGTGTGACCACCACACCCCTCCACGTGCCCGGGGATCGTCTCCGACGCCGCCGCCCCGCCCACGTCGCCCCCGACGCTGTCGGCCCGACGTTGCGAGATGGCGTGCGGCGGATCGATAACCTGCGACCGCCGCCCGCCCAAACGCGCCCGCCGCCCTCCCACGCACTCACGGGGTGTGCTCCCTGCGACCTGCGGGGAACCGGCCGCCGCCGCCACCGCCGCCGCTGCCGCACGCGTGGGGCTTCGGCAGGGCTTGGAGCGATCCGCCGCCTTCGCCCGTCGACCACGCCGCCGGTTTGTTTGGGGAACGCAGGGCGCGGCGGCGGCGCCGGTTCGCAGCCCACCCTGGGGTAAACAGAGAGAAGGCGCGCGGCTGCGGAGGGGCGCCCTGATACTGACGTGGGAGGAGTGGCTCACCAGGCTGGAGGCGGGGCATCCCAAGTCTGCCATGAAATGGTTTCGGCGTCTATTTTCGGCGGTCGGCTTTCCCTATTTTTTTTCAGGTTCGTTAGTGAACAAAACGACAAAACATTATGCGTTGTCGTATATTCTGGCATCTGAATAGAATTTCAATGAGGGCTGAATAAATTTCGTGGTATAACAGCTGTCAATACGTTTTCTGGACCATCACCAGAAACGTTTTCCGACTCTCGGAGTGATTTTCACCAAAACGGTGAATTGCGTGACATGGTAAGCACAGGCATTGGTCGACACAATGTAGAACCAGGGTAAGCAAATGTTAATGACAGCAAATACCAATATCTAAAGAATGAGGACGTTCAACTGATGAATTCATGCAGCGTTTATGAACATAGGCAAACTCTCAACAAATTGCATACTGCTTTTAACTAATGGAGGGGCTTCAGGGTTTCACTGAAAGTTATTCCGGACAGATTGGTTCTAAATAGGACTTGATTGAACCGAGCTTTCATCAAAACTTAGACGGAGGATCACTCGATACTTAATCAAGCGTACTTACATTACACAAGCGAAGAGAAACTTCTTCATAGTTTTTATTTCAGAGCTCAGCTGTCTTTCCGAACGGGACAGACCCAACCACAGAATACTTGACGCGGTTTGTAATTCAAATAATTTTCAGATTTTCAGATTTCAGGTAAACCGGCCACTTGAAATGCAGATATGCTCATTAATACTAAAAGGGCTACAAAGTAATATGAGCTAAATTTCCAGGCAACGAGAGTCAGAGAATGTCTTCAGAAATTGTCAAATACCCCACCCCCAACCCCGCCCCCTCTCAGAATATTGATGCAGCACCTCCTCTCATGGCTCCTGGGACTCACGCAGGCGCTCTCGAGATCCAGGGAAACACAAGAGTGGAAGCACCGATGCCGCCGGCGTGGTAGCTGCAAGAGACTGCTGTCCCATTGTCACGCCTCCCCCTGTCTCCTGATGGCAGGAAACGGCGCCGGATGTTCACAGGCGGCGCGAACAAAGCGACGACGGCACCAAACCAGCCGGCGTGCCACACACGGGCCGCGGCCAGCTGCTGAGCCAGCTCCGCACGGGGCATAACCAGCCGCTGAGCTAGTGACACACGGGACATAACCAGCCGCTGAGCCAGCGACACACAGGACATAACGAGCCGATGAGCCAGCGACACACAGGACATAACGAGCCGCTGAGCCAGCGACACACAGGACATAACGAGCCGATGAGCCAGCGACACACAGGACATAACCAGCCGCTGAGCCAGCGACACACAGGACATAACCAGCCGATGAGCCAGCGACACACAGGACATAAGGAGCCGCTGAGCCAGCGACACACAGGACATAACGAGCCGCTGAGCCAGCGACACACAGGACAAAACGAGCCGCTGAGCCAGCGACACACAGGACATAACGAGCCGCTGAGCCAGCGACACACAGGACATAACCAGCCGCTGAGCCAGCGACACACAGGACAAAACGAGCCGCTGAGCCAGCGACACACAGGACATAACGAGCCGCTGAGCCAGCGACACACAGGACATAACGAGCCGCTGAGCCAGCGACACACAGGACAAAACGAGCCGCTGAGCCAGCGACACACAGGACATAACGAGCCGCTGAGCCAGCGACACACAGGACATAACCAGCCGCTGAGCTAGCGAAACACGCTAGCTCAAACGGCGCATACCAACCGCTGAGCTGGCGACGCACGGGACATAACCAACAGCAGGGAGACACACGGGACAAGTAAGTGGCTGAACCAGCGGCGTACGGTACACGATCAGCAGCTAATCCAGTGGCACAAGGGCCACAACCAGCAACAGTGTGACACAAGAACATGGTTTCAAGAACCGCATGAAAAGGTATAGCGGTGCGTTTTGGATGAAGGGAAAGTGAGCACGGTTGACGTGCTACTTGTTCCGTCCTAACAATACGGACAGATTTGCCCCCAAAAGTTTTCTAAATACCATGTTTGGAGTTCTGCATGCTTTCAGTTCGGAATCACACTACACATCTTCCTGTTGCAGCTACATTATCTTCACAGACGGGAGGTGTGCGCTCATAAACCGAAAACCGAAACCACGGTGCAACGCCTGCAGTATCGCCGCCACTGGTCAGCTCTGCCATGTCTAGATAATTTGTTTTAAGATGCGATTGATGCACGTAAGAACGCGCATTTAGCGCCATTTCAGGGCCGTTTCTAGAGAACAAGTACGATATTATTCGACACTGAAAATTGGTTCTGAGTCTTAGGGAAAGAGAACAAAAATGATAATATAACTGCTTGCAGTGAGAACAAAAAACCCGGCGAATTTGCTCTGTGTGCTGACAACTGATAATGTAGCACATTCCTTAGCAGTAGCTGAGAGCAGACACCATGCGCTAGCTGGCCTCAGTGATTGCCAAAGACCAATGAAGATTGACCCTTGGAATTCTTAAACGTTCTAGCTTCTTAAGCGTTTCCTTCCTAAGTATATGCTCACACCTACTGTACTTGTAGACGCTATGGTGTCGATAGAACGCTGTTTATATTGGCGATTCTATTCTAAGGATGTGAGTCTCAATTAAGGCTGATGGATGCCAATGCTTAACACGCTCCGTACCTATTACATAATTATCCACAGCACATCAGACAAATCCATGACTGAAATGTCATGCAAGCCAATGTAATATATATTGGAAAACATCTGGGGCATAGTACTTAGTGCAGCTACCTTCCAGCCAAGGTATAACATTTCTTACAGGGACAGGTGCGGAGGCCATGTGATACCCACCTCGGCCATACTGACCTAGATGTATTTAATTTGGGACCACGGGTGTAGGGGTGTTTCCTATTTATTCGGATGGGGCTCTACTTTGAGAAGAAATTTGGGGAAATTCAGGGAGGATGTAGTTTGCACTATTCATTTTGGTTTGACGATATTACCTGCTCATCCTCTCCACAAAGTTACGTACAAAACTACACCTGGGGCGTTAGACTACTGCATGATTGGGGCTCGGCGGTCAATGCGGCAGGGGCGAAGGAATTATGTCCTCATCATGGAGCAAGCCAGCCCTACATAGTCAGCACCGTGACATCTACTCACCGACGTTGAGTCTGATGTAATACCTTTCTCAGCATATGACACTGAGCTGAATTTATTTATGGTCCTAATCTCCATTTTCAACCAATCCCACTATCACCGCCCGACACGGCTCCCATACGCGGCTCTTCTAAAAAAACGTCCGAAGGCTACAAAGATGGCCCGAACAGAGTAACAGTCTTCAATGGTGGAGTCGCTGTTAGTTATTTATCGGTTTTAACATTGCTTTTCCAGTGCTTTAATGATTCGTATAAAATGTGTATCGGTAAAACCCAGCCTAAATAAAAGTTAAATCTCGATAAACGCAGACAAGTATTTTAATGCAACACCACAAGTTCTGCCCTACGGAGAACAAGAAACGCTCCTTTAGCTTTGCACTCACATTATAACCTGGCGGCGACGCTCTGAAGATCGATGGAAAAAATTGCATGCTTTTATTTGTTGTCTCTTTTGTGCTTTTTAATCCCGTATCGCTCGGATTTCTTGATAAAGAATATGGCTTCTCTCCAGTCCCAAATTTTTCCCACGAGCCGGGGACTTGCGGAGCCGTGGATTCCACCGTGCCATTGCCAGTGTTTAGGATGGTGTTTGACGTCACTGTTATACCTATCACACAGTCTCTATTTTTGTGGCTTCAAATGGAAACTTAATAAAGGTTATATTGAAAAGAATTAAACCTTATTTTGCACCCAATATGTCAAAACGATGCGTTATATTCATATCTATATGTTAGTGTGACATCATGCATTTCGATATTAAATCTTTATTACGTTACAATGATTTTCAGCGTCCAATCCAGAAACGTTGAATCGTGATATACACGATATAATCTCTGTTCTCTCCGTTCTCCCTGGCTATCCGCCCCGGCAAAAGAAGCGGTTTATGTTTTGAGTGCGGCCTCGGAGTCCGGTGTCTGAGCGTGGAAGTGTCGTTGGTGGGCGGTAGGTGGGCTAAATGTGTGCTGGTGAACAGTAACGGACCTGGGCATTGAGCGCATTGAAAGGAAATATGGCGTGCGATATTATAAAAGCTTCGGCTGAAACCTGCGAGCAGTGTACCTTATTTAGTCGTGGTGAGTGTTGCACGCGTTGCTGTCGAAGTTTTGGGAACGGCCGGCTTGTTTCCATCTCATGTTGCCGAGGACATTTTTGTGTATTCTTTCTAGTGTATATTTGTGAACAACAAAATGTCTTTCGGGCCAAAAACACCAAAAAGCACCCAAATTTCAGACACTGTCTTTTTTATCTATTTGCATCTGGATAGTGGCTCTGCATCAATGCAATCTTAATAAAAAATTGCACACAAAAATGACAAAAATCGTTGTCATTCAGCACACACCGACGATGTTGATGCAACTAAACAAAGGGAAACCTTCGCCCCTGATGATCCAAACAATCGACTAACATTTGAATAAGACCGCACAACACAGAACATTCGGGAACAGATGGCAAGGCATGTCCCATTCTAGTAAAGTAACCGATGAATTGCGCATTGTTTGCGTAACTTCAGTTGTTGCTCGAAAAGAGTTAAGTAAATGACCCATGTAGTCCATGCATCGGCACGGATGAATGCTGGTCAATTACAGTCTAGAGACTTACAAGACCTTTACGAATTGTCGAGCTTCCTACCGTTGATCACTTTGTTTTTCACCTGCAAAATGGCTTGCATATTCCTTTCAGTGTTATCGCTGGGACCTGGCCAAACGGTCGAACAGAACCCCGCATTACGCGGCGCCGATCGAACAGAGCAAACCATTTCGAGACGGCAACGCTCGCGCAGCTGGAATTCGCCGGCCTCTTCAGCTTCTGCACAAAAGAGCTCACAGTGCCTCCCCTCAAACAATCGAAACCGTCCAATAAGCACTCCAACTCCTTCCCAGCCGCCAACCGGCTCTCCGTTCCGTTTATTCATCTGTGTCTAAAAATATGTGAAAGCGTGTCAGCGTAGACTGCGCAAAGCGAGCCTTTCCACCGCGCTCAGGGACCTTTGGGGTGCACCAGGCGTCTACCTCCCCTGAGGGCTTTACAATGGTCAAACAGCTGGCACAGCCGGCAGCCGGTCCGTTTTGAAGCATGGCCGACAGAGCCAAACAGTTGGACGAGCGACAAATGGGAGGTCGGAATACCGCAGGGTTTCATCATGGCGCCGTGACTGGTACAGGAGTGAACACTGTTTGCTTCAAAAGTGAATAACTCCGGGAACAGGATTTAACTTCGCTGTAAGCATAACTTATTTGAGAACGAAAACCTCGCTCATGGAGGTTACCACAAAACTAAAGCTCTCTGAGCAAAAAGTAAGTTGTTTTTTAAAAAATTATCACGCATTTTCAGAATTCGTTTTCATTGTTGCGCGGAGGAATGGCGCTGCAGTTGGCAGCATTACGGCCATCAGCGCGCAACATCACGATGCTTTGCAAGTCCAAGGCAAAACCAATCGAAGAAAATTTATGGCATGATCGAAGATACTTGCCTGTTATTCCGGCCAATGCTGTTCACGTCAGAGTTGTGAGAGTTTCATGCCCGTAACATGAGAAGCCATCGCCCTAAAACACGTTGTCAGGCCTTTGTGCACGTATTTTCTTGAATGGGTCATGCGGTAACAAGAGATGGTAGCCACCCTTAGGACTGTGTCGTTGCTCCTTATGAGCTGGACTAGTAAGTTCTGCTTAAAAATCGCCTGAGCGAAACGGAAGCGTCTTCCCTTCCAAGCTCAAATTTAGGCATATCTTGTGATCGAAGCTCGAGCACATATATGGATCACTTGGGAAAAAATCGGCAAATTTAAGACTGGCTAATCTATGCTGACTGGGTGGCTGAGTAAGCTGGTGGCTGGTACTTAATGCTTCCCCCGACCCAAAAGTATTATACCTTGTCCTGTATATGAGTATGGGAATTGCCTACTTGATAACGCCCCAGTTCCACAGGCTGGCAGGCTGTTGCATGATTTAGTGTTCGTTTATTCTGTGGCTGGCAATTTACGCAGGAACGAAGCCATTTCGTGCAGATGGTGCGCATCGATTGCGTGAAAGGGTCGGAAACATTGTCTGCAGGTTCTACTTTTCTTGTGTAGCGGATGTGGCTTTAGACCTAATCGTGTACTAACGGAATGCCCTCCATATGGCCATCTGTTTGCATGTCTACAACATGAGTGGCTTCTCATTTGTATGCATGCACATCTTCACTGATTGCATGCAAACTGCGTAAGCCCTGGTAAAAACAGCTAAAAATCCAGTACAGTTGTATTGCACTGACATCGGTTAATACACTTGCAACGTATTTCTTGTTGTAATCCACGCATCCGAAGGAATGAAAATAAAAGCGACGATTTCCAGCCACCAACTGACACTGACAGGTGCTGGCGCCCCCGGCGTAAACAAGACATTCATTTGGAAAGTCAGGGTGGAAGCAACACACAGATGCAGCCGGAAGACATGTCGTGTTAAGTTGATCGAGCATACGGAAATATTATTATTACAGGGAAATATTTCTGTCTTTAGCGCTGCACAAAACCATCAGCGAAAAGAAGCTTGGACGCAGTCAGCCATACAACTTGTGAGGTGACCATAGGCAACCGGGACCTCTGCGAGGTGACCATAGACGGCAACCGGGACCTCTGCGCGCTCATAGACGACAACTGGGACCTCTGCGAGGTGACCATAGATGACAACCGGGATCTCTGCGCGCTCATAGACGACAACCGGGACCTCTGCGAGGTGACCGTAGGCGACAACTGGGACCTCTGCGAGGTGACCATAGACGACAACCGGGACCGCTGCGCGCTCATAGACAACCGGGACCTCTGCGAGGTGACCATAGACGACAACCGGGACCTCTGCGCGCTCATAGACGACAACCCGGATATCTGCGCGCTCATAGAACGCAGCGGGGTTCAGAGGGTGCTCACTCGTGAGCCTCTCAGCTACCACGTGGTTACAGTTGCCTGTTGAGATCTCCGTGCTGTCACAATCGTTCGTCTAGGCTACCACCTTCTTGCCGTCTACCGTTCACGTCTCCGAGTCGTCACAGCCGAAGTCTCTACGCTGTCACAGTCTCCCGTCCAAGTCTCAAAGTCGTTGCAGTCGCCCGTCCAGGTGACCGTGTCGTCACAGTCCCGCACGGTCCCTTGTCCACGTCTCCGTGTCGCCACAGTTTCCTGTCCGCGTCTCCGTGTCGCCACATTCTTCCTTCCACGTATCCATGTCGTCACAGTCTCCCGTCCACGTTTCTGTGTCGTCATAGTCTCCCGTCCTTGTTTTCGTGTCGTCACAGTTTCCCTTCCACGTACTCGTGTTGTCACAGTCTCCCGTCCACCTCTTCATGTGGTCACAGTTTCCCTTCCACGTACTCGTGTTGTCACAGTCTCCCGTCCACCTCTTCATGTCGTCACAGTCTCCCGTCCACGTTTCCGTGTCGTTACAGTCTCCCGTCCACATCTCCGTGTCGTCATGGTCTCCTGTCCACGTTTCCGTGTCGTCACAGTCTCCCGTCCACGTCTCCGTGTCGTCACAGCCGCCCATCCAAGTCTCTGTGTTGTCACAGTCGCTCGTCCAGGTCTCCGTGTCGTCATAGTCGTCCATCCAGGTCACCATGTCACGGCTGGGCCGCCGGTGTTGTCACAGACTAGGTCACTACATGGCCCCGGATGCGGGAGTCTCTCGGGGCGCGTTTGACCTCGCCTGACCGGGCCCGGCCGACGGCGTCGTCCCAGTTCCGGGTGCAGCGGCGGGCGTGACGCTGACAAACGAGCGAGGAACCGCCGACAAGCGCGGCAGAGCAGCGCGCCCGCCCGATGGAAGCGGGGGCAGAGGCGCCGCCGACCGCGGCAGTGGCGTGCCCAGGAGGGCACGGCGGGGAGTACCTTTCCTGAGCGACAACTAGTCTGTCGGCAGCCACAGGCTGGCACACGGCGACAGCGAGTCTGGATCACGTTCGGGGGCAGTCGTGTGATGTGGTTGCTTATTTCTTAACTTCACTCTTGTACACAAATCCTTGTGCGGAAACGCGGCACCTCACAGGTAGCGCCTATGGATGGGTGATGGCAGTGGGATATCGTAATAGCTGCCCCCTTGAAAGACACATAGGCACGTCCCTGGCATGGAAACCATCGCAGGCGGTGGGCTAGACGGTAATCTGATGCAAGTGGTGGCGGACACGTGAAGATCGGGCGGAGAGACGATGGCCGTGGAGTGGAGAGCGAACGGTGAGACAGAGTGGGGGAGAGAGAAAGAGGGAAAGAAATACAGAGCACGTACAGGGGAGAGGGAGAGAGAGAGATAGAGAGACAGAGAGAGAAAGAGCGAGCGAGGGTGAGAGAAAAAGCATGGAAAAATGGCCCGACGAAGGTAGCAAAAGCGTCCTGAGCGGTGGAATAAGACCCAGAGCCATCTACGCATGCATGAGGTTAAAGCTAAATCGAAAATTTAGGTGTAGCACTTCCGAAGGCATTTGTCCAAAACCTTTCGTTTGGAAAGAACAGAAATAAACTAAATATAAACACCAAACATTACCTTAACTGATAACCAGTGTCACGATCCCATCCCCTTCACTTTATCCCACTTTAAAATTTTCGAGTGGGCTAGGCTAATGACATATGCGATCAGTACCTATAACCTTACAGTCAGAGGTTATCACACGTTGCCAGCAATCAAGCACATGTACGCAGCATTCACACAGCGGGCAATACTGCATGGGCATAAGCGGTACGCCGGTCTTGGAGCGACGAGAAAGGCACGATCATTTATTTGGACTTCAGCGGACAACGAAGGTCCTTACAGTCGTTTTCTTTGCTGGCTTCCGAGTGTATATCCAAATGATAATATCTGAGAGGCATGCGTCGTGAACGTGGGCATAAACGCAAGCAGACAAGAACATGAGTGAAGTCAGGCGATAAAGCTATGGATGAAAAGTTTGACAAAAACTTTTAAAAGTTATATTCATTGTGTGTTGATACTATTTTGTGTCATGTCAATGAGTGGAGACAGCGGCCTGGGAATCGTGAACCGGCCACGTCAACCTGCATTAAAACTGCTTCAGTTTTAATAGCTAACTCATCGTTGCAATTCTGCTTCGCCGGCTTTTCCACACGAGCTTTATCAGCATTTTGCATCCGTGGTAGGGTCTGGCATCATCGTCATCATTTATTTAACTGCTAGCTGGCGAACAAAGCATGAAAGAACATGTCAACATGCATCTCGCACATGTCCGACATCCATGGGCACCTCACCAATTTACATCTACCGGGTGCACTAGGCTGCTGCCACTGAATCGCTTCTCATCCACAGCCATCTGAGTGACTCAGTCACCCTACACTGAGGCCGCGATGAATAAATGAGGCAACTACCTATCCTCCTGCAGGCTACGTTTACTAGCTGTTCAGTTTCTAACTGCAGAGCAAAAAAGCGTAAGCTAGAAAGCTCCCGGCAGGCTCACCCAGGCAGCAATGTTGTGTTGTCTAAGAAACTTTTGCAGAGGTGTATGGCTTCGTCTAACACTCTGTTGTTGCACCAGATTAAACGATTCCCTAGCAGTTGTCTTCGCTGAATACATGGCCTGATTTTGATCTGCCGTAGGTCAGTGGCCTTTGAAGGTACAGTTAAATTTTTGATACCAAACGATCCACCATCTGGTTTTCTACAGCTATGAAAAATTTGGCGCGACTATGTCGCGCCGTTCGGGAACCCTTCCGGAAAAACCTTGGGGGCGCGGGGTCAAATTGACTACCACCCGACCGCGTGTTAAGCTTGATTTTGTATGGCAAGCCGCTTTCCCATTCCTTAACGGAGACTGTGGTAACCTTGCAACGTTCAGTATTAATAACGGTATTCGGGGTGGTTCTGCAGCGGGGGGGGGGGGGGGGCGGGGGGCGGGGAGAGGCCCTACTTGTGGATACCCATTCAAGGGTGATGGTTGGTTAGAAACTATCCTCTAGCAAAGCGCAACGGAACCGAGTCATCCATATATATATATATATATATATATATATATATATATATATATATATATATGTATACATACATCGCAATCCTTTTCCCTGCAGCCATTATGAGGCATAGAAAGGCAACATTGATTTGGTAGACTTTGAGTTCTCGGACGCCAAACTGACTGCCGCGCACAATTCAGTCAAACTTCATCGTATGAAAACAAGGCTCATGCTCACGATAAAAACAACAGCTCCCGAGAAAACACGTTAAATCATTATGCATCCGCACATCCAACGACGCCACAGTTCCGCTCCGTACAAAGATTTGAGAGAACTCTTGCGCCCCAGGGAGTGATCAGATTCAGCCGGCAGCGGTGGCAAACAAGGTGGATTATAAAATGACGGATCTAGCACGGAGTCCTGAGAAGGGATAAGTTTTGGGTACCTCACAATTGCACAACAAATCTTGAAGAAAAACACCGGTTATTGCGTCCGGCCTTCCGTCTGCAGTGTGGCTGAAGACCAATATGCTGTGAGTAACTCGAGTTACGGTTAAAGACTGATTTCTCATGGGGCAGATTACACTCAACATTTAAAGTGTGCTCATAAATTGAGCCCCGACTCATGCATGCGTCACTCCAAATAACGTCTCCATCTCTTGAAATGGCATCGGTACCAAGCGAGATCCAACACGAGGCCGCAGATATGAGGCCTCCGAAGATATCCGTCGACACTCCTTCCAACCAATATTAAAAGCAGCAAATAAGCAAATAAATGATTAATTGATTTTCAGGAAAACGAAGGAAAGGAACAAAGAATCCCAACATTTCGCCACGTCCATTGCATACTTAAAAAGCCTCTGGTGTGTTCTGAGGGGCCTGGCGCGAGCCTCCAGCACTCTCCCATTAGCTCAGACCCATCGACGTCAGCGCCACTTATCAGACACCTGTCGGCACACCGGCAGCCTGTCGATGAGGCTCGCGTGACCCGCCGTCCACAGTTCGAACCCCCGATCAGTGGCGGTCGGGCCGGCACCAGCCACCAAATCGACCACGCACCTCTGTCAAAGCGGACGGTAACTCGGAGAATGTTTACGTGTTCTGGAATTCTATTTTTACGGGGCCGGGAGGCGGCGCGCCCGCGCCCGCGCCGGCGGCGGTGCCGCCCGAGGGCGCCGGTCGCGGGATTGCGGGACGGTCAGCGGGTACGAGCGGCCTCCCGGATGTCGGCAGAGGCGCGGGAGACAACCCCCCCCCCCTCTCCAACCCGACGCAGCCGGGCTGCACTTGGCAGGCGGCGGCTGGTGAAAGCTGAGGCTCAAGGCGGAAAAAGGCTGAACACATCTGGTCGAACACGTCGTGTCGTCTGGTCGCGTGATGTGGAAATCCCCATGAGGATTCTCAGACATGACTCATGGCTTGAGCACGTGACCGCGCCGGGCCACGTTCAGACATGTGGAAAACGCGAAGGCTGAACTGACGCCAGACTCGTTGATGCCGGAGATGTCGGCGCCACAAAGGCAACGTGCGCCCTGTAGACGCGCGCGCCCAGAATACGCAGCAGATCAGCATGTCGCTTCTTTTTCCGGTGCCAGCTTCAGTCGGTCCGAAGCGGGAGAATAATGAATACAAATGCGGCTGGCTGGTCTAATTGCCTCATAAATAAAAGCCGTGGCAGCGTCGTGATTTTGTCGCCGCCGAGCACGCGGTATAAAACGAATTAATTTTACGGTCGGCCGAGCCGCTTGGAAATGGCACACAGAGACGAGTAGCATGTGCCCGGCAGCATAGTGAAACAACCGCCTAGCGAGACGCAGGGACGAGCTGGCTCGCGCCATTTGCTGCGGAGTGCCACTCGCCTGTTGGCAGGTTGGCCGACAGACTGGCAACGAAGTGTGCAGGCGGCACCACGGCAAGGCACTTCCAACACATCGCGGCAAAGGCCTCCGCACCGGGATTGATCGAGTGAAATGACTGGTGGCGGTGCAGACAGCAAATTTGCATACGTACCCGTATATTTTTGGTTAAAACGGGCAGCACTATGCGCTGTGGGCATGCTTGAAAAGCGGTTGAAATGTAGCGGGTGAAAACGTTGCTTTTATGGTTTACATATGTTAAAATATTTATGATTTGAATAAATGGAGACGTGGATACGTGAGTACAAAAATAGTACAATTACTTATTAAGTCTGCCAGTTTTAAACCATTATATCCACGGGCACGGACATCCACGGGCTGGACCACATCTCACGTTGGTAAGTTCGTGATTGGAAGGAGGAAGCGCAGCAGGCACGTGACCCTCCCCGACGAATAAATGGCCATGAAGATTTCCGTACGATGTTTGTGCTTCATCACTGCAATATTTCATGCTTGGCATGTTTATGTTTGCAAAATGATAAGTGATTTGTAAACTGCTTTTCATTGGCGTTCCTTCACCACCTTACAGTAGCTTAAGCACTCTGCGGTCTTATATATGTAATATTTATAGCGCTTTAACACAGTTTAATCCAAATAGTATTTGCTGGCAAGAGCTTCGGATATAATCCACATGTCACCAAGCACAATCGAACGCACCCAAGTACAACAGGCTAGCGCCTGAAAACGTCTTTGGAGTTTTTAATAGCGAGCGCAAAATGCGTGAAATTATGCGCGCTGCTTCAAGAGCCAGCGAGAGTAATTTCTGTGACAAGAGCCAAATGTTATCATCAATCGTGCCAAAAGCGAAAACACCTCAGGAATTGACTTCAGAAACCACCGGGCAAAACATTCGTTGTCAGCAAACAAGATATCGTCGATGGTACCATAGTGGCAGGCATTCGGCCGAACTTGTGAGGCAAACGCATCGAACCCACTTTTTCTGCGAACAGACTTAGAGAAGTGCACAGCGGAGCACCTTTCTCTTCTGAGAGCAGTTGAGTAGTTCTCGAGTGACGGAACTCCTCCCGTGAGAGGTTTAAAAGTTATTCTGAACCTCTTTTTATACCAATAGAGCTCCAGAGGACCAATATCCCTGAGCAAAGTGTTCAGTCACAACGGACCCATTTCCCGAATGAGATTTCTTCAGATATACTGGATTAACCTGAGGTCCATCGCATGTCGTTACACACAACACCGATCTCGCTCGGGGCGAGCGGCGCACAGAAACCCAGCACCCCTCCACCAGAGGCGCGAAGCCTACACATCCAGGGGTGCCGATACACACGACCCGGCCCTCCGGCGGGCGGCAGCGTGCCCGGCCGCCCTTCCCAGCCCAGCTGAAGACAAATATACGTCTGGCCCGTTTACAGCCGGCCGGCCGGTGTTTGGGTTCGGCCGGGCGGCCAGCCGGCGCCGGAGGCGGCAGGTGTCGGCCTGGCCCGGCAGGGGGCAACTCAGGGAGCGTTGCCACGTGCCGGCACAGGGCGACGGGCCGATACTGGGACGGTCAGCACCAGCAGGGGACGCCACGACACGTCTGCATGGACTAGCCAGCCGACACGTGCCGGCACAGGGCGACGGGCCGATACCGGGGGGGTCAGCACCAGCAGGGGACGCCACGACACGTCTGCATGGACTAGCCAGCCGACACGTGCCGGCACAGGGCAACGGGCCGATACTGGGAGGGTCAGCACAAGCAGGGGACGCCACGACACGTCTGCATGGACTAGCCAGCCGACACGTGCCGGCACAGGGCGACGAGCCAATACTGGGAGGGTCAGCACATGCAGGGGACGCCACGACACGTCTGCACGGACTGGTCAGCCGATACGTCCCGGCACAGGGCGACGGGCCGGTACTGGGAGGGTCAGCACTAGCAGGGGACGCCACGGCGTGTCGGAGCAGGCTGGCCGGCCGAGACGTGCCGGCACAGGGCGACGGGCCGGTACTGGGAGGGTCAGCACCAGCAGGGGACGCCACGGCGTGTCGGCGCAGGCTGGCCGGCCGACACGGCGGAGAGGATATCGGGCGGTGAGTACCCACATAGAGGCACGACAGTAACGCCGAGGCTGACTGTAGTATCTGTGTTACGGGCGACAATGACGCCGAGGCTGACTGTAGTATCTGTGTCACGGGCGACAATAACGCCGGGGCTGACTGTAGTATCTGTGTCACGGGCGACAGTAACGCTGAGGCTGACTGCAGTATCTGTGTCACGGGCTGGGAAGGACACTGCGATGGAGCTGCCTGCAGGGTGGTGCATTGGGGGACAATGGCGTGTGAGCAGTCTGTGTACCACAGGCTAAGACGGATACCGAGATAATACTGGGACAAATAAAGCCTGGATACGGCCGGAGCGGATATGCCCCAAGCGGCCTCCTACAGTCATAATACCCCCATCGGGTATTTTGACTGTAGGAAATACCGGCCATCTCCGATCTGCCGCCTCCTTTGCGTTTTCTTGGGGACGCACCGTCCCGACACGTTCTTGAGTTGTAAAATAGTCTGTGGTCTGTCTTTGTGCCGGTGTGCCACATGTGCCTGCTGAGAAGGATGCTGGGACAATGGGGGGGGGGGGGGGGGGGACCCTTGCCGTTCCAGCCGGACCTCACTGAGAGCTCACAGAGCGGCACACATCATACACCAGAACGTGGGCCGACTGCATGTCACATCCGGATGTTGAGACCGTAAGTGCTCACAAGGAGGCCCACGTGGATACATGGGACAATGTCTAGCAGGACGCTGTCCACCTTCCGCCGGCCGACAGGATACCAGGAAAGCATGGACGTGGTAAAGGCAGACAAGACGAATACGCACTGGAATACGATTGTGCGAGCCATTGGGCGCAGGTGCAGTCGAGCATTCATCGGATGAAGGACCCGGAAAGATAACAGAACGAATGCATCATGTTCGCCATCTGTTCGCAAGCAGCAGACCTGTGCTTGGCTCCGAACGACGCAGAAATCGGTTTTAGAATCAGCTTAATGTTTGACGAGATAAAGTGGAATCGATTTTCTGACAAACTAGAGTGGGATGGAGCTAAAGCCGGGCAGGTTGTGTTACCTGTGACCATCGATGAGTTGAATCAAGCACAAGGATTTCAGGTAGGCATTTCTGTCATGTGTGCGGCATCTGTTGATATTGCACACACATGGCGTATGTATGAAGTTGTTGCTGGAATCGCTCCAATCAAAATCGACTTGGGGATTGAGCTAACATAACTGATTTAAAATCAGAGTAGATTTCAAAATGTGCTGCCCTGCTTTTGAGACAGAGTTAGAGCCAGCCCCACAAACAGCATTCGGAGGTGGAATCGATTCCGCACATGCGAAATAACACACAAGTCGACAAATGCGTACCACATACGATATATCAGGTCGAATTTAAAATACTTTGCACGGACCGTCTGCTATCCCGAAATGCAAAAGTCATCTATTCTTGTACCAGTACGGTGTAAGCCCAGCTCCCCCCCCCCCTTCATACACACACGGTATCTCACTGCAGCTCACCACTGGCGGAGGCTCGCTAAGGTGTTAGTCTACCCGGTGGATAGAACGATACCTTCAAAACGGAACGTTCCCTTTACGCTTATACTCGGGGTCTAAGGTACCGAAAGCTGATGAGATGTTACGATGCCACTCTAACCTCCCGTCTCGTTCCCAAGCTCTTCAACGTCCCAAATGGGACGAAAAGGGCTAAACTAATGAAATAAAATAGCACCTGTCTGATCCTTTATTTGTCGCGATACAAATGAGACGCTGCGCAATGGCCGAGTGGTTAATGGGCGTAATGGACGAGTCGTTAGCGTCTTAGGCACCTACGTAGGGGGGCCGGGTCCCTATCCAGGTTGCATGTTGGCCCCTGAGCGTTAATATGGCGTCTGCGGTTGCTGGCGCTCCATACCAGGGTTAATATGGCGTCTGCGGTTGTTGGCGCTCCATACCAGGGTGCGCGGCGACGAGCGTCACGTTCTATTTTTAAAGGGGTTGCGCAATACAGATTTCCTTGCATAATATGTAATATAAATAAACGTGAAGAAGGGAGGATAAAGGCGGGGAAATCTCACAAAGCTCTTCGTTCAGTTATTCCTGGCATTATCGGTAACAAGAAATATCAAAAGAGGAAATGGCCGACTAAATATGCCCGTCCTACAAATAACATTGCAGGCTTCCTCCGTCGTTTTGGCGAATGCGATCACATGCCCACGCTGCCTTCGGCAAGAAGAGAGAGTGAGAGAAAAGGAAAAAATGTTCCCCATGTGGATCATCGATCATGTCGCAGCCATAATGAAATCGGTCGCTGGAATGATGACGCATTAATAGATGGCGGATAGGTCCAATGGCCCGCAAACAGGCTGACCAAACAGGCGGCCATCTTGTTTGCTCAGCGGACTGGACCAACACGCCAGCTGATTGCATGGCCCATACGCACTCGGGGACAGCCTCAGGCAATCCAATATGGGATAGGTGACATTTGCCAGCGAGTAGCACGCTGTAACACGCATAGGTCGACGCACACATCACGTATTCGATTAACGTACTCGGTTAGTACGGGAGGCAAACTTAGCGGTAAACTGGTGCGTTATCAGACGCTCAAAACATTATACTCAGCGACCGCGAACAACAAAGTACAAGACAAGTTCGTTGTTGGTGACACGGTGAAGAGTTTTGTCTGCTTCTGACACAGGCAGCTCCTTCAGCTCCTTCACAGTGGAATGTCCTGTTGCGAGGTCCTGATGGCTTAACTTGGTAGGCGAGCCCGGGCTGACGTTTTCTCAGAGCTGGCATCGGCTAATCCGGGCCGACAGATTCGGATTTCATGCGACATGGCCTCGCTTAATGCCCACGGCCGGCGCGGGCGATTCGCTGACGCTGAATCAGGCCAATCTCCGAGACTTTGATCTAAAAGCGGACCAAGTGCATGCAAAGCGCAGTAAACAGACAGACAAGCACTGTTGTTGTTTTTACTGCACCGCGTGAACGATGTGCAGTAAAAAGATGGCGATGAGAGGGCCCTTTCAAGGGCAGCCAACGTGCACGCTGGGACCTCCGACGGACCCAGCTGCTGCATCCGACGCGGAGAAGTCAGCGCAGTCGGGCTGCCCTCCGGAGCCAGACCGAGCTGTCCCCTCCGACTCAATTTTCTCCCCGCTGCGCCGAGGGGAAACGGCAAGGGAGGGAGCCTGCCCGGTGAAAGCCGGGCAGACAATAAAGGGGAGCGCACAGGTCATTGCCCCCTCCCTTGCTGCGCGCCACCCGTGTGACTCACAGAGCGCCGCGGAGAGCGTCGCCGCGCGGAGAGCGGCTGGCGCCACGCAGACCGGTCCGGCGCACGGGCAGGAGAAAGGCGTGAGGTCACGCGCGGGGCCCCGCCTGATGCCGTGCGGTCGGTCCGTCCCGCAGGCTCGTAAACAGGCCGTTTGCAGGTCGGTGCCTCGCAGATTCGTGACGGGGAGGCGTGCGGCTCTATGCAGAGTGCGTGCGGAAGGGGCCACAGTCTGCGTAACGTCATAGGGGGGGGGGGGGGGGGGGGGGGTAGACAGCCATCACTGGCTCTTGCAAAGGAAACGACAACTGGGCGTGGTATGGCAACATAATCAGAACCGCCTTGGTTGCACGGAAAACTGTCAACAAACGGTGGGATGTTTCCTCATCCGGCAGGCGTTGTGCTGGTAGCATTTTACAGTCATACTATGAAGTGTCCATGAATGCATCGGGCAGCACAAGACACTGCACTGAGATCACAATCAGCAGACAATGATGCCATCAACTTCATCTGCTTTCTGCAGGGATCTCAAACACCGGGGGACCGCCTGCAAAATGACTCAGGTCACGGACTGGTTGGTGCCCGGCTGCGCTGCTCTGGCACCAAAACAAAGCCATTCTAGGAGAAGACATTGGGAGAAGGGGAGGCGGCATCCGGTTCGTCAGCTCTACACGCTTCATCACACATGATGTCGTTGTCCGTTGTTTACTATGTTACAGCAAGTAATGACTGAAAACTTCGGATTCAGTTATTTCGCAAACTGCGTTGTTTCGGTCAAGGGATCTGGAACGGCCGGAACGTCGGGAAAACAGTGACCCTCTCCCCAAGACCCACTACCCAGAGGAGCCCAGAAGCCCTCGGAACGCGCGACTTCGGCCGGCACCAGTGGCTCGCCAGTCTGAGCATGTCCGGGACAAGAGCGCAGCGAGGCTCCCTTGGAACGACTCCAGCGAGCCCTGAGTGCAGCCACCCTGAGGTCTCCGTCGCAGCTCATTACCCGCTGCCGCCGCTGTCAGACCGATGCGCGCCCCGCGGTGGAGAGCGTCAGCAGCCAGAAGAGGGAGGCGGACGCGCCTGTTTGTCGTCGCGAGGTACGGAATAATATGGTGCCGTTCTCTTGGCTCTAGGTACACGTCGCAAATCCTCGTCCAACGACATACCAGGGGTGAAGATTTTTATTCAAAATCGTTGAAGGCAAGTGGTGGTGAAGTTTAACTGTTTATCAACAACAGCCATGGAATGCATGTCAAAAATCAGAAACGCTGGGAAGAGGGGACACAAACCCCTGCAAGACACGGCGAGTTCCACCCGTCAGTGGCACAATCTAATGCGAGCGTCGAGTCCGTTGTTATTAAGTCATGGCGAATGCTCCGTTATGCAGCAACGGAACATTTTCCGTTGTTGCACATTTAAATGCCAGAGATGATTCTGTTGCCCAGGGATGATGTTGGTGACGGGAGGCCATGAAACTGATATATGTCCCTGTCTTCTGCCATGGATCTTATTTCATTGCACCGTTTCCCAGCTAGATAAATGCACCGGGACGTTCGCGATATTATTAACAGCCACGCGCCACCCATCATCCATTCTTCTGTCTCCTGCCTTTCGCGTTAGAGGAGCTGGGTACGACAGCAACAGACGGCCGTGGACGTGAACTTTAATAATTCTGAGGACGAGCAAAGTACAGCACAATATGGGCCGTCGGCGCATACACTATCCTGTAAGTTTTCTGTCCCGATGCTTCCTCTCCTTTCAGTGTCAGGCCTTCGTGTGGCGGTCACTGGCAGACGAGCAGATGCGTCTCGAGTCTGGATAGTTTTCGGGAAGTCTCAATAATTGTCAGCCTAGTTCCCGGGATCGACGCTTTGAGGTCTTAACTTTCTACGGAAGAAAGTCTGCCTAATTATGACTGCCACAATCGTCGCACACCGGCTGAACAGACTCGGTCTTTTAACCTCGTGACCCCACACCTGAAGCTATCATCCTCTTTCGAGGAAGCCCGAACCCTACCAACCCCACTCCGGAAACTTTGGTCACATTGACGTTCGGCTCGAATGACAGCCTCTGGTCGGACGCTGCCCAAACAGCGGCTCTGCGCCGCTAATGAGGCTAAGTCATGCCAGCTGACCCCTCACAGGCCCGCACGGGCCGGCGAGCGGCGGCGCCGCGGCGGCAGTCGCGTCACCGACTCACGCGCGCCCGGCCCGCCCAAAGGCCGCGAGCGTGCGAAAGGACAATCAGCCAAACGAGCCTTTCCGTCAGCGCACGGGGCCGCCACATGGCCAACGCTCCGGTGCCAGGCACGGCCACCGCTAGGCCAATTTGCGGCCGCCGCTAACGCACAATGCCCACTGTCCGATCAGCCGATATGTGAAACGCAGGGGCTGACGGTGATGCGGGCGCTGCGGCGACGGAACGCCCCCTCCTCCCGACCCTCTTTCCCAGGCGGACCGAAGATTCGCCGGCGGCGTCAACAGGTCAGCCGACCGGCCGCCGCGCACTGACCTTTATGCATGCCGGTGAATTTGTCCTTGAGCACGGTCAGCTCGTAGATGCTGCCGAACTCCTCGAACATGGGCCGCAGGTCGCGCTCCTCCAGATGGCGCGGGATCTGGCCGATGAAGAGCTTCACGGCGTCCGGTTCCTTGTGGGCCGGCGCCGGCTCTCCGCCCAGCTTCGCCAGCAGCGGCGGTTGCGGGTAGGGCGCGTAGTAGCCCGGCTCTGACACCAGCCCGCCCGGCACGGCCGCCATGTTGTACAGCATGCTGAGCAGTCCGCCGCCCGCGCCGCCCGCCAGTCCGCACGACAGCACGGCACGCAACCCCGTCCGTTCGCCGCCGCCGCTCCCCGTCAACCGACCGCCGCGGGCGCGCGCTAGCGTCTGGCGCCGCCGCCGGCGTCGGTGCCCCCCCCCCCCCTAATTGATCGGGGATGGTCACGCGCTCACTGCGGCGCCGGCGCTCGCGAGTTCGCGCCCGCCCGCTCGAGCGCTGATGAGAAGGCGTGTCATATTCATCACGGCCGTGCGCCTTGTGATGAGGATACGTGGAGCTATCTCATGCGAGCGGATTCTGTCATCTAGCTGAAGGGCAACAGCTGGTGCCCTCCTGAAGGCTGGTGAAACTAACTCCAAAATGCATACGTGTATCTGAAGACTTGCCTTTGAATTTGCGTTTTCGTGACATTCAGCACGCATTTGGCATAAGCGCTGTCCACAAATTGAAGTGCGGCGCACATGCAAATTTTCATAACAGGGGCCACTTGCCAGCCAGCCTGAAATAAGCCATTACCCTCAACATATATAAAGATAAGTGCCAACCAAAGCATACGCATTGTTTGCTAACGCATGCAACAACTACAACCAACCAGCAACTACAACCGAGCGAGGAAGAGCACGACACCGTACAGGCAGCGGAAAAAGCGGTTCAAGATAGATCAGCCTATCCGCTTATCAGTTATCGTTAGTTTATTTGCTCTTGAACGACGCACCGTCTGGGAGCAGACAGGCCACATCGGTACGACACTGCCGTGCCATCCCGTCGCCGGGTCACCTAACGACACCCTGCTCCACACGTGGTCCCCGGGGATTACGGCACAGTAGGATGGTGTGTGTGCCAATGGGCTTGCGACGCACTCAGCTGCTGAGAACACATGGCGCCGCCTGCCTCACACCCTGCAGGGGGAGAGGCAGGCGGCAGGGGAAGCGAACCCCGATCCTCTGGTTTCCCCAGACGCGCAGCATATCCACTTCACTAACGGTACCCCCAGTGTGGTAGCGGGTGCTACTGAACACTCTGAGACACACTCCTCTGGTTCATATGCAGACGTGGCGAAATATTGTGCACTGTAAAAAGCGGTTTGAGAAGGGGCGACGAACTTTTTATTTCAACTGCTCGGAATCGTCGCGTCGTTTCATCTAGAAATGCGTGGCTCCTTCTTAAATTTCGAGCACTTCCACATCTTTCACATCAAAGAGGTTTGTGATAAGATGGCAAACATCAAACTGGTTGGAAGTAACAATGACGGCAATGAGTTTAACGGGTGCAATTCCATGCTTTACACATAATTTACTTCCAATATGAAGTCATTCGTCTTTCAACTGTCGAGGATGCGAAAACTGTTCAGCAGCACGAGAAGGCTCGTCATACACACAAACAAATGATTTTTCGTTTGCTTATAATAATTGCATTGCATTTTTCAATAAGTGTCGTCAAATGACATCATTCAACATTGTTAAATTCCTTTGGTGCACCAAAATGGATTCATATTGTTACTAAGATAGTAAGACAACTTTCTCCGGAAAAATATATTCATGTTTGGCTGCGGTGTGAGACCCCATATCGCTGGTGAAATCTTTCCCTGCTGTCGCGGTGGATGCCATACGACGTTTGTCCCGTGGGATGTTACATGTGCGAACAAATTAGTGAATGGTTTTGGACCCGACGCCGATACTTTACGATGACTAATGCGTTGATAAAAAATCAATCAAACAAACAGACCAATATCATCGCTGAGAACTGACCACTGGAGCCAGCTCTCTACAGAATCACAATCCATGGCATATATCCTTGCATCAAAACTGTGATACGTACCTAAGAAAAGAGACTTTGCCCAATTAAAAATAAAAGGTATCTACGTTTACTAGACACATACTTTATAGTTACTGGACACATGTGTATAATTATAAATTGATGTATATATGCATATCCATGTATATCTAGATAAACATATAAATGAAATTATATATATTATATTATATTATATTATATTATATATATATACATATATATATATATATATATATATATATATATATATATATATATATATATATACAAGCTGGCTTTATCGAGGGCCGTTTTATAGGTACGGATATAAGATTAGCTTCGGATGTCAAGGAGTATAGTGATATGGACCAGATTATATGAATACATGCGACAATCGAGATGCATTCTATTCGCTGGAGCATGACTTGCGCTTCTGCTCTTCGAGCGTATCATTTTGAAGACAATTTTATGGCATGGTTTAAAGTATTATACAGAAACTTTTTTTTGGTAATAGTCAATAGCAGGTTTACATAAAACGGGTTTGAGTAAAGTCACTTCCCAGACGTCGCCACTTAGTGGAATACCATTTGATCTGGCGATATAAATTTTAGCAACAATTTATACACGAGAGTAGAGAAAGTATTTCAGGCATCAAGGTGAGTAACGTAGGGGTCAAGCTATGCTGGCACGCTGACGACATAAAATTGTTTTCCCACAGCAGGTAATCAGCAGTCAGTGCTGCACGAATACATGAGTTCGGCAGGGCTTCTAAGCTGGGTCTAAACGTAGACAAAGGTCAGAAAGGCAGTAACGAGTCTGTTCAATGAATACAGGCCGTAAACAAAGTGAAACCACTGGGCATATTTTATGTTTATATTGCATATTATCATGATATGCGTATTATGGGCATAACATGGCTGGGCGCGAGCGTGCTCTGCGTCTCAGGTAACCGGTTCCAAAAAGACGCTTGATTAGATCAATGTGTTGTGCCAGCAGTATTTAAGGGGCCCTACCAAATCACTGTCTTTAGATATCTGATGTCATCTCAGATCGTTTATATGAGCGTGTGTGTGTGTGTGTGTGTGTGTGTGTGTGTGTGTGTGTGTGTGTGTGTGTGTGTGTGTGTGTGTGTGTGTGTGTGTGTGTGTGTGTGTGTGTGTGTGTGTGGTGTGTGTGGTGTGTGTGTGTGTGTGTGTGTGTGTGTGTGTGTGTGTGTGTGTGTGTGTGTGTGTGTGTGTGGTGTGTGGTGTGTGTGTGTGTGTGTGTGTGTGTGTGGTGTGTGTGTGTGTGTGTGTGTGTGTGTGTGTGTGTGTGTGTGTGTGTGTGTGTGTGTGTGTGTGTGGTGTGTGTGTGTGTGTGTGTGTGTGTGTGTGTGTGTGTGTGTGTGTGTGTGTGTGTGTGTGTGTGTGTGTGTGTGTGTGTGGTGTGTGTGTGTGTGTGTGTGTGGTGTGTGTGTGTGTGTGTGTGTGTGTGTGTGTGTGTGTGTGTGTGTGTGTGTCTGTGTGTGTGTGTGTGTGTGTGTGTGTGTGGTGTGTGTGTGTGTGTGTTTGTGTGTGTGTGTGTGTGTGTGTGTGTGTTGGATGTGTGTGTTTGTGTGTGTGTGTGTGTGTGTGTGTGGTGTGTGTGTGGGTGGTGTGTGGGTGTGTGGTGGGTGTGGTGTGTGGGTGTGTTGTGTGTGGGGTGGGTGGTGTGTGTGTGTGTGTGTGTGGGTGTGTGGGTGGGTGTGTGTGTGTGTGTGTGTGTGGTGTGTGTGTGTGTGTGTGGTGTGTGTGTGTGTGTGTGTGTGTGGTGTGTGTGTGTTGTGTGTGTGTGTGTGTGTGTGTGTGTGTGTGTGTGTTGTGGGAGTTCGCAAAGAAGAGCCTAGCAGTGATGCAGAGCAAAATAATGCGGTTCATAAGGCCGAGGCTGGCCTTCCAAAGCTGATAAGAGGATATTAACCCGAGATAGTGAATATGGTGGACTAAAAGCATCAAACGTGCTAGCGTTCTGCCAATCATTTAATACGGTGTAGAGAAAATGCCTACACTCGAACCGCGAATTCATCTGGCATGAAAGGATACAGACCCGATAAGACACGAGTAAAGCGACAAATTTACAACCAGCCTTATTACTGATATTCAAGTTATTGCTGAATTTCAGGCACACACCAGTAAGCCGTTATATCAGGCGGGGAGCATAAAAATTATTTGGCACGATATAAGTATATTCGAACATGTGCAGCGAACAATAAGGTTGTATGTCTCAAAACTGTCGTCAGCAAAAAAAAGTTGGGCGACGATTTACCGAGAAATGGGAGACACATAATATCAACAAATTAAGGTATAAATATTCTCCAACTAGGGTCGACTTCCTGTCATAAGCAACGCTATTACGAAAAACACCATACAGATGAAAACTAAAGTTGGCAGACGTCTCGAACCGGAAGCTAACAATGGTGCAAAAAGTGACGTGTTCGATCCCGATTTCTGGAAGATCGGTTCAGCTTAACGAACTATGCAGCTTACATTTCTATAGAGCTGTGAGCACATTACATTTCTATAGAGCACACTCCGACCTAGTGTGATAACTAGATGCAAGGATCTATAATACTATGGCTATGCTTGGAAAGAGTTCAGGAACTTCCGTGAGAGTGTGCAAAGCCGACAAAATTGCAATCACCGCAATACGGGCTGCTCCATAGATACATGACCACAAGGCGATGCTGATATATTCGGGGAAATATAATAATGTAAGAAATATATAATACAGCTACCGATTCCCCTTAAGATGTACAATGTAGTTGGACAAACAATTAAGTCCATTTTATATATGAATGTTGAATGGGTGGTCGCTCGTAGGTGGAAATTTTACGACTTTATAAACAGCATTTTAGGGTACTGCGACCTGCATTATTTGGAGCTTTACCCGGCTGCCACGTAATTGATTTAATAATTCTTACTGCAACACAACAGATTGCTATGAAAAAACTTACTCATCACGTGAAGACAAACTAAGACGGAGTGCAAAGCTTAGTAATTACTCGCTTGCAAATTGGGGAACAGACCGCAAATGCCAACGGTAACCAGCTCACTTTTGTGTGAGGATGGCATGGACCGCTCGATGAAAATGTTCTGGTAAGAATATGATTGACAACTAACATGTGACGTGTGTTTACCTGGTCTTTGGTTGCTGCGTGTCAGAGTCAGAACGTGGGATCAAACCAGACATGCGTACATCATGCTGTAACATGTACAGGTTGCACGGCGACGCCCATGCGTGCTGGCTACAAGTTTTGTTTTGCATGCCGACGAGTTATGAGGAGCGAGCGGTGTCCTGGTGTGTGATATACTGCGGTTAGTACGGGATTGGGAGGGCGCACACCATGACTCAAGCATAACGCCGTGGGGATGCGATGTCACTCAAGCATAAGCCGCGGGGATGCGATGTGTAACTTTGCACGAATTGTGCATTGAGGCTACGACTGGGCACGGATGAAATATTGTGTGCACAAAATAACCCTCTAGTGAAAAGCATCCCAAACTTTCCGTGCAATTCCATATTATGACTACGGTGACGCCCGGAAAACCGCTTTTGAAAACTACTACGTCTCCCCACAATTTTTGACTGGTGGCGGAGCACCCGGTCATGAGCACTCTGCAGCGGGATTATGTGCCTTAACCACCACAGGAGGGATTTGCTTGGCGGGCGTTTTCTGAGTTAGATAAAAGTTTTATTGGTCACCCATTTGGTCTACGTCATCCTTGCAGGCCACAAAGATAATGTGCACGTCGTTAATTCAGGCAGTGTTTCTTCCATAGCAACGCTGTGGATTGTGCTCCTCATGTGTGTATTAGCTGACCCAAAAAAGAGTATGGTTAACGAGACCTCTGTTTTGGCGTGCACCTGATGCCTTAATTTCCGGCGGCACGTGATGTCGACGTTGCTAAAAGACCAGGAAATGAAGAGGCTCAACTTAAGGCGGTATATATCCCAGGGCTTTAGCCTTAATCTTTCTTGACACGCCCTTGTTGGAATATGCGCCAAAAATCTCATCAGCATAAATGTCACTGGCAATTTCGGCTGATTACAACGTACCGTCGGAGCGGCACCTCTTTCCATAGCCCGAACTCACGTCTTAATCTTATCACCGTCAGAAAGAGTGGTGCTTCCATTGGTCAAGTATGAAGAGCCCTGGACTATTTCAGGAAAACGTAGTGCATGGAGACCTTACGTAGACGCGGGAGCGGGCAGAATTCCGTGATTTGTGCCGTGGACGTCTGCTCAGCGGAATACTATAGCATGAATTTGTACCGTGGACGTCTGCTCAGCGGAATACTATAGCATGAATTTGTACCGTGGACATGTGCTCAGCGGAATACTATAGCATGAATTTGTACCGTGGACGTCTGCCCAACAGAATACTATAGCATGAATTTGTACCGTGGACGTCTGCTCAGCGCAATACTATAGCATGAATTTGTACTGTGGACGTCTGCTCAACGGAATACTATAGCATGAATTTGTACCGCGGACGTCTGCTCAATGGAATACTATAGCATGAGTTTGTACCGTGGACGTCTGCTCAGCGGGATATTATAGCATCAATTCCACGGCTATCGGAGCTCTCAATCTGACGTGAGGACGCCAAGAAACGGCCCCACGGATTTCGTGACTCTTGCACCACAGAGAAGAGTGCAGATAATGAATAAGGCCATCACATAGACGGATGGCAGCATTATCTCCGTATCCGGAGCATTTGACTAAAATACGCGGCGTGCATATTTCATAAACTTATACGCCACGTTGTACGAGTAGATGTGCACATACTATCTGAAACCTCATGAGTAAGGTAAGCAAAGAAGGATATATATATATATATATATATATATATATATATATATATATATATATATATATATATATATATGGGCGATGCTTAGTACAGACGCTGGGTATACTAGACGCATGGAAATGCCGTGGAATAAATGTACCTGCCATAAGTTTGGAGATAATGAGCTCGGGGAAAGCCATCTACATTCATGCCAATTAATCCATGTCTGCTGTGACGTTCGTCAAAATTGGCAAACCACGCTCAGTTTTTAGACTTGAACTTTTTAATGGAGAACGACCGCGTTGTGGTGTGCCAGGCAGTGGTTTGGCCGCGATCTCGCAATCGTATCGAACAGTGATCCACTGCGCTGCAACTGACAGGGCAGCCTAAAGTTAAGCAAAAGCGCGCCGGCCTAAATAAGACAGTGGTAATAGTCTTATTCGTAGGAGAAAAACCAGGGATATGGAGGTACAGATGCGTTCCCGTACATCTTTTCTCCATCTCCTGTATGCGGACGTAGATGAGCTTGATGGCTGCCGGATGTTGACTAATGTCACGCCGATATTTCATGAGTCACGGAACTACAAGCTAATGTTTAACTGCGCAGACACGAGGCGCATCCGGAAGGAGTCTGGGTCGGTGAAATGTTTATAGATCGCTTTTTATGGACGATGACTTGGCACCACCGATCGCAGTTGTTGCGAAAAGGCGGCGTAATGCGCAGGCGCTCTCCCAGCGCGGCACCACTTGCAAGAAGAGCTGGCGGTCCACTCCACGCCCTGCGGAGTCTTTTGCTAAAGCCGGGGTCCACACATGGCCGCCGTCCTTGGTATTCGGCTATGGTGGCGCCCCTTGCACCACTCGCGTACTTCGCAGCGTCCCCTGCACCAGCAACTGGGTGATAGTACACCATCAGTGGCAGCCTTGTGCACGCCATGCAAAGGCACGTCCAGACCCGCTCTGTCGCGGGGTCAAACAGCGTCGGAAATGTGATCTTGCTTTGTTAAGACAAATATTGCTGTATAGTTGTGCAGGCTGTCGGCTCTCCCACGTCAGCAAGCCGGAATAATCGCTTTAGAACTGATGAACAGGACGTGAGAGTTACGCCAGATGATACTATGCCCGTGTAAAAGTGGTCACGCCGCGGGCTCCGGCCGTGTCGTAAGCACAGGGGATGGCACAGGTATCAGCAACACGCCCACTCATGCCATCGCCCACGCAGACCAGGAGGAGGCTCTCGTTCCGTATTAGTCTTCATGGATAATGGTTCGCGTTCCCATGACACTGAAGCTTGTTTCTGACAAATCTTGGCGCTTGCCTGGAGAGCCACAGTAATCTGATAAAGATCATATGTTTACTCGCTGCTGTTTAGATTTGATATAATGTCACCTGCAATAAGATGCGATTGAGAGATTGTGGGTTTACTGCTGGGGTTACAGAACTTTCACCGCCACGTTAAGGAACGTTGGGCGAAAACTGCCATTGTCTTAGTTTTGTCTGGCATGCGTTTACCTGCAGATCAAGCGTAGTAGTATGCGGGGGAGGGGGTGATTTCCAAAAATGAATGACATTTAAATAGTGATTTTGACCTTCTGACACCATTCATTCCACGTATCTGCAAACTGCTACAATTTGAATGTAAAATGATAGAATCCCGAGCATCCAAAAACACGCGAGTGATATGAGTGATATGAGCACGGTCAGGGAGCACCTTCACCCTGACACGAGCAGAGAGGTACAATGTTCCCACCAAAGCGCTATTGAGACTATATGGACATGTCCTTGAAAGAGCACGGAAATGTTGGTGTTCCGTACTTCTTCCGTTATTGAAAACCGTGGAAATGGCAAGTACTTTTCATGAAGGTTATATAGCTGCTCTTTAATGATCCACGATCCTGGAATCATAATGGCTTTGGTATCTACACATATGGTCCGAGATGTTCAAGGGTCCAAGGATCACACTTCTATTTTTATGTATTGGCTTCCCCTACATCCAACAGCCCAACAGAGCACTTTTTTGCTCCAGGTTTACCGGTATTGTGCACACAACACAACGAATCCGATATGCGGTTGAAATAAGAGCATTCGTTGTCTGATGCGCATTAGTCAGCTTATGCTCGTGTACATGATCACATGATCTGCTTCTAACCAGATTCATTGAACAGCCACTCACGAATCATCACATTGTACGTTCTTCGTACGCTGTAGCCGGGGCGCAGCCAGGGGGACGGACGGGGCGGGGCGTCCGCCCGCTCCCGCTGGGCCCACTAGTTCTATTTTTAATTTTAGATGGCTCCTGTCAGAAAGTGAAAAGTCGGTGTGGTGCGTGCTCACGGAGCTCGCCCACCACCTCCTCCTCAAAAGACCCTGGCTGCGCTCCTTCGCTGTAGAACGGACAGTGGGATCTGTATTACGTTTATCCGGGACACTGCCTTCATAATCCGAGAATGCTCGACTTAGCAAGACTTCAAAATGATGGGCAGACTAGCGCAGTGGAAGTTGACTCGAATAGTATGCAAATGTGCTTTCCGGGAGCTTTTGGGAACTAAATTCACCCATAAAAAACTTGCTCAGGCTCCAGGACGACATAAATTTTCAGAATCTTGCTCACGCTTTGAATAATAAGCCATCTTCAAGCTGGAAACTGCTCACGGATTTAAAAGGTGGGATCTCTAACAGGCAAAACACGTAGACAAGGAATGCTCCCGGTCACCAAAATGAAGTATGACTGGTGAAGGGCAAATGAATGATAATCATAGACATGATCTGGCATCTGGCATGACACGTTATCTCAGCATTGGGATCCCAAAGATCCGTACAGTCTCGTCTCACCTTTTGCCACAGTCTGCAGCATGGGAGCCGTTACACTGGCGCGATGCTAAGTCCAGTTAAGTTCAGTCCAGTCCAGTCCAGTTCAGTTTATTTCAGTTCAGTTTATAGACATGCTCCACTTCAGTTTGTTAAAGGTGCTCCACGTATCATCCCACACTTTCGGTTACTGTCGATTCCAGTCAGGTGCGTGATGGGAGGTAAAATACACAGCTCTACGCATACATACACTACAAAGGAAAGATAGTGGGTACATATACATGCGCTTGTCATGGCGTTTGTCAACTGAAAATAGCGTCCAGGTTAGAAATCAATTCACGTCGGATCCCAGTCGCTGTAGTAACCTGAGGCGGGTCATTCCAGGAAAGAGCGCGCGATACAAGAACAGCCGGGGCGTGAGGGAAGGACGGGAATCCGAGGGCTCCAGCCTCTGACGCACAGGTAGCACGCTGAGAGACGGCAGGACGTCGGTTAACATGGCCTAGGTTGCCACGAGAGCCTGCAGGTCGTTCAGGGGCCTATAGGCGCCGATACAGTTTTGGAAAGTGCCCAGGTATTGCACTCGGTGCCCCCCCCCCCCCCCCCCCCCCAGCTCCTCTAGGGTCGAAGAGAGGTGATCGTGTCGGCGAGTCCCCGAGACATTACTTATCCCAGAGCTGATCACCTTCTGCAGCCGATTGAAGCGGCACAGCGCAGCTTCTTCCCGGACAGAGACAGCATGGAACAGTGTGGGACGTGCGGAAGAACGTGACATTGGATGAGGAGTTTGCGGGCGTCTCTAGGGTCAAGTGGTATCCAATTTTGTTTAGGTTAGGTTAGGTTAGGTTAGTTTAGGTTAGCTTAGGTTAGGTTAGGTTTGGTTAGGTTAGGTGGGGTTAGGTTGAGCCATTGCGGCAAATCTAGCCTCGCATTAAATCATTGCGGCAAATGTATTCCTCTCATTAAACCATTGCCGCGATGATATCCTCGCCGACCCTTTTGCCTCGGGCCCCCCTGACCTTACTAGGAGGGATATCAAAAATCGGAGGAGTGCGTTTCGAAGACAATTGACCAATCTATATTTTCCAAAAATAATTGGGAGTCCAAAAAGATCCAAAAAATTACTGGCAAAGTTGGTCCATGTTTGATTTTTCGGGACTTACATGCGTGGTATCTTTCTGTTTGCTTTAAACCATTGCAGCAAACGAATCCTCGGCTATTAAACCATTGCGGGAAATGCATGGGAAAATGCGTGGGAAAATCTCACATGTTGAAGTACTTTAAAAATGGCTTTAAGAATTCGTGATGAAGACATACCAGTAAAATCTGCGCATTGGATGAACAAATCGAGTAGGGCAAAAACGTTTGACCTAACTTATGTAGTTAACGAGATGTATGCTCTTGGAAAAATGATCAAATGATCAATTTCACCTGAAGCAAAAGATAAGACCCTAACTTAGGATTCCCTTTACCAAACGGTTCCTTGTTCTGCGGGCATCTTTTTGTGTTGCACTTGTCAAAATCTTCCAAATATTCCTTTTAAAAGCAAAGACCTTTTTCAAAATGTATATTATCAAGTTTCTTGAACGCTGCTTCCCCAAAAGCGTTTTTATCATGCTCAAGTTACGTTCCCACATTTCATGTGTTATTGGCAATTCTTTTCAAATGCGCTATTGTCCCTCTCTTGACACAGCACGTTTCTAAAAGTGTTTAAATAATCATATGCTTAGATTTTGTTAGTTTGATCTTTTCTGGACGCCTTATTATACGAGCCATATGCAAAAATTTGGTATTGTCATAAAGCCTAGGACTCTGGCTTTGTAATGACATCAAAAAATTTACCAAAATTTAAAAAGGAAAATTTGTTCTTTTCCCTGTGTTAAATGAGGTAGGAAGGTGTAAAGTTTTGTGGTGACGCCATTTTCCCATGTATATATTTCAAATTTGCTATACGAGTAGAGAGGATCTTAATATATGCACCGCAGAAACCTGGTCGATGCAGCTTTGACGATGGGCGAGGTACACGCCGTCAAACACCACCTGTGCACTACCGTCACCTTGATGGGATTTTTTCCAAGTGCCGCGCGTAACGCTACGGGGGAAACTACCTCCATATAATCATATATGGTGTCTTTAAAACTCAAGATATTGTACTGTCGTAAGCGGCATACTGTAGAAAATAAACAGACACATTTTTATGTCCTCAAAAGTTCCCAGTTCTAGTGCTAAATATGTCAAAAAATACTCTTCCCGATTTAAGTCTATATAATTGGAATACAAACTTATCTGACATAAAATGATGCTCATCATAAAATTTGCTGTTAAATTGCGTATAGGATGAGATGGTTAAAGTTTTGATGTGTAGTGAAATTGCGGTCAAAAAATGTGCGTACAATTTTCAAAAAAAAGAACTTTATTCTTTAATTTGGTTAATTTCTTCATGGAATCTGTTAGCGGGGACTCAGAGCTATGTATTGGTACCAAAAATATGTCTTTGGCTCATTTGGTTACGAAGTCACGGTATGCCACACACTTAGACCTGTGAAAAGCTGGCTGAATACGTTTTCCACGTGTTATGGGTAACGCTATGGTGATAAAATGGGTAAAACCTGCTTTACTTAAACCTCTGTATCTCATAGCCCTTTCATTCAAATAATGTTCTGAAAACGGCACTAGAAATAAAATGACACATTCTACTGTTTATCTAAGTAACTTATCCACCTCAACGATAAATAAAAGCGCCAAACTTGATACACAGTATCACATATAAATTTTCCGGAATTCACAGATTATTTACACGCGTTTTGTGAGAAAACTACGCGTCGGGGGAGGAAAAAGCAATACATCACTTCGATGTAAAATTTTAAGGTGCATCTAACACTTTCGTTGATTTTTCGAGTTTTGGAAAAAAACGTGTAGTTCATTATTTTTTGGAGATTTGTACGTTTTAAAAGACACGTTATCAACCGACCTGAAATCTAAGTGCAGATTTGAGCTCAACGCATCAAGATATACTAGAAACAATGTTTCAACTTACTTCATAACTTTTTTGGGTTTTTGACCCTAGCTCGACCAAATTTCGACGGATTTCAAAATTTAAAAAAATAGAAGATGTGTCTCGACGCGGGACATCGTTCTTTTTGAAGCCAGTAAATCCGTCGAAAAGTATTTTCACAGTACTAATGTGAGTTAAGGTATCGAAGTGTGTTGAAAACAAGAGCTCATAATAGGTGAACGGAGATATAGGATTGTATGCACTTGCCGATTTCGGCCCCCCAAATATTTTTCCTGGGGGTTAACCGAACTTTGAAGGGGTGTCTAGGGCCTAACTAAGCGAGTTATTGAACGTGTCAAAAGATGGGAAGTCTGACTTAGCGGGAAAATAATAAAGAGATGAAATGATTTTTGACCAAAATGACTTTTTTGAAAAAAATCCCACTCAAAAAGCTTTTGAGATGGGGTTTTGAGTATAAATGAAGTTGTAGAGAATTGATGGGGCTACATTTTTCTAGGTTGGTTCATGACCCCAGGTCAACAGGAAGTGATTTCAAATGACCCCGGAAAACGAGGATATATTTGCCGCATTGCCTTTCTGGACGAGGATACATTTCGCGCATAAAGGGATACATTTGCCGCAATGGTTTAAGTTTGAACAAATAAGAACAGAATGGCACTATGCGTTCCTTCCGGCATAAATCGTTGTCACTCGTGACACCGAGCATTTTCACATAGGATAAAGGAAATAGTGTGTCACCGACAAAGTCCAGGCAAAAGGATGCAGTCATTTCGAAAGAGTTGGATGCGCTTGTAAGAATGACGACTGTTTTGGTTGGGTTTATCGTAAGGAAATTAGCGGTGAAATAGGATTTGACCGTCTGCAAGTTTTCTTCATGCCGGGATTTAATGCTACCTGGCTGGTCAGGGTGACGAGAGCCAAGAAATTGAGCCTCGTCAGCAGATGGTACCAAAGGACCACGTGGGAGGTGGGCAGGATGATCCTTTGTGCCAAGATCCTAGCAGGAAAAGCGCCGAATGTAGCCTTGTGAGACGCGATGGAATAGGCAGAGGGAGAAGGAGCCGCTTCTCATTTTTGCTTCCGGTCAGCAAGGTAGCTAGGTTCCGGTCAAGTGGGGCTGACGCCGTGCCATTGTAGCATGCGTAGCATAGTTCATTCATCGGCAATATTTTCAAACACACGCTTAAAGCAGCCCACGTGACCACAACGAGGTGGCCTTTGTCAACTGGATGGGCGATCCATACCACCATGTCAACCAGAGCATCTTGCGTCGATTGGCCGGGTCTTCAAGTGAGGTTGATAAAGCATTGTTGGTAACGAGATAAGGGGACTGCATGCATACACACGACTTTTTCATGTATTTTGGCTGCGCCGGCAAAATGGGAGATGTCTTAATTTGCTAGCTGTAATGACCCACATTTGTGAAAAGGGAGAACAGGTGTCACTTTCCAACAATGCGAGGACAAGCCTAACACGATAGACGAGTTGATAACATGACGATAATGAGGCCCGGAAACTGAAATCCTAGATGACAGCAAGGGAGTTGCGGTGACGTAATGGAATGAAGCTCCAATCGTTTGCTGGGGCGTACAGTGGTCTGGGTGGGAGGGGGGGGGGGGGGGGGGCGGCCTCTCAGGCGCTCCACGGCCAGCCCATCGGCGACGCATGGACCGACAGATGCAAACTGTTGGTCTGCGCCATCGACCTTGTCAGGTGATGGCCATTTGGCAGCTGTCGGATCAGTCCTGAAGTAACCTCGTCAGCTCGGTGTTCGTTTCCATTGCAGCGTTTTTCATTCCGCGCAAAGTCCGTGGGCAAGATGGTCCTGTTTGCTCTTGTTAATTGCTGAACCGAAGCTTACATTTTCAACTTAAAAATGCGATTACAAAAATTCAGTTCGGTCCATTGTATGTATAGGCGGTGGGAAGATTAATGTAATCCACAGCATCTCAGTAACGGTCGTCTGTTAATTCTATCCTAATAGCGCAGCGACCTTCTTCACCACATCAGCAGAGCCAATTCCTCTACAGTTCACTCCAGTAGCCTGATTAGGCCAAAAACGGCACTAGAATGTCTGTATTGCAAACTAATCTTCAGAAGCCACAAACACTACTGACGTCGCAGCTTGCCCCGAGGAGCGTGTCGTCACGAGGGCTTATGATTAAGCGATGAGTGAGAGCAGATCGTCGGATCCACGGATCGGAAAGGGGACCTTCCGCCCCGTAGGCGATTACGTCGGCTCCGACGTCGAGCGAGCGGGCTCATCTCGTATGACCGAATAAGCACGACGCAAACCGGCCGGTATTCGACCAGGGCACGTACCTCTCATCCCATCAGCGATGAAAGGGACCGAAATGAAGCTCATAACTCTGGTTTACGAGGTCAGATAGCTTTCTCTGATAGTGGTTGACTTACGCCCGTCTTAGGCAGGGCGGGTCGACTAACGGGTGCCGCGTCAGAGGCGTGGCGACGGTCGGTACAAACACTGAGTCCACAGTCATCACAGCCGGTTACCATGCGAGGCTGCGTGGTCACACAGAGCGGAGGGAGGTAAGTTCCCAGTGGGCTGTCATTCAGACAGGTCTCCGAGAGGTGGTTCTCAATTTGTGCGTCCTTGCAAGTTTGTGACCACTGATTAGACGTAGTGATTTATTACCGATTGACGATCTTGTGACGGAAGCCGGGTTTCAGTTGCCAGGAGTGTGCCTTGTCGGGGCAAACACCACGTCTGGTGAGTGCGGTCAGGAGCCTGGGCATTTCTCCGCGTGTTAGCGACGGGTATGTACCCTTAAGAACAAAACGAACTTCGGGACCCCTCCCTAACCGACAGCTCAGTTCCTACAGCATTCTCTCTCCTACAACCACAGACTATAGTCAACACGCCGTTCAGCCTTAACAGTGTCAACGGGTCGCTGCACATGTCAGCCCGAGGTAACGGAAGACCTGCCTCTGTTCTCACTGACCGATGGGTACGCTAAACGGTTTAACACAACCGCTTGGACGACAAATCACTGGATGGTTCAAGCACCGCTTCAGTGGCTGGCTGTGGTCGGACAGTACGGCACGTCCACCGGGGAGACTGACACCTCTCCAGCGCCTGATTCCAGTAGTCAGACACCGATATTAAGTACGATTGTAGCACACTTTGATCTTGTGCTAGCCATGCAGAAGCGCTCACTGCAGTTTCGTAAGCTTTATTGATATTTCAAAGGTAAAGACACAACCAAGCTATGCTCGAGGATAAAACATGCCAGATCAGACAAGGGCGGGGGGGGGGGGGGGGGAGAAAATGAAACTAACTGAAAAGCTCTTCACCAGCGGCACTTCCATGTCCACAGTACACAACATATAAAGTGCACACGGTGCATCTTAAACCTAACCCAAAGAGGTGATCAACACATGTAAGCGCTGCATCAGTAACGTACAGCCATTAGAACATGCCATCAGTTACAGGGCTCAGCACAAAGTGACTGCTAGCAGCCAACAATACGCTACTTGCTGTTGTCCTTTGCGCAACTGCTCATGAAAGACGACATCTGGTCAACTTGATGTTCTTCGTGCCGTCAGTGTGAACCAGAACCGGCACCAAGGTATCCCGGACGGAGTACCAACAGCCCCGCTACCACGCCCTCACCATCCCGTCGGGGGAACACATTCGCTGCCTTGTCCTTCTCCCTACACACGCCGCGCATATCACCCTGAAGATGGCTCCCGGCCACGAGCACGTCTCCCCGCCTCCCCTATCTCAGAGCCCGACGTCGGCCTCACTCGAACGCTGGCGCCTGGGCGCCGCACTCCGCGCACACCACGATCAGCTGTCCGGCCGTCTGCGTGAAGAACAGCTCGGCCTCGCCGCAAAAGGCCTCGTGGCGCGCGACGGCCGCCAGCAGCTGCGCGCGCACGCGGTCCAGGTCGGTGCAGGGCGTGCACACATCCAGCCCGCAGCGGCAGGTCAGCCGCAGGTCGGCGCTCAGGTCGGCGGCCGTCGTCTGGCAGAGCGGACACGCCAGCCGCTCGCTGAGGAGGTCCTCCGCCGCCTCCGAGAGGGTCAGGTCAGCCTCGGCGGCGCTACACTCCCGCAGCAAGCGCTCCGTCTCTGCCGACGTGAGGTCAGGTCAGGTTAGGTCAGGTCATTTCCAGATACATTGTGTGGAGCTGGAAATATATATGGGGAGTTGATGCGCCCGAAAACGTCTTTATCGGATACGCTTCGCCACACTTTTAGCGCTCTTCGTTTCCCCTACGCAACACTCGAGCCAACCCCAACAAGTGCTCAACTCTGGTCAGCCTCCCACCTTAGTTCAACAGTCGCTTTCAGCTCTAGTCGCCGACACCCCATCCCACTTCCCTCCGCATGGGCGTCCTCTCCTCCGCCTACCCTCGGCGATGATCTCGCGCTCTAGCTGCTCCCACTCGGCCAGCATGAGGTCCTGGTCTGAGGCGGCGGCTGGGGCGCCCGGCAGGCCGCCCGCGTCGGTGGCGTCCACCCCGCGCAGACGGCTCAGCAGCCGGTGGCGCCCCTCACGCAGTCGCTCCCGCAGTCGCTGGTGGTGGAACGTCAGTCAAAGGATGTTTGATCGTCATCGGTCAGCCCTGGGTAGCAACCCTGAAATATTATAATTCCAGATGGTGGATGATAGTGCGCTGCTGGGAGACTTCTTGGACACAAAGGACAGCAAACTGTTTATGGATCATCTCCAAACGCAAGCAGGAACAGTTTTATTAGATTGACATGTCTGCCTGGAAGGAATTCAATGATCATCCATTTTTGGGAGTGATCAATTTCTTATTAATTCAAAATGTGAGATGTTCTTCATGATGAGACCTTAGGTAGATTGAACAGGAATTCAGGCTTAGTGGGCCAACAAATTCAAGCAGACTTTAATAGACTGGACTTTGGAAAACATTGTGTGGTGTTTAGCATACCTGTTTGTGAAGCTCCCTCCAAGGTGGGGTTCCTTTTTTATACATAGCTCTTCTCATGTTCTCTCGAGCACTTGAAAAGTGTGATTCTGGAGAAGCCTGTGACTGAAGAGTGCTGGGAGAAAACATGATTGCTGCAATACAAACATCCTGCTTAATCACAAGACAGTCAGCACATAATATTAAACATGACTTTCAGATGCTGACTGGCCACTCAAAATAATCACACCATAACAGTGGGCTTAAAAAAACAGAGTGGTCTGCTTCACTGATAACTTTGGAAACAGCCTGATTAGGGTATTGATCTATTATCAGGGACAATAGTTTGAGCTCCTTATTTGAGCCTCTCATTAGTCATCAATCACAGCGGCGCTTGAGGGATCTCTTTTACCAGCTATTTTAGTATTTCCAGGGCTTGCATTTGCAGCTTAGTTCATTGGACAAATAATTTATTTTATATTGATATACTTTGTCACAGTCATCACCAACATAGTATTGGCAATCCATGGAGTAGCTAGGATTTCATACCAGGAGGGGCCAAAGCTGACAAAAGGGACTTTCTGCGTAGGCACAGCCAAGGGGAGGGGCTGTTGCGTGGACCTCCCAAGTTCCAAATCCTGCATTTTTCATGTAGCACTACAGATGGCTTCTGATTGACATTGGCATTGCCATGCCACGCATGCCCTTGCCAAGCATCAATGGCAAATTCTCTGATGATTTAGAAGAAATACAGGGAACTCAAATACCAAAAAAAGCAATTGGCCTTTGACTCCCAAGAAGCCCAACAACTTCCATGCTGGTCTGCAAGAAGATGATCCACTGCCCCAGACAGTTGCATAGCATCAGAACACTGAGCCTGGTGCATGCATGTGCTTAACTCATGCCAAGCCAAAATTAACTAAATTTTTAGGTGATTTCCCCCCCCCAAGTTACACAGGCATATTTCAGTCTCAACTGACCATCACAAAATCTTGATTTCATGCACTGGCTCTCCATGCATTGAAAAAGTGGTGGCCATGTGCCAAACTACTGAGTATTCAGTACAATGCACATATACTGCAATTACTGTCAGGATGCTGGTAAATGAACATGGGGAATATTAATTTTAAGCAGTCTGACCTCAAGACAGGTTAAGCCACAAAAAGCCATGAGACCTGAGTAAAAAAATTCTGAGATTTTACCATGTCACCAATGACAATGTTTCATTAGTCAGAAATCAGACACTAAAATGTGTCAACCTTTCCAAGAGATCAGCTACAGAAACACATTGGCCATCATCAAACATTAAGCACCTCTCCTGAAAGGAACGTTTCAACTGTTTTCGGAAGGAACACAGACATGAGCACCATGTGCACATCAACACAGAGCTGCTTAGTTTGGAAGGATGACATGCTTTTGTCAAAATGGTTGCTTGCTGGCATTGCCTGGGGAATATTTGTATCTTTGGCGATCAGTACTGCTTTGGTTACAGCAGGGTGTACAAACACGTTGTTACAGCATGAAGCAAAGTGGGAATATGACAGTGCTCCATGTCTTTAAGACATCCCTGGGGTCCAAAAACAGGTTGGTCAGCTAACAATGTCCAGCCTCTCCATTGGAAAATAAGATACTGCTGGTCACTCCAACCCCATTGACCTGCAACAAAACCCAATCAGGCAATGCAGCCCACCTGACCCAGCTGCAAGAATAGATCATACCACCTGAACCATCTGAACCGTCCAACCTGCGAATTGTCAATCCGCTCTCGCGCATCAACCTTTCACAACCACCGCTGGGCTGCCTGGGACCGTGGCTATGGTAACAGTGAGTGTGTGTGTGGTTGGGGCTTTACGACGCACTCAGCTGCTGAGGCTATATGGCGTCGCCTGCCTCTCACCCTGGCAGGAAGGGCGGGCACCGCGGGGAACCGAACCCCGTACCTCCGGTTTCCCAAACGCGCAGCAGCCAACGCAGACGCGCTATGGCAACAGTGAATGCAAGAAGAAACAGGCTTGTTGTTCGTCATGCTTGCGTAATATTTGTCTGGCAGTTTAGTACCAAATTGGCGGGATTCGCGGTTTAGTGCTCCCAAATTTAAGGGTTTTACTGTACCCGCCACTGCCTTGCCTTCGGCCTGCTTTCGAAAATGCATGGCCAAGTAACGATTTGGCTACGATTACGGTATTTTTAACAATTTACCGATATTTCATGACAAGTTTAAAGTGGTGTGGCGGTGTGGTATATGCTTCACTAACACTCATGAATCATGCTGGCGAACGTAGTACTTACGTACTTGCGTACCCTTCCCACTACCTTCTAGATTTCCGGAGAAAAAGTCGAATGAAAACTTGAATGGAAAAAGTCGAACGAAAAAGGTTTGACATAACTAGCCGACAAAGATACAAATGCTAAAAATACACACGCGGAGAGCTTTACGTGTTACATTCTCGGATCAGAGAAGGTCCAAAGGGATTAAAGTCAACAGTGGTAAAGGTTGTCAAAAAACTGCAAATGGCGAAAGTCGACAGGAATAAGACCTGCATGGAAAAAATCGTAAGGGATGCAACTCAGATTGGAAGCCAATGAAATAGACAAGAATTGTGATGAATACACGTTGATTTGATAAAAATAAACGCTCAGTAAACACACAGTCAAGCTCAGACGGCGGTGCTTACCGCAGTATCGCTCGGCACGGCTATAAAAGGTGACACGTAAAACTCTCCGTAGTCCCCTGTGGTAAAAAGGCGGAGGCAAAATGATCTGTTGAAGTGAACAATATAACCTGGTTGGTGGTGGCAGGGGATGTGCAGCATCGTATGCTTAGCTGGCACCCTGAACATAAAGCCACCCATGCAAACATTTCGAAATCGATGTATTCGAATAGAGGATTTAAGGAAGAGTCCTAATGATTTGACACTTAGCATGAAAGGGGATGTTGCCGGCTGCATCCAGATGCGCCCACGGATTCACTGGGTACCGCTACCTTGCATCTATTCGTTCACCGAAAGGCCAGCAAAAGAGCGATGGGACGAGGGTTTCATGCCGGCAGCAGCGTTCCTACATACTGTTCGAAACCGACAGTAGGTGAATGCTTCTGTAGACCATGGAGCGTTTCACAATTGAAGATATTAAAGCCAGCACCAGATATTGTGAAATAATCTTACTTTTGGCCGTTGGTATATTTTTAATTAACAAGTTACCTCTAGACAACATGACTTCTCTGCTAAGTTTTTAGAGCTTGTTGAGAACCAGACCGCTATATCTGGAAATCGTGCTCATGAACGCCGGATATGACCGATTCGACAATTGCGGTTTTCTTGGAATCGACCGCTGCATGGCTAATGGAATGGTAAAATCTGAATATCGTTATTATGGCGTCATGGAACCCGGTGTGACCTTGAAATGGCACCCCACAAATAGTCTGCACACATTTGCGGGCGTTTAGCTCAGAAACTAAGAGGTTAGGTCTTAAAACAGTAGCAGTGAACTGCACCGAATGATCTTTAAGATGGCTATTTCAGCTAAAACCCCAACTGTGAGGCGCACCCTTTAAGATCATAGGGTCAAGGTCTGTCTATGGGCGCCTGAATCCGCAGAAGCTATCGATTCTCCCATCCTGTCGCGCTTTTGACATTTCTGCAATTTGTCTTTCAATAAGTAACAATGCTGAGGTCAGCGTTATAATCTACGACACAAATGCTTGCGTCGATTGCACTACCAAATTGATCAAGGACTTATCAAAATTAAGCTTTGTGGTACACTTGTTCTTGACTTGAGAAACTCATGCAAGATTGGTCGCGTCTATTTGTGTCATAGATTGTACATTTTCTGTGTATCTTTTTAGTGTCGTAGATTGTAGTTCTAAGTTGTACATTTTTTCTTTCAGAAACTGAATTATACGATTATACGCAAAAAACGTACGATTTAAGCCAAAAATCTGCGAACTTATATTTTGAGAAACTGACTACTGGTCGCCGCATCGCTGTCCGTCTGCTGACGCTAGTGTCCCTGATTGGTGGCCGAGGGACCATCAGCTGCTGATATGTGTATGGCAAGTCTTTTGACTTTTTCGACCTTTCGTTTTGGGAGATAATATTAGAATCTTTGGCTTAACTGCATCCGTCGTAAATTTTACCTTAAAGGACTGCTTGGAGTTTTGAAACTCGTCCTGTCAAAACCAGACGTCTGACCAAGCTGTCCACATATATCATGTCCTGACCTGACCTGACCTGACCTATATATCTGACCAAGCTGTCCACATCAATATACCATGAATCCAGATCAAGATTGCCTCGGTAGTCCGTCGCGCAACCGTTCGACGGGACGTGGACGTGGACGGGATAAGGTGACGTGTAGTCTGACGTCACCTCCAGGTTCCCTCCCATTGGTCGTATGCCTGCGAGATGAACTGTCTGAACCGATGTATGGTCGCTCCGATTTCGGCCGCGGGAAGGAAGGTCTAACCAGGTGACAGCCTCTACCCCTGTAAGGCCAAAGGTTTGTATGACGGTTTACGGCCAAAATAATCATTTCCTGCCCTATTTATGCTGGATTTCTTTCGAAAATTTCGTGACAAGCCAACGCGGTAAACTTTGCAATATCATGTGATCGAGATGCTCGTGGTTTATTCCCTGACCGACATAAAAAGGACTTGACATCACGTAGGTATTTCTTAGGATTCCATTAAACTATGTTCTTAAAAAGATCGCTTTCCGGACGTCATGCGTATGATGTAAGCACACCCTGGTTACATCGATTGTTGTCTGATCATCTGATCATCGACCTCATCCGTTGCCCCGCCGCGTGTCTGGCAGCGATCACTCGGGCTATGTCACGTCCAGCAAGTCCATTGCGATGTGATTTATGTATCTCTGGCCATATCGCCGCAATGTATTGGGATGACCTCACAATCCTGACAAGACAAATCGATGATAGGTACACCGCATCAAGTGCACGTGTCTCACATCCAATCCTGATGGACTGAAGCAGTCGCCAAAGTTGTTTATTTCCGATTATCGATCACAGCCAGAAAGGTAGTCAGGCAGCCAGCATGCATTGCCTTTTTTCATGTCTTGAGGTTTGCTACCCTCCGCTTGGTCCTCCTCCCTGATGTTCCTCCCCCCGTGTCCGCCACTGGTCCTCAGTGGCCTGTTGTTCCGCCGCGTTTCTGGCGATGATCACTCGAACTATGCTTCGGTCAGGGTACTCCTGCCTACAAGCAACGGCATCACGTGTTTTCTGCCGATCTCTTGCGCTCCCTCGCACTCTTTCTCGCCTTACCACGCGCCCTCGACCGCTTGCTCGCGCCTTTGCTCGCTCTCTCAGTCTCTCACTCTCCCGCACCTCAGGAACTTTTGCACCAGCAGGCTGCAATGCAACTGACCTAGGACTGGCACTACTCGGCACATTTGGCAGTCTGTGATCGTCGTGCTCCCGCGGCAGTATCTGTCCCGCCGTTGCCGTTTCTCGTCCGTTCACAACACCCTCCCGTGTCACCGTCCGCGTGCGTCCCCTCTCTCTCGGGATCACCGGCCGCTCCGCGTCACCTCCGCCCTGCTGCATCAGTGTGCTGTAGAGCACGCCGGACCCCCTCTGCGCCGACCGCCCGACATCGCCACCCCCTCCCCGCGGCAACGCCGCACTGCTTTGTTGTCCGTCTCCGTCGGTCTCCCGCACTCTCGTCGCTCCGCCTCCGTCGGTCTCCCGCATTCTCGTCGCTCCGCCTCCGTCGGTCTCCCGCACTCTCGTCCCTCCAGCTCCGTCAGTCTCCCGCACTCTCGTCCCTTCCGCTCCGTCGGTCCCTCGCACTTTCGTCTCTCCACCTCCGTCGGTCTCTCGCATTTTTGGCACTTCAACACCGTCGGTCTCTCGCACACTCGTCCCTCCGCCTCCATCGGTCTTTCGCATTCCTGTCACTTCGACACTGTCGGTCTCTCGCACTCTAGTCACTCTGCCTCCGTCGATCTCTCGCCCTGTTGTTTCTTTGCCTTCGACCTCCCCGCTCCCGCCGTCTCGCGCCCGCCCCTCGCCCTCACCGCTCCGCTCCACAGCGTTTTCACCGCGTTCCACTGACGGCCGCTCACCGCCACTACGCGCCTCCCCCGTCTGCCTGCAATCCTCTGCACGCGCGCCGGTCCTCTCGCTCCCTTCCAGCGCCACGCGCCGCCCGGCCACTTCCTCCTCCCAGCCGAGGAGTGTGTCCCCCCGACGGCGGTTGAGGCTCTCGACGCAATACCGACAGCAGCCGCTGCACGAACCAGGCGTGCCCGTACCGCACGTGTCCGTGCCGCAAGTGCCGCCGTACCGCGACACCATGGTGACGTTGTCGCTGGTGCGCAGGACCGGCGACGGCTGCCGGGAGTCCCAGCCGCTGTCCCAGGACGAGTAGCAGGAGCAGGGCGAGCTAGCGGCCGGGCCGACGCCGTGGCGCTTCACCTCCGCCGCCGGCCCGGGCGCGACGGTGCTGCCTACCGAGCGCGGCTGGCGGCGGGCAGGGAGCCGCTTCGCAGGCGAGGTCCGGCAGGTGGCGTCGCCCCGTGTCGGGCAGGAGCAGCACAAGTAGCCCGGCCAGTACAGAGAGGCTGCCACACACGAGCGGAGATACCCAGTCTGCGGTGACCTCTTCCTGGGAAAGGATGTACGATATCAGGCCTCGGATATCAGTGTTATAATTTCGTTCAGCTGCTTCGACGAGTAATTTTGAAATTCTGAAGCGATGCATAGAACATTACTCGGCATATTTGTACTCGGAGGGGTACCGGTAGTGTGGTGGATTGGCTGCGCGTCTGGAAAACCTAAGGTGCCGGTTCGATACCTTACGGTGTCCGCTCTTCCTGCCAAGGTGAGAGGCAGGCGAAGCCATATTGCCTCAGCAGCTGAGTGTTTCGTAAAGTATCAATGGCCACCATCGGCATGCCTCGTAAGTGATAATGAAGTCATCAAAGTTCGGACTTTTATCCAAACGTTACAATACCTCAGTCCAGTAATCGTTACACCTTTTTGGTCACAAAAGTTAGGTAGTAACATTCTCTGAAGTGGTTGCACACAGGATTAATGGTGGATCGACTCGCGCAACGTCTAGTACTTTCGCCGGGTACCGTCTGGGTGATACTTTTCTAAATAAATATTTACTTGTATCCGTGACGATCCCCGGTTAAACTACGTAGCAGTACTGTGTGGCGAGCTTGTGAAACATCTTGTAATTATACAGTCACACTGCGCCTTACTTCCCGCACATGCAAGATCACCAGCGGACAGGTGTACACTAGCCAAGACAGGTGGAGAGTCGGGGCTGACGAAATCATAGCTGCTGTCATCTGTTGATCGTGTACGCCTCTGTTTGCTCCGGATCCATGACAGCACAATCTCACCAGTCGCAGCAGCTGCGGCGCCAGCAGCTGTCCAGCGAACTCCAGCAGCAGGGCGGCGCCCAGTCCCAGCGAGCGCAGCACGGTCGGCAGCAGCTCGGCCGTGACCAGCAACAGGCAGCAGCGACCGGCGGCGGCGGCAACCCGGGCCAGCACCAGCAGCGCCCGGACCATCGCTGGCACGTCCAGCATGTCCGCTGGGGACAAACGAGCGAGTCAGGCGGGTTGGATCGGTTGAGTTGGGCGAGTAGAGCAGGTCGGGTCGGCCGGGTCGGTCAGGTCAGGTAGGGTTGGGCCGGGTCAGGCCGCCGGTGGAGCAGCAGACACAGGGTCAGGTCAGGTCAGGTCGGGTCAGGTCACGTCACCGGTGCAGCGATAGACACGGGTCAGAAAGGTGGGATCACTTAGGTTGGGGAGGCAGAAGAGGTCAGGTGAGGTCAGTTCGGGTAGGGTCGGGTCGCGTCGCCGGTGGAGCGGGGCAGGGTGGGTTGGGGTTGTGTCACTTCTGCCGTGACAGCCACGGAGGGTCGGACCATCCGGGGCATCATAAGCGCACGTGCTGAGTGAGTGGCCCGTGGCTGACTCAAAATACGTCTCAGCAGCTGCGTTCATTCAGGTGAGGTCATAATCAGGAGGACGAGTCGCATAAGCTGACCATCTGCTATGGATTTATGAAATGCAAACGACCCCGACGAGACCACAGGTAGGGCTCAACATGTGCGCATTATTGCGGTAAACTCGTAGTTATTTTGAAAATGAAACTCTTTCTTGCCTTTTCGAGCACATTTGTAGATATTCTCGCCATTAGATCTCCGGAGTCCTCTTCTCTAAGACGCGAAGTACTAACAGACGGTGCTAACAAGTGCTCAAACGGTACATCCTCACACAAACACACTGGTTCCGTCAATGCCTGATCCGACACACCTTTGAGCAGCCTCTCGGCTGCCACGGCGCCGATCACTAACGCGCCGCCGGTTAGCAGACAGACCACCAGCGTGGCGCGGCGACCGGCCAGCCGGAGCGCCGGGCACGCCAGGAGGCAGGCGGCCACCTGCAGGGCGGCCTGCAGCGCCCCCTGCACGAACCGGTCCCCAGCGATGAGCTCCGGGGAGCGGGCGGCGGCGCCGCGCTGCCCGGTCGACCAGCAAAGCCTGCCGAGGAGGGAGGTGTTATGAGATAGGGATGGAAGGGATGGGGATGGGAAGGGTTGGGGAGAGGAGAAAGAGTGGAAGGAGTGAACGAGGGAGGGAGGGAGACA